>NW_026775571.1:40572747-41005247 GCF_030987335.1 Cornus florida | reverse complement strand
TTCTAAGTTGACAATATTATATAATTATAACTTATGGTTTGGCATTAGATGTTCCAATTTGTTTAAGTGCATTCCTTGTTGCGGATTTCATTTAAAATGCTTCAAAGTTAGTTTTAGGATGATCCGGCCCTTAGCTTCACCTTGAGACTAGACGCTAGGAGGCATGATCCACATGTTATTGTTTATGTTACGCTTGCAATACCTTTGAAACCTTATGTTATCCGCATATGCATTTCCTACGGAGTAATTCAAATTACTCACCCTAGTTGATCATTGTTTTTCAGGTAAGGAAGTACTTTTCATAGATCGCCACTTTCCTTAGTCTATTATGGACTTTGTGTCAGCGACACATATCTTTTGCATGTGTGCAAAGTGTTTAGCATGCCTTTTTGATGTATTTTTGTAACTCTAGAAGTATGGATTATATTTTGGGATGATGAGATGTAATTGAGGCCAATAAGCCGTTTTGAATGTCGAATATATGTTTTACACGTCGTTTGATTTGATGTACATGTTGCGAGTATTTATCTATGCATTTTAGTACTATTATGCCATATTCCATCTTGCATATCACTTAGGAACTTTATTTTCTAGGTTCATTGCATTTTCTAGTTTGCAGTTGAGTTTTTGACCACTTTTCGAGTCATTTCGGTCGACTAGTAGCCAATTCTGGCAAACCAATATCTATTGCATTCAAATGAATAGTACAGGCAATAGCCATTTTTGCGCATTAACCTCTACTGGCAGACTGATTTTTTATTCCGGTCGGCCGGTACTCCTCCGCATTTCGGCGAACCGAATTTCCATTTCGGTCAGCCAGTTTGCCTTCATCGTGTTAGGCTTGGTTTGGTCAGTTGTCATTGCATCTCAGTACCCTTGTGTCATTTCCATTTACGCCTTTGACCTTGTATGAGCTATCTTATGATGTACATGACCTAGTTTGACCTAGTTTATGTTCCTTTGACTGTCATTGGTGCTAGGAGGTACCATTTGACCATTTTGACCTTAGCTTCCGCATTTGGTTCCATATTGAGTATTGTTATACCTCGTTAGAGGAGCTTTATTCGTCCTAGAGGTGGCATTCATCTCTAGTGACCTTCTTTGTTGTTTTCACTTCCATATTCGTTCTCTACTCGAGACTCATGATCTCTTGAGAGGTCACTTTGTTGTCTCAGAGGTAATGTCTACTTCTAGAGACTCTTTTCCTTTCTTGTTTCTGTATTTTGGACTCGATATCGGGTCAGGTTTTGGGTTACTTGCTGACGCACCGAATTCTTTGAATTTGAGCCGTCACAATATATATATATATATATATATATATATATATATATATATATATATATATATATCTGAGTCTTGAGAATATAAACATATACAAATTAGTAATGAAATATCATCATTTTTTATTTGGTATTCTCTAAACAGATTGATCCACCATCAGTTTTGTATTTTTGTACAAAATATATTACAAAATTTTATAACCAAAAGTCATACAATCCAAACATTCACAATTCACACCGTGCAACAAAAACTTATATTTACATAGTATAGATTGAATGAATAAAGATTACATTTTTATATGCCAAGTTCTTATGCCTTTTATGTAAAAAATAAATAAATAAATATATTAATAATTAAAAATTTAATCTATCAGCGAAAGTATAGTTATCAATTAATATACTTGTTAATTTTTTAGTGTATATATTGTTGTGTATCAATTTCTAAGTGGCATACTTTTAATTGCTAGTAATTTGTTGAGTAATTTATATAATAATCAGTTATCAATATATATATTTATATAAACTTTTGTTAATATACATATTATTTTTGATAAGCGTATTTAGTATTTAATAAATGAACTTATTTAAAATATTAATTAAATCAATGCTTAGACTTAAGTTTACATTTTAGTATTCATTTTTTTAAATATGTTGGTTTAAGTATTTGGTGATGGTAGTTGAATAAGCTAGTTTTTTTTTTTTTTTTTAAATTATTAAAAAATTGTTCCTTTTTAATTGATTTGTTAAATAAATTTTATGTTTCAGTTCTATCATGTAGTCATTTGTTGTTTGTCTATTTGATGTAATTTTGAAATATATTTTATAATAAAATAAATATATAATTTATCATTTAAACAAGGGCAAAAATGAGAGTTGATATTAACACTCCAATTTTACTCTTTTAGACTCTTTTTTATCTTTTTAGTTTTTAATTTATGTCATTAATTTCTCTATTTTGGAGAAGAATAAGAACAGAACAATCAAATAGAGAAGAATAAGAACACAACAATCGAAACATATAAAGAAGTTGACCTATACATGAAGAGAGTATAGAGCCAAATCAAAAATCAATTGCAATTTGTTGTTTTTGAAATCAAAGAATAGACCTGGATTAGTTTAGTGCTTGTGCATATAAACAGCCACTCATCGTGATTCATGAAAACAAAATACAAATCTGGTTCAAGGGAGTTCAGTTGGTAGATTATAGATGCATTTAGAAAATTAAAAACTTTCACAATATATACAAAATGTGCAAAAAAGTGCCCTTACTATTTAATAAGTGCAGTTTAAATTTGAAGCAAATTGCTCCCTATTCTTCAATTTTGACCAATATTTTTTTAAATCCCAAAATACCCTTAAGGGCATTTTATTTTTAATTTTATATATACGTTTTTTTTTTTTTTTTTTTTGCCAACTCCACTGCATCCTTTATTTTTTCCTTTCCTTGCATATTCTGATTACCATGGAATCCATGAATTCCGGCCAGCCAGACTGCGTCCTGCATCCATTGATTTTGACCGACCACCATGGATTCCGGTGACAAGATGGGTCTGTGAATGTATTATAATCTGAATCCATAATCAACGACCACGCAATCCATGAAAAAAAAAAGCCATAATCAACGACCACGAAATCCATGAAAAAAAGAAAAGAAAAGTGAAACATAGTTGAAGTTGAAGAATTTATTGGTCTATTTGCCATAGCGGTTTCACTGCGGATTCTCCTTCCAACACCATCCAATTGTTTGCCAATCCCAACAAACAACCACACAACTTAAGATAATAATAGTAACAAGTATCCCAAGGCTTTGAAGTGGGTCCGTGCCCATTATATCTCACCATCTGCATCCTCCAATCAGCATATGATTTAGGTCTGTAATCTCCCCATCTGGATTCAAATTAGGAGAAATTCCTAATTATCTACATGGTATTTCCATAGGATTCAGCAGGCCATGTTCACACTCGCCTGCTAGGAATTTCTCTTGTATCCACATGGTGGATTTGTTTGCCAAGTTAAAAAAAAAAAAAAAAAAAAAAAAAAAAAAAAAAAAAAAAAAAAAAAAACCAAACAAACAAAACAAACAAAACAAAAAATAGGTGTGTTGGGTTTTCTTGATTAAAGGAATCAATAAGTGATTCAAAAGTCTTCCAAGACTTCAATTAGTGCTCGTTTTATCTTTTTACACCTTCGAAAATATTTAAGAATGTGTATATACTAATAATATTTTAGTATAAGGGTTGTCTTTTTCCATACGATTCAACATGTGATGTTCACACGGGCCTGCTAGGAATTTCTCTTGTATCCCATATGGTGGATTTGTTTGCCAAGTTAAAAAAAAAAAAAACACAAAACATGGGTGTGTTGGGTTTTCTTGATTAAAGGAATCAATAAGTGATTCAAAAGTCTTCCAAGACTTCAATTAGTGCCGGTTTTACCTTTTTATACTTTTGAAAATGTTCAAGGGTGTGTATATGCTAATAATATTATAGTATAGGAGTGTTTTGTGCACATCAACTATAATTAATTTATTTTTAAAAATTTTCTCTTATATATATTTTTAATAAATTTTATTCTAACCTTGTTGAAATCATAAAGGCCATTTAATAAAAGGATATTGGGAATTTCCTAACGAGGCTTGACTGACAAATCGATTTGTTTGCTTACAGAGTATATGCCATGGTAAGTCCTAAAAAAAAAAAAAATAAAATAAAAAAAATGGAAAAGAAAAGAAAACAAAAGGATTGCTTGGTTCAGGTTTTTTTTTTTTTTAAATCAAATAATAAAACTATCAACGAAACATTGTCTCAAGAGACCAAGAAAAATGAGTCTCCACTAAAGAAGAATAAACAGCAAGTTGTTACCTGTGTGGGGAATCTTACTCGTCTTCTGAACGCAGTAAGCAGAGCGCAGTTGAAGGTTAAATGGCAATCATGTCTTGGATTTGGGTCATGGGTCAAATTATTTGATGGAGATGATCCTTTTCCCTCCGTGAAAAAAGTGTTTATATTTAATTGCTTCCTTCCATATGGGTTACAGTTCTATGATAATTGTTTCTCACTTGGGGTAAGAAGCAAGGGGCCAAAGACATGACACAACCATTCGGTTGTCATATATATTTAATATGTTTTGTTATATGAAAAGAATTGCTTAGTATTATTATTAGGCTAAGAAGAGAGGGATGGGCTATTGAAGGATCATGATGGGTTAAAAATCGAAGCCAAGACCGGGGCCAGAGCATGCGTATGTTCAGCGACATGGAGGCGGAGGTGGTGGCGCCTTCACAGAGGTGGTGGGGGAATTGGGTGGTGGTCGTGAGGGCATTTTAGTCAAACTATACCGTAAATATATCATTAGGACCTATTTTCACAAATTTGATACGTTGAGAGTGTTTTTCGTAAATAAAAAGTGTGATATGCATCATAAGCATACTACTATTTTATGTGAGTATACGTTTTCACTTTTTTTTTTTTAAGAGAAAAAATTGGGAGAGAGAGTGGGGGTGAATGCCCTTGTTAGACATTTTACTTCTTCATTTGTTTAATTTTTTTCAAATTTTGTTGTAAGGTTAATTCAGGCCATTCAATTGGTAAACTGACCAAATGTCTTTTATTTGCACAATTTTAAAATTGCAAGGGTTAATTAAACATGAGGGATATTTTCACATTCTGTATACAGGGAGGGATTTATTGGGAAAATTCTTAATAAGTCCCACTTTTAAGGTCTAAAGACAAATAAGTCTTATGAAAATTTTCCAAACACAAAATAGTCCTACTTTTAAAAAGTATTTCCAAATAACTCTAGGTTGTATGAATAATGAATATTTTTCCAAGATTGCCCGTTATTACTGAGTTACTATTACTGTTTTTTTTTTTTTTTTTAACTAAAATACAAATTTTCTCTATAATTTCAATATTTTGTAACTAATAGATTTTATATAAAAAAATTATTTCTTATCAAAATAAAAAAATCCCAAAAAAATTAATAAAGTATTTCAAATATAATTTTTCCTAGTTACACATACTGCCTCTACTGAGGTTCGAACCCCTAACATCCTTTTAAAAAGTAGAAGCCTTATACCACTAGGCCATGGGCCTGTTAGTTTTTCTTTTTTGGTGTGAAGATTGGGATAATAGATTTTATATAAAAAATTTATTTTTTACCAAAATAATCCTAAAAAAATTAATAATGTATGTCAAATATAATTTTCAAATACTCACATGTTAAAATACTATGAAATTTTTTTCATTAAATACATTAATTTTGAATTATTTCCATTCTTTTTAAATTTTCTACTTCATATTTTAACATGTGAATATTTACGAAAAGTATATTTGACATACATTATTAATTTTTTTAGGATTATTTATTTTGGTAAAAAATAATTTTTTTTATAAACATTATTAGTTACATAATATTGAAAGTAAGAAAATTTGTATTTTAGTATTAAAAAATAAAAATAGAGATAGTAACTTAGCAATAAAGGGAATCTTGGAAAAATATTCATTATTCATAGAATCTGGACTTATTTGAAAATATTTTTCAAAAGTGAGACTTCTTTATCTTTGGAAAGATTTCATAGGGCTTATTTGTCTTTAGAGTTTAAAAGTATGACTTAAGTTGGTTTTGAGGAATTAGATATTGATATTTCAATCTTTGTGCGAAGGGAGTAGAAATCAAAGTTTTGTGCATACAGAGCACATTTTCTTTCATGGTTCTCATGCTTTCATTTAGGCTCCATTTGTTTCAACATAAAATAATTTCCTCAGAAAATATTTTTTTTTTTCAAGTAAAATATTTTTTTTTGTTTTTATTTTTCGATATTTGGCAAATGTTTAGGTCAAGGTTGACGTCGAGTCCCATCTAAAAACCTACGATATGATGGGATTTGAGAGATAAATATCCTTTAATTATATATTTCCTTAATTAACCCTCCAATGTGTTCCTCTTATTAAACTCTTCTTCTTATTAAACCTTACCGTATTAAAAATCTACTATCATATCTCAATCTCTAATGTTTTCCTTCCTCTTCTCTTATTTAACTAAATCCATGCTACTTTTAATTATTTTTATATTTATTCATCTGGAATTTATTTTAGGTATGTATCCTGTCAGCTTTTAACCATTTGAGTCGTGAGCTTACCCAAGTTTGTCAGTCAGTAAACTATAAATTTCTAATTATTTCAATTGAAGCAAATAGATTTTTATATGCATACCTATCGTTCTATTTTTAATTGTTTCAAACTTGGTTGAGTTAGTAAATGAATTTCTAATTGAAACATTGTTTCAATTGAATATATTAATTTTTATAAGCATATTTATCTTTGTATTTTTTTTGTTTGATATATTCCAATATCTTTAAACTGTGTTTAACAGATTGATGCACCACCACTTTTGTATTCATGTAATTGAAAAATCTACAAAACTAGATACAATTATTGTGAATGAAGTCTGGTCTTTTCCTCCATTTTTTCCTGCTGTGGTTGCTGACTTTGTAACAAATATTGTTATTAAGGATGCTCAAGATGAGGTCTTGTGGACTCAGGGAAGATTTAGTTTGAAGAATGCTTGGAGAGCTTGTAGGCCAGAGGACAAGAAGTTAGGTGGAAGGGGATATGTTGGAAATTTTGTTGACTAAGAATTGCTGTTCTGGTTGTTATTGTGTTGCATAACAAGAATCTGTCATGTGTTAACTTACAAAGGAGAGGGTTTTCAGGACCTGCCATATGTCATAACTGTTATCAAGAGGAAGATAAAAATGATCATTTATTCTGTAGTTGTCCATATGCTTTTGAGGTGCATGTGGCAGCTGGTTTTAGATAGATTGAATATTCATGTGGTGCATTTTCAAGGGCTAAATCAGATGGTGGAATAGTTATTGCAGCTGGTCCAAAGTGTATGTACTCAGTCCAAAATGTTAAAAGGTGTTTTCTGTGTTTTTATTTGGAAGATTTGGATGGTGCGGAACAGTTTGTTGCATGGTGGTGTTCAGGAGTCAACTTCTGTGGCTGCTAATGGTATTGTATGGGAGGTGTTGAACTTTTTCTCAGTTGGTCTAGCTGACTTTATTGCTGTCTTTCGAGATGGACTAGGCTGAAGCAGGCTCAGTTTACAGTTGGGAAGTAGTTTTGACAGAGTTACTATATTTGAGAATTGCTGATGCATTTAATGGATTTGCAATATGGATTTATTGGTTGTGAGACCTGTATGTTTAGGGTTTGTCAATTCCTGGTTCATTGTCTGTGTACTTTAGTTAAGGATGCTTGATGCTGTTGTTGCTGTTGCTGAAGTACTTTTTGAGGGGCTGATTTGTTACTTTTTAATAGTTTATCAATCACTTATGTTTTTCAATGTTAAGATCTTAGAATAGGTTAATGGTTGGAAGTGGATTTCGTCCATTCCATAATTTGTATTGGAGATTAGTCTCCTTTTGTAATTGTACTTCTATTTGAATTTGTTTATAAAAAATATCCTATTCAGGAAAAAAAAAATCTACAAAACAAAATTTTATAACCAAAAGTCTGCGTTTAACATCCACCACCACTTTTGTATTTTTGCACTTGGAAAATTTACAAGAATACAGCCAGAATTTTATAACCAAAATTCATGGATGAAATAATGTCTTAATTAAGGTATGAAAACATTGAAAAAAATATTATCTTTTGTCTTCTTCATATCATAAAGTTAAATTTTCGAATGTTTCCTACATTGACAGAGTTGTCCGGATTGTATCACTTCTTTTGTTTAATGTTCTACATGAAATTTTTAAAAAAGATATAGCTAATAGATCAGGAGCTGAAACAACAAAAGAGAAAAATCGTCATTAGGCAACAGGAAAAGACACGAGCATGGCAATGGGAGGAAAAGACACGAGTATTGACAAAATAGATGAAATGGTTGCAAGAAATGCGATCAATCTTGAGAATTTAGAAAAAAATTGAACATATTAGTGTTCGACAGTCACGAACTATACAGGCACCATCTGCTTTTGTATCTTCCTCGAAGGGTAGTAAAAAAAGATTTCAAAATATGATGAGCTGAACCAGAACATTAGTTTCATTACTAACTCACTCAAATTGCAAATGAATTTGACTGTATGCTTTTCGTAGGTTTAGTTTACTTTTTAGTATTCTTTTTTAAGTATGTTGGTGATGATAATTGAACAAGTTAGTTAGTATTATTATTATTATTATTATTATTATTAGTATTATTTTGGTAATAAATTTCATGTTCCTTCTCGTTGTTTGTCTTTTTGATGTAATTTTGGAGTATATTTTACAATAATTTATTTATTTATTTATTATTTAAACAAGGGCAAAAATAATATTGTATTATTTTATTCCAAATCCCATTTTAAATCCAATTTGAATTTCATTTTAATTTCAATTCCTATTTCAATTCGAATTCCTTTTCCAAATCCTAAAATAATTGATTCCAAACATAACATTAATTTAGGGAGAAGTACAGAAAATACCCTTAAAGTATACTCCACGTAGCACTTTTACCCCCAATTTGAAAAAGTGTGCAAAAAACATCCATAATCTTTTCACATTGTGAAAAATACCCCATCTGACATAAAATAGTGTTGTAATATCCGTTTTGTCCTTTTACTCGTATGAAAAAGCACAAGGGGGTATATATAATACTAATCTCATAGTATATGGGTATTATATGCACAATTACTTATATATATATATATATATATATATATATATATATATATATATATATATAAATTTTTTTTTTTTTTGAATTTTTTTTTTTCTATATATATCTCTAAACATTTTTTTTTGAAAAAAAAAACTTTGAGAATTTGCAGAATAAGGATTTGAATTTTTTGAGATTTTAGTTTACTTTCTACTAAATATTTTTTTTCTTTATTTTATTTTTTTCAAACCAAAATTGTTAAAAAATAAATAAAATAAATTCCCAAATATCAGTGTGCATTGGTTTTCGAAGTTTGGAAAAATTTTATTTTCTTTAGTTTGCAATTTATTTTTGTTTTTTGTTTTTTTTTTTTCTTTCTATTTTTATCTTTACTTTTCTTTTATACTTTTATACTTTTATTTTATATTTTTATCTTTACTTGTCTATTATTAGCGTCCTCCATTAGTGTTATTTTATAAAAAAATTTATTTTTATATATTTTATAAAATGGTTTAGTAAGGCTAATTTAGTCAACTTAGGGTTTAAATTTATCCTAAGGACTTATTTGTATCAGATTAAAACTTTATGGGTGTTTTTTGCACGAGGAGGGTATCCTCCAATAGTATTACTTTCGATCATTTTATAAAATGGTTCAGTATGTGTAATTTAGTCAACTTAAAATATAAATTTATCAAAAAGACTATTTGTATCAAATTAAAACTTAAAAAAAAATTTTTTTGCATGTGAGTAATGTAACATGCACTATAAGGTGTTTCTGCACTCGACCCCATTAATTTATTTACTTATATCTACACCACTTTATACATAGATAAACAAGCCCAACAACCCTAGGCACTCCTCATTGAAGTTTGCGATGTGTAACGGCACATCCCTCCCAGAAGCGATCATCTTTAACATACTCTCTGTACTCCCTGTGAAGACTCTCTGCCGATTCAAGTGCGTATCGATCTCATGTCGTACTCTAATCTCAGACCCTGTTTTCGCAAAAACACAGCTCGATCGAAACAACAAACGCGAGAGGCTCATTCTCATTGCTTCCTCCCTTTACTCGGTCGACTGCACTGAAGCATCCAATAGCGGTGCTGTGACGGCAACCAACCTCAATTTCCCATCCACCGGTTGGGGCAAGATGGTGGGTTCTTGCAATGGCTTAATCTTACTAGTAAATGATGAACGGACCATGTTTTTATGGAACCCATCCACTAGTGAATTCAGCGAATTACCCAAATGCCCTTTTTATGCCCTCAATCCCGTCGTCCCTACATACACTATGTATGGACTTGGTTACGTTTCATCTTTAGATGATTACAAGGTGGTGATAGTTTTGCATTATTCGAATTCTGACAAGGTGGTGCAAGTTTTGCATTATTCGAATTCTGATACATTTATTGGTGTCTATACGCTTAGAACCAATTCTTGGAGTTCAAATTGGATTCCTGATTTCCCCTATCATCGTATTCGTGGGCCGGAGTCGGGGGTTCTTGTAGATGGCTCTCTACATTGGTTAGCTTATAAAAGTTCGAATCATCGGTATGTGATTTGTGCTTTTGATCTAACAGACGAGAAATTCCGGGATGTATTGGTACCTAGATCTCTTAACTACCCCAACCCTGAGACCCCAAATGATTTGGGGGTTCTTGGAGGGTGTCTCACTACGCTTGCATGTCGTGATTGTTCCCAAATTGATATTTGGGTGATGAAGGAGTATGGGGTGAGCGAGAGTTGGACGAAATTTACAATCTACATAAAGAGTATGCCATTTGGTCCAACCCTAATGTTTTCTCCGGTGGATGGGGTACTACTCCTGATAGACAGAAATAAATTGGTCGCATGCAATTTGAAGGAAGAGACATTAAGGGATATAAAGGTGCATGGCATTCCATATTCGTTTAGAGCAAAGAAGACCTATGTGGAGAGCCTTATCTCACCCCATTACAATGTGGTAATGAGAGAAAATAAAGGCATTCCGAACTTAAAGAGAGAGGTATTCTATCTTATCTTTTTTGTGAATTTTTTTCATATATATATCGATCATAGAACTTGCATTTACATGATATTATTTATTTGTTGTTAATTCTTTAACAGATGAAATTCCTTGTTAAAGTGGCATTATATTGTTGTAGACTTATATTGGGTGAATATCCTGAAACATGGATTGTTGCTTTAGTTGCATACAAGTGGCAGAGTCAATCAACATTGTTGGAGTGCTCTTCTTCAGTGTTTGCACCACAGTGAAAATCAGTGTTCAATTGACAGAATACTTTTGACTAATTGATTAGGTCAATTCCTAAATAATTGTGAGGACAGCCCTTGTACCTAACTCTGATGAAATTGTTAATATGCAGACAAAACTGTTAGCCTCTTTATTGAGTTATCGAATTAGGTTTTAAATATATATTGAAGACATCACGTATAAAGCTCATCTAATCTTGTTCTATTATAGCCATTGAGTAGTCTTCGACAATCCTTCCTGCACATTTTGTTTTGGTGCTGTATACTGCTTTCGTTTCATTCTTGTTCACCATACTCTGTTGGTGATATATGAAATGGTTTCGTCATATTGTGATTAATGTTGTTAATACACTCCTATTTTTTTTTTTTGTTTTGGGAGAAGGATAATGATTAATTTGGAGTTCGAAAGTTAGACAAGTTCCCTTAATTTATGGAAATAAGGACTAACATTATCATGACATCATTAATATTTATGATGACATCAATCATTAATAACATAAAATTAGTCGGATGTATCCGACCGTCGAACTCTCTATCATTACTCTTTTGGGAATAAAGTACCGTGTAATCATTCAAAGTGTGGGGCAGTGAAATGAGTGCAACTTTAAAAAGTAGCCACCCTCTGAATATGCGAAACAATAGCTTGTCTTTTCTACGGAACCCAAATTCCTTTGATTTTAAAACGTAGCCACCCTCTTACTTATCAAAAAAAAAAAAAAAAAAAAAGAAAAAAAAAAAAGAAGTAGCAACCCTCAATATGTGAATCCATAGCTTTTCTTTTCTACAGAAATCAAATTGGTTGTGGACTTTAAGTAATATTCTTGTTAATAATTTATGCAGTACAGTTTTTACTACTAGTATTTATAATTTGATTTCTTATTTTATTTTTAATTTTTTGAAAAAAGTTGACTCTTAAGTAATTTGTTTTATCTTTAGTTTCGTTTCTTTGTGTTTTTAGTTTTCTTGAGCGTTTTAGGTTTCTTAGTGATCAAGTTTATTATTATACTATAAAAATATGTTCTGCAAGGACTAGAAACATGTATTTTTGATTCAATTATCAATAATATTTCAAAATTCTCTGTGAATTTTTTTCAACTTTGTGGATTGTTCCTTGTGAACGACTCATAGCTTCCGCTACACCAATAATGTTTATTGGAACATATTAGCTCGAAATATCATTTGATTTCTTCTTGTTATTGCTATTTGTGAGAATCGGTTGCATATTTGCATCATATGAGATTTAATTCAGAGGGCTGGTTTTAACCCATCTGGTATTCATTTGCTTTTATTGATATGTTGCTATTTTTTTCCCCCAGAAATTGCTAATTTTTTCCTTTCTAGTTTTTGCTTAGGTTATTTTCTCTAATTCTAATCAAAACGTTCCATAAATTTCCTTTTTCTTCGGACTTTGTTTTCCCCATTCCTACCCTCCATTTCTAATTTTCTAGATTGTTTTTTGGTAGTATTATGAATAAAGTTATACTTGTTTTATATATTCTTTTGAGTTGTCTTGTATTAATTGTTCCCTTTCTCTTATTGTATAAATCTTGTCTTCATTGGCTTGTGGCATTTTCACTTGTTTGGAGTTTCCTAATTGTGAATTTTATTGACCATTGATCATTAATTCATGATGCCCTTTTCAGCGCACGATTTTGTAAAAGATTGTATAGAACTGTTATTATTATAAGTTAGAAAAAGATGATCGCTAACCGCCATTCTTTTATTTTTACCAACCTTAAATTTTTTACTTATTCTCCATAGATATATTTCTCTTAATAGTTTGAAATTTCTTTTGACCATCTTCTGTATCTGTTCTGGGCAGGAGCTAAGCTACCCTTTTTAATGTGGAATTGAGATATATTATAGAATTGAAGGTCTGGTTTAATGTTATGAATTTCTCTGAAAAGAGATTAATGAAATGGTTTGGTTAAGGAAATGACCTTTTCATTTTTAGTTTATAATATCAGATCTTGAATATTTGAAAACTATTGGAAATGTTTTCCTGAAGTAGATTGCTTTCAGGAAATATTTTGAGTTTTGCATAGAATATTTGTACGTAAAAAGTGTTCTTGGTTAACATCACCGGTGTCATTTGTTGTTGAATGTTTCCTTAGAGTAGATTTCTTTCATCAAATATTTTGAGAAACAATTGTATAAAAAAACTATACCATACATACGAACAATTTATATATTTTTCTGTGCATAATACTTTACTGATCGAATATTGCATATCATGGGATGCAGGTGATGTTGGACCACGGCATGGAGTTGCAAGTCTTGGGTATGAAGCTTTTATGGTCTTTAATTTGGGATCTGCTTGCTTTTTCTTTGGTGAGTTTGTCTGTCCCATAGAGTTTTGCGTTAAATGTAGTTTGACTTCAGGCACTTGGTGGATTAATGAATTCGAGTTTATTACAATTACTAAATTTAAAAAAAATTGAATTAATAAATCTTCCAATTATTGCTTTGTGTGGTTATGTTAAAAAAAATTAAAAACAAATTCATTTACTAGATTAGTAGGCACTCGTCTGGGCTTTTTCTTCTTTTTTTTTTTCCTTTTTCCAATTTTGAGTATACAGGAGAAACAAATGGGATTAGTTAATGAATATTGTAGTTGTCGACTTCATTATTTAGAAGGTGAATTATAATCACATTTGTCTTAATAGCTTCTTGAAAATTAGAATCGAACAGGATAAATTGAATTGCTCATTGATATGCAATCATATTGCTATCATATTGTTCATTGATATGCAAAAGATCATTTTCCAATGACTGACATAATAAAGAGTCACAAATCTTGAACTAATTTTATTAATGACGACATGATGACATAAATCATTTTTCATACACATTTCAATTTGTTTTTGACCAAATTCTTCTCAACGTGTGATTATTGTAAACATAATCATTATTTTATAGTCCCCTTTTCTTTTTCTAATTAAATATAAGGTAGGAAACTCAAACACTATCACACAAGAAACTTGGCATAATTCAAGTGTCCTAATTTTGGAAACTGCAACTATATATATATATATATATAGATATATATAGTATTTTTTTTTATTCTTTTTCTAAACCTTATCCTATCGTGATGAAAGAGATTGTACTCTTTAGGTTGCTTTTTCTTAGTAAGGGTTCTCTTAATTGATGTTTACATGTATTTGTTTCCAATAATGATGTACCGAAGTCAATTTATGTGAGTAAAACTAAGTTTTTGTTTCTTGCTTAGCCATGAAACCAAGTTTTTCCCCAGCATATAACAACATCCAAAAGTGCTTTTCCTATCAAACGTTGACCCTCCCGAGTCTTCATAAGTTAAAACTATTTTTATAACATGACAGTCTTCTCATATTGATGATTTAGATTTATTTTATTTTACACGTAGAAACAAACACTCTAATTAAAATATTAAATTATAGTAAAAGACTATATACTTTCCCAAATGCATGCATTGCTAACCGATAATAATATTGACAATACCAGCAATTGTTGCTACAGAAGAAAGAAAGAGTTTTTCTGAAATTAAAGTTGATAAAATCATATCTACAATTAACTATGTCACAACAAAGATTAAATGGATTGGTTATATTACCTATTAAAAAAAAAAAAAAGATATTTTAACCACACTTGAATATAAGAATTTAATTAGTAATTTTGGATCTTAAAAGGCAAGAAGGATGATTTTTAAATAAATATTATTTAATACTAATATATTACATATTTTGATATTAAAAGATCACTTTTTATTTTTTGCCTAAAGCCCCCAGTGACATCATGCTCCTGTAACAGTCAACAAATCTCATTCAAAATTTACGTTAAGTAGCTAGATATATTTGCATCAAGTTTGTTTGTTATTTTATTTTATTTTTTTTTAAAAGAAAACACGAATATCAAATTCCTTTAAAAAGTAAAAAGTTATTATTCTTTCACCAAGCTCATCCACTCAGCTAATTGAGAGATCGTGTCCTTAATCATTCCATTTATATAATTTATATAAACCTACACCATCTTAATGTGTATAAATTAAAATGTATATATAGGGGTAAATTACACCCACCTCCCTTGAGGTTAGACCAAATTATATGAGCCTCCTTTATAATTTTCAAAATTACTTCAACTTCTTATAAGAAAAAACCTTGCAATTCGGACCTCCCTTGTAAGCAAGGATTCGTCAACGTCAAACGAACTAACACAAACTAACACAGTTGTGTATTTTATTTTTCTGCCCTGTTTTTTTTTTTTTTGGGGTCAATAGGCAAGAAACTCACACACATCACTTTGTTCTTTTGGTATATATACACGTGTGTGTGTGTGTGTGTGTGGGTGTGGGTGTGTGTGTGTGTGTGTGGGTGTGTGTGATAAGTGCATAATTTATATATAATTCACCTTCAAACTTACATTTGCTAGTATTTTACTTTAAATTGTTTTTATTTAATAATTGTATTTTTATGTCTTTTTAAGGTTATTGGTGATTTTTGTGAAAATTGCCCTATTTGCTTAGCTCATCATATGGAGGTCAAGCGTCCGGAAGAATCCAAGTGTTAAGATTATTCGTAGAGGAATTTGGAAGATTCTCAGAAGACTTTTCAACAAGCCAATTTCGTTCTAAGGCTTTAGAGAAGAAATAAAACTTCCATGTTAAAATATCAAAACAATTTGGACAAAAAGTTCTGGACCAATTTCATTGTTTTGGGCATAAATTTTGAGTCAAAACTCAGAATTGTGCAAACTTAGTGGTTCTGGAAAAAAGACGCAAAGCCCTTTTTTGTTTTTTTTGGTCTAATAGTAATTTCATGAAACGTATTCCAAATCAGTCAAAATTGAGCTCCAAGTTACTACGAGTATGGAAAGAAAATTATGGCAGATTTCGTTTCCAACAAATTATTGCTTTCTTTTGAGGAAAACCCTAAGGCTACGTTTGGTGTGCAGGCAGGAATGAAATGAAATGCAATTTGAAATAGAATGAGTATTCTTATTCCCACTCATTCCATTGTTTGGTGTGATACGGTAAATCCTTATGGAATGGAATGATTATTATTATTCTATTGTTTGGTTGACAATCTTTAAATCTGAAATGGAATTATTTTTTTCAAAAATTCCATTTTCATTGGCTTATATTAGTTTTTAATAAAATTAATTTAATTAATATTCTGACCAATGAATTATGGGATTGCCATTGAAAAAAATAAAGAAAAACCTTAAAATATTATTTTTAATGAGATATTAATTTTAATAAATGACTATAAAAGGGAAAATATTTGAATTCCCAAAAGATCTTGGACAGATTCCAATTTTACAACTAAACCAATTCACCATGATTGAAGACACACAAATAAATTTGTCAGTACAATTTTATCCAAAAACGGGTTGAATACTTAACCTAAGAAGCTGATGTAAAGACTAAAAAATAAATCATATATATATTTTTAATGAAATATATACCATCATTGTTCTCTTGTTTTTTTTGGCTTCAAAGAATTTTTTTACTATATATTATTGAGATTGATATATATATATATATATATCAATCTCAATAATATATAGTAAAAAAATTCTTTGAAGCCAAAAAAAACAAGAGAACAATGATGGTCTCTTACCCAATCTATACATGTTGGGTAATTCTTTCTTTTTTGCATGCCATAGTACAAAGTTTTTTATCACAATCAAAATGAGAGATTAAAGTTGAATCGAGACAAAACAGAGCAGCTATGAATACTGAATGGCCATTATACATATTTATGGATCACTCATTCTAGAAAGGATACTATTTGTAGTTACAACAACAATGAATGACATTTGATCAACTCAAATAAAGTTGAAGGAATAAATAAACCATCAGCCCAACAAAAAACCTGATAATATTTCCAAGTACTTGTGTAAGAACAACTATGAGGTAACCTGTAGTTTGTTTAAGCACCCATTTTTAGGTGGAAGTTAAACTAGGAGCTCATTATGGTTCGGAATCAAACTAATATCATAAGCTAATATCATTGCAGGAACAAATTAATATTAAAGAATCCAAAGCATTATCAAAATAATTAAACAAAATATCACCAAAGAGTGCCACATACCCATCACAAAATTAACCAAATAATTATCTAAAGTATTCATAATAAAATATCCAAAAAGGGCCACCTAAGAAAAATCTTCATGAAATGATCACTGTCTTCACCAATTCTTTCTTCATATCCTTATCAAGTGTGAAAAAAATTTGAATCAAGTCATGATCACGACCAATTTTGAACCAAAGCTTTTGCTCAATCGGTTTTGTTGAGACTTGGTAACTTCATCAATTCTTCGTTTAGCCTAATTTTCAACTCATTAATTGAAGCATCTACAATAGCTTGACTAAGGCATTCAGTACTTGATTTTATATCTAAGCCAATCAAAGTTGAAGATTGTTTCACTACTTCACACAATGATTCTGCGACACTTTGAGATTTCCTCTTCTTTTTATTTTTAGAGCTCACTTCATTAGTTTTCCCAATTGTGGGAGATTGAATAAATGACATCAATGCGTCAATATCAACTAAACCATCTCCAACATCATCATTTTCATTCTCATTTTCCTTGTCCATCCGTTCCTTATCCAATTTTTCGATAACATCAGCAGTATGGTGCATAGATCCTTATGATATGGAAAAGGTTTGTCCTTAAATTTTACAGCATTTTTGTGACTCTATAAAAATTAGCAATTATGAGAATATCATAATATAAATGAAAGAGATAAATAAAATTATGAAGGCAAAAAAATACCTGTTGGTAAGCATCCCACATAGATTTCTCAGCAACCACACAATGCTTTAAATCATCATAACCAAACCCACTAGTGTTAGGCCCATGCAACATATCATGCACATTATCAAAATGGGTTTTCAATGTCTTCATTCTTGATTTAATATGGGAGTCTGCCTTTAAACAAGAATGTGGCAAAGTAACTGCAAGTATTTTCTCCACAGCTGTAATATTGTCTGGTTTGAATCCACTATCAGCATTATAGAGACCAGTGTTATGTAAGTTGAGAAGAGCCTCAATAAGCTTCATATCTTCTTCATTTGTTCACATCCGTTTTCACCTGCTCGTCTTATTTGATCTTACGTAAACTCCATCCTAACATGTACAAGATATATATAACATATAATTTTCACAACTAATAAATGCATTCACATATGTAAATTTGAAAGAGAAAAACTACACCAATATATCAACCAAGACATATAAAAATTAATTAATAACTGATTATAGATAATAATCGATGCATAAAAAGTAACATGTCACATTAAAAAATAATTCTTAAAATAGTATTCATTACATAATTTTAAAAAAATAATAATAATAAGAATGATCCTCAAAAAAATTATTTGGATCCCTTATCTATTTTCTATCCATTCATTAAACATAAATTTAAAAAGAACATAAAACGACATGAAAAAATATCATCTCCCTTATTTAGCTACCATCCATTCATTGAACATGATGGTTGCTAAATTATCTCTCCATGCACTCCACTCATTTGATGTTTCGATTGTTGTAATTGAATCACCATGTACTTCATTCAGAGCATGTTCTTGTTCTTCCAAACTTTCCTCTAAATGGTCTATAGACATCTCTTGCACTGATTATACAATAGACAACATGCCAAAATGATTCAAGTCTATGTTGTAGTCGAATAAAAAGAAGGACTTCTCAGAATTGCCCAACATATCTTTGTATCACATTCCTAGCAGAAGAATGCTTCATATTCTAAAATTCTCGAGGAGTAGTAGGTTGGTGTCCATCCCTCCAATCATTCAAGTGATATCTTTGTCCTCTATATGGTGCAAGAAATCCTTTACAATTTGTGTACCCAGCATCAACAAGATAGTAGTAACCTATATTTGTGATAAGTATAAGTGTACTAATTGAAAATTCTATTAAAAATTTAGTTAAAGTGTAAAAATTATTTTTTTAATAAAAAAAAGTCTTATCTTGAGGAACTTAAAATCCATTTCTATTGTCCACTGCTTCTCAAAGCACTCTGGTATTAGCAGTTGACCCTTCCCACCTAGGTAATATGTACATAAATATGTAGATAAAATCCATTTATATTCCTAACATATTTGTAGCAATTTCACATTTGTGCGTTCTATATCTAGGCTTATGTTTTATAGGTACCCTTACCTTGATGTGTGTCCCATCTAAAGCTCCAAGGCAATTCTAATTTTGTTTTTATAAAAAAAGAAGAAGTCATTATGGTTATTAATAAATAAAAGATATATTCTTTCAAAAAAATAAAAATAAAGATTAATTACCTTAAACCATTTTTGCAACTCATGTGACGACCCTTGTTTTTAGGCCAGCGCGTCCTGTGATGAACCGAAGATTGACCCAAAAGCGGATCCAGATACAGAAGCAAAAGATCGAAAAAAATAACAATTAAGCCCCAAGGGCAAAATAGTCATTTTACATGAAAATGACGTCCCTAGAATGTATATCATTCCCGAAACACATCCGTGACCTCCCATAAAGTCACGGAATTCAAAAGAAAGTAGCGGAAAACAAGAAAAACTGGACAAAAAATAGCACCAAGGGCAAAATAGTTAATTCTGAAACTATGGATTCAGGTGCCACCGAGCACGCCGCTAGAAAGACAACAAAAAACTAATCAAGATAGACTCAAGAATCGAATGATTCGGATTCCGGACAAAGGAGAAACGACAAGACGAAGAAAAATGAGCTCTTAAGGCTAAAAGGGTAAATTGGTAATTATTCAGGAAGATCTGGGTGCAACCGAGCACACAGTTGTAAAGACAATGAAAAATTAGTCAAGTTCAAAAAAAAATTCACTCGATTTGGAGTCCAGACGAGGGAGAAAAGAGTGCTTGAAATTGAGACGTCGCGGCGGCCCAACGAAGGCCATGGCGCGCCCGGCACTCATGCGGGAGCCCACCGGCGCCTAATGGCGTGCACTTGTTGACAGCAAGAAAAGAAAAAAGAGTCTCCAGAACTGAGGCTTGAAACGGAGGTCGAAATGAGTTTTTCTGAAAAAACACGAAGAAGAAACCCCCCTCCCCCAAAATCGAGTTTTCTACCCGACAACGCAAATGGAAACGAAAAAATCTCACTGTGAAATTTCCAAAATGCCCCTAGATCAGAATTGGACAAGAGGACAAAAGTTGCTACAGTGACTGTCCTGATTTGAGAGCATAAACGGACTAGAAGCTGAATTTTTCTGGAAAAACACGAAAAAAAAACCCCTCCCGAAATCAAATTTTTTACCCGGCAGCGCAGACAGAAACAAAGAAAATGCATTGTAAAATTCCCAGAATGCCCCTCCATGAAATCTGGTAGTGAGGGTGAAAAAGCTACTATATTGCAAAACTGAAAGCTGAACTTTGAGAGGGATTTTCGGTACCAAGACGACATTTTCTAGAAAAACACGAAGAAGAAACCCCCCTAAAATCATGTTTTCTAAATGACCATGTGAAGACTGGAATTTATTTCCCGAAGGAAAACCCCAGAACACCCTAAAATCTGATTATGCCAGAAAATTGTAAAATGAGTCAATAGGAGGCTTAAATCACAAAGGAAAGGGTTTTTTCTTGAAAACAATCATCCATGCAAACATAACTTACCTATTTGGATGTGCTACAATGGTCCATGGCTTAAAAATACCGCCGATGCAAAATCCGACTCTCCGACCGCCAAAAAAGCAAAAATGAACAAGAAATGAAAAATTTGAAAACCAAAATTAACAAATGATTTCAAATTACTGTTTGGCCCTTGGCCATACTTCAAACATGATTAAAGAGACCCTATGAAAGAATAAAAACGGAATTCCTACACCCCATGCAAAAGTTATGACATGACTCATGAATTTTCAATATTTTCATAATATTTCATGAAGTCAAGAATCACATAAGATGCAATATACATGTCATTGGCCTCTGACCTCATCTCATGCAAGTCAAATACATCATAAAAGGTGTAGTTATGTACACGTTACATAAATGGAATCAAAGATACAAGTTTTGATATAAAAAGTTATTAAAAGGCATTTCATGCTAACATTTGCATGAAACGGAAACTTAAAAGCTATAAGTCATCCCAATGAACGATAAGCATCATGAACCAAGTCTTCGTACCTGAAACAAATCTCCCAGTAACTTCGGGGTGAGTAGACAAGTTTACTCATAGAGAATGAGCATGCATCGACTCGATTTCTTTAGAGATTTTTACATTGACTTGAAACAATTCAAAATGGTCATACCACATAATGTGTATATCAAAGGTTAGACTTAGAGAGCATCCTAAGCTACCATAGAGCAATATCAACAAGAATTATGATATAAAAAGTTTTAAATCTTCAAGGAATAACAACTTGAAATTTAAAGAGTGAAATCAACCAATGTGGAAACTCGGATATCGCCCGGATTAAAACCGTACTCTTGGGATCACTTTAGGGCTACTAACCCATGGGTACCTTCCCCTAGTGTGCACTATAGTGTAGGGAGCTCTCTATCTCTCGTACTAGAACCAAGTCCTAGCCATGTCAATTCTTGATTGATTTCCCAAGTTCCAAAATCAACAAGTCGTGCAAGTCAAGATTGTATCAAAATATAAGAAATGCATTAACCACGTTTCATGCATAACCAAGATTTTGGAACACACAAGTCATGCCCTAAGTTCTCAACTATGATGGCATGTGAAATGTCAAGAAATCATAGTGTGCATCTATATAGACTACAAATTAGGATTTAAAACATAAGGAATCCATTGATGTAAATATACCACAAGTATAAGATTAATGATTTAATTATTTACCAAGGAATACATGAACAATTAAATCATTCCAAGACAATTGTGCTAATTCATTAAACACATTAATGAAGTCAAGTTACAAAAAGTCTAGATACATGATAAAAAGCTAAAAACCCCATGAAATACAAGTTACAACCATGTGAATTAAGTTCTATTCAAGGAAAATAATTAAATATAAGTTTCAAAACTTATCCGATTATTCTCAATTTGATACACGTGAAGGAACTTATCAAGGAAATCATGAATACAAAGTTATAAACTTAATCAAGCTAATGGAACCATTGAATAGGTTTTAATTAATTCTTTTAATTAAAATCTCTAGATTTTGAAACTCATCCAAATGGTCTCAAATTAAAGTATGTTATATAACACGCCAAGACTTGATTTAAAAGCCTGTTATAAGCGAATTCCATGCAAGGTACGACCATGAGTATTAAACTTTAATACTAGAAAATAATTAAATAAAAGGTTTCAAAACCTAATCAAATATTCCCGATTTAATATATGTGAAAGTATATGGTATGCACATAAAGAATATCAAGTCGAAAATCTAATGGACTGAATAGTGTACATGGAATAAATTAATTAAATATTACTAGATTTCAAAACATCTCCGATTACTCTCAAATTCACCTATATTGAAGAGCATGCTAAGGCCTAATATAATATAACAACACATGTTAATTTCAAGCTAGTTAAGGCCACATGAATTAATCTTTCATTCAAGAAAAATATTAAATAAAATCTTCATTACTTGTTCAAATGTTCTCAATTTAATCTATGTCAATGACCATATCAAGGGGTAATTTAATATCATGCCACATGTTTAAACCAAACCATGAGCAACTGGAAAAATTAAATCTTACGCAAAGAAATAATTAATTAAAGTTTCTAGATTTGATACAAAGACTTGTAAATGAGTTGTATAAGCATCAATAACATGCAATATAATAAGAATATAAATTATAACACCCCCTACCTCAATTTGAGATGAAAATCTCAAAAGCCACTAAAAGAGAAGTGCTCTAAATCCGACGATACCGCGGGGTTTTGTCAGGGACAATACGATGAACAAGAATCCCAAGGAAACCCCATGAAAATTACAACTTGAATTCAAACCCGAACTCAAGAAATGGTTAGAAATGAATTCTAATAAGGGTGAAAGGTGCGCGTCATCAAAGCGAACACAAAACACGAAGGCATTATGACTTTTTAACAAAAGGAAAAAGGTTTAATTAAGAAAAGAAGGGTGGCAGCCTCCCTTGGGCTGCCATGGAAGCTTCTGCTCGTGCATGAAGAGAGGAGAAGATGACTTTTAAATTTTATAACCCCCTATTTATAGTAAAACGCTAAAAGTGCCCCAAAAGGGCCCCGCTGGGTCCGGAAAAGTGAATTTTGAGCAAACGCGCTCAAACGGTGAAACTCTATGAATGAAAAAGATTTAAAATGAGAAAATATGAATAACGGAAGAAATGACGTCGAAAATTAATTCTCGAGCAGAGAGGTATGCCCCGAACAAGTTTGGTGGCAACCGGGGTCAAAAATCCCTAAAACTGGGAAAAACGACCGGGTGGAAATTCTAAGAGTACACGACTCAATGAAATTTGAAAATAAATCCTGTACAAGGATCCAGGCTCAAAACGAGGTATTTTGCAATAACTTTCGTTAATTGCATAATGGCCCCTCCAAAAAGGGTTAACTGCACTAATGACCCAGAATGAAAATATCTTCAAAAAATATTTTCTTAAAAACCCCTAAAATAAAATATCTTCAAAAGATATTTATGAAAAACACCCCAAGAAAAGAAAAAGACTCTGAAGAACTATGCATCCATGCCCCTATGGACACCGGGAGCAACTAGAGTACTTTCTTACAAAAATAAAGATACGTATTTCATGGAAACCACTTAGGATAAAGGCACGTGAAGTCAAAAACCAACTCCAAGCACGAAAGGTGAGGTTTTGTCAAAAAGTGACAAATGGGGAAAAGACAGAATAGGGAAAAGGACGAAAAATGAATAGTGTCGAAAAACGAAAAATGTGGAAATGAGTCGGTCCTTAAAGGAAGTTGTCAATCCGAATGAAAGAGTCTCAGAAACCATTTCCGAGCACTCGAGACGACACTCAGTGACGAGAAACAGAGCTCAAAAAAAAAAAATTAAACGGAAAAAATTTACCCGTAAAATTTCAGAAAAAGGAAAGGAAGGTAAATGACCGGGTCATTATATCTAATCAGTTGAGTTAACAGGAACCAGCTTTGGTCTTTTAAGTAAGACTCCTTCAAGATGCATGAGAGCATTCAACACATCTTTAAAGTGCCTATTGATAGTTTCTCCTGACTGCTCAAATCAAAATTTAATGATCCGATTCTTGACATGATGTACAAGAATGTGAATAAACATTGCTACTTGTTCATCTATCAACATATTTTGGGTATCTTTTAACCCACCTATACTTCTAAGCATGGAGCACAATTTCGTAAATGTTTGCCTATCCATCCTAAGTTGTTCTATGTAAGTCACATCACTTGCGTAAAGTAGTTTGTATAGAATTTCTTTATTTGAGTAAAAGTTAAAGACATATCTCGAGTTTAATGATCGCCTTTAATTACAGAAGTCTAATAAGCAACAAATTAGATGAAACCACCAATTTAACGCATATAATATATTTAATCTAAATACATTTATTGCTACTAATTTCTTTTTCCTTATCATCTTCCTTGTCCCTAAACTTAGGCGAGCCATAACTGCATAAATTTAAACTTAATTATGAGATGCAATATTATAACCTTAAATATAGATTAAAAAATAAGAATAAAAAGCAAACTATTCAACAACTCAAGATAGAATTTAACAGAGGCTATGTAATGACGCTGTCTTTTCTTCCTTTTTCATCAGTAATTTTTCTTTATTTAATTATTTAATCATTTGATTTAACTTTTTTCTTGTGACCTAAGGGTTTTGTCTGACCCAGAGTAGGTTTCGATGCTCGGAAATGATTTTCGACACCACCTGCATTACGTTATTTTGTCTTTTACTGGCGGCGTATGTCTTTATTTTTGTCCAAAATATGGTCTAAGTATACCATATAATGACTCGGTCATTTACCTTCCTTTCTTTTTCTTTTTTTTTTTCAAATTTTATGGATAAATTTTTTCCGTTTAATTTCCTTTTTTCAAGCTCTGTTTCTCGTCACTAGGTGTCATCTCGAGTGCTTAGAAATAGTTTTCGAGACTCTTTTGTTTGGATTGACAACTTCGTTTAAGGACCGAGTCATTTCCGCATTTTTACTTTTTGAATACTATTCACTTTTCGTCCTTTTCCCTATTTCGTCTTTTCCCCGTTTGTAACTTTTTGGCACAACCTCACTTTTCGTGCTCGGAGTTGGTTTTTGACTTCACGTGCCTTCATCCTTGGTGGTTTTCATGAAATACGTATCTTTACTTTTGTAAGAAAATACTCTGATTGCTCCTGGTGTCAATTGGGGCATGGATGCATAATTTTTCAGAATCTTTTTCATTTCTTGGGATGTTTTTCATAAATATCTATTGAAGATATTTTATTTTAGGGGTTTTTAAGAAAATATTTTTGGAAGATATTTTCATTCTAGGCCAGTTTTGCAGTTAACCCTTTTGTAGGGGCCATTGTGCAATTAACGAAAGTTATTTCAAAATACCTTGTTTTGAGCCTGGATCCTCGTACAAGATTCATTTTCACTTTTCGTCGAGTCATGAACTCTTAGAAATTTCTCCTGGACGTTTTCCCTAGTTTTAGGGATTTCTGACCCCAGTTGCCGCCGAACTTGTTCGGGGCATATCTCTCTGCTCGGGACTCAGTTTTTGATACCATTTCTTCTGTTATTCATATTTTCTCATTTTGGTTCCTTTTTGTTCATGAAGTTTGGCCGTTTGAGCGCGTCTGCTCAAAATCCACTTTTCAGGACCCGGTGGGGCCCTTTCGGGCACTTTTAGGGTTTTCTTATAAATAGAATGTCTTAAAGTGAAAAATTAGATTTCATCATCTTCCTCCCCTCTCTTAGCCGGATTCCATGGCAGCCGCGGCTGCCACCTTCTCTCTCCTCCTTTGAACTACTTTTCCTTGGTGAAAAGTTTTCCGCCTTAATATTTATCGTAGGCCTTGACGACGCGCGTATTTCCCCCTTATTATAATCCATTTCTGACAACATTTGAGTTCGGGTTTCAAATTCAAGTTTGTATTTTCATGGTACCTCAAAGGTTAAAGTTGTTCATCTCGTTGTCCCCGACATAACCTAGGAGTATCGTCGGATTCGGAACATTTTTCTTTCGGTGGTGAATTGAGATTTTTATCTCAATTTGAGGTAAGGGGTGTTATAGTTTATATTCTTGATTTATTGTATGCTATTGATGCTTATACAACTCTTTTACATGTCCTTGTACAAAATTTAGAGATTTTATTATTTATTTTTCTTGTATGAGATTTGATTTTCCCGGTTAGTTATAGCTTAGTTTAAACATGTGGCATGATAATTTATTATACCATGATATGATCATTGACATATATTAAATTGAGAGCATTTGAACAAGTATTGAAGATTTTATTTAATAATTTTCTTAAATAAATATTTAATTCATATAGCCTTATCTAGCTTGAAATTAACATGAGGTGTCATATTATATTAGGTCTTAGCATGCTCTTCAACATATGTGGAATTGAGTGTAATCGGAGGTGTTTGAAAATCTAGAGAATATCTAATTAATTTGATTAATAAATTTATTTCATGTGTACTATTCATTCCATTGGAATTCTGACTTGATTTTATTGATGTGCATGCCATATACTTTCAAATATATTTAATTGGGAATATTTGATTAGGTTTTGAAACCTTTTATTTAATTATTTTCTAGTATTAAAGTTTAATACTCATGGTCGTATCTTGTGTGGAATTCACTTGTATCATGCTTTTAAATCAAGTCTGGACATGTTGCATAACATACATTAAATTGAGATCATTTGGATGAATTTAAAAATCTAGAGATTTTAATGATTAATTAAAATCCATTCAATGGCTCTTTGGTCTTGATTAAGTTTCTAACTTCATATTCATGTTTTTCTTGACAAGTTCCTTCACGTGTATCAAATTGAGAATAATCGGATAAGTTTTGAAACTTATATTTAATTATTTCCCTTGTATAGAACTTAATACACATGGTTATATCCCGTATGAAATGAACTCATAACTTAACATTGAGCTTATCCTTGACATATCTCGTTTATAGAACATTGGACTTGCCTTGTAATCTTGATAATTTAATCCCTTTACTAGATTAAATTCCCTTTTATGCTTCCATCGAGTTAATTATGCTTTGATATTGAACTCTTGTCAACTTATGAATCGGACTTGTATTTTATGGACTTCTATCTTTTTATCAAGCATCGCGACCCCTTGTACCTAAGTTTCATTAATGTACTTAATGAATATGCACATTTGTCTTGGAATGGTTTAATTACACATATATTGTTTAGTAAGTAATTGGATCATGTATCTTATACTTGTGGTATATTTACTTCAATAGATTTCTTGTGCTATATATCTTGGTTCTAGTCTATATAGATGCACACTGTGATTTCTTGACATTTCAAATGCCATCATTGTTGAGAACTTAGGGCATGACTTGTGTGTTTCAAAATCTTGGTTGTGCATGAAACGTGGTTAATGCATTTATTGTATTTTGATACAATCTTGACTTACACAACTTGTCGATTTTGGGACTTGTGATATCAATCAAGATTTGACATAGCTAGGACTTGGTTCTAGTATGGGAGATAGAGAGTTCCCTATATCATAGTGTGCACTAGGGGAAGGTGCCCATGGGTTAGTAGCCCTAAAGTGATCCCAAGAGTACGGTTTTAATTCGGGCGATATCTGAGTATCCACATTGGTTGATTTCACTCTTTAAATTTAAAGTTGCTATTCCTTGAAGATTTAAAACTTGTCATGTTATGTGAAATGCTCCAATCTTGTTAATTGCATAGATATTATGCCTTGTCCTTGACTTCATGTATTATTCTTGTCGTGTTAATTGGAATGCTCCAATCATGTTAATTGCATTGATAATGTAATTCTTGTTAACTTATGTCCAAGTATTCTTCTTATCGTGTTAATTGGAATGTTCCAATCATGTAAATTGCATTGACAATGTGATCTTTGTATTCTAGTATCTTCCTATCGTGTTATATGAATTATTCCAAATTTTGCTTAATTGTATTGATAATGCAATTCATGTTGATCTATATTCGAGTATCCTTCTTATCGTGTTCTTTGGATTATCCCAACCTTGATTCGTTTCATATATGTATATATATCATGATTCTTGTTGATATTAATCTAAGGTAGCTTAAGATGCTCCATGAGTCTCATCTTGACATAGACGTTAGGTGGCATGAGCCCCTTTAACATGTTTCTCCTTAAGGTGATAAAATCGTAAAATGCTAGGTCGATGCATGCTCATTTCCTACGAGTAGCTTTATGTTGCTCACCCCGAAGTTACTAGGGATTTGTTTCAGGTATGAAGGCTTGGTTCGTGATGCTCATCATTTCTTGGATAACTTGTAGCTTTTAAATTTTCATTTCATGCGAATGTTAGTATGAAATGTCATTTTGTTGCCTTATGTCAAAAATTATATATTTGATTCTAAATATGTAATGTGTGCCTAAGCACACCTTTTGACTTCCGTTTTATGTGTATGACATGAGGCGAAGGGATAAGCATGTTTATATTTACACGTATACTTATTGAGTACCATCTTTTGCTTTAAAAATGTATTTTAACTAACTTTGAAGGTTTAACATATGAGATTCTTGTAATTGATATGTATAAAGCTGTGAGCCGTTGTATTACATTCAAGTATTCATATTATGCTTGTTAACATATTCACATGCTCAATATCCCTTAAAAAGAATCAATTTTTGACCTATGCATGTGGGTAGAATGAATCATATAGGTCTCATTGCAAATCTCACATGTTTAGTAGAACTTTCAGCAGGATTCGAGGTGTTTCGATCGTCCGAAACTCCATTTCGGTCAACCAATGCCTTATTTCAGTCTACCGAAGTGACCTTCCCTCAAAAACCAGTGTTCATAAAAGTTTCTATCTATTTTGGTTGTTCAAAACTCTAATTCAGTCGACCGAAATAGCCCTCATGCATCAGCCTTCCAGATTTTGTTTTAGCACTGTTGTTCTAACTTCAAACAGTCATATCTTCTTCATTTCTAATCCAAATGGGGTGATTCTTAAGCCTAAATTCATGGATTTTGAGTTAGCTTTCCAATGGTACCAATTCCATTCTTAGATTCAAATTAAAGTGGAAGTTATTTAATTTTTAGTGAAGTAGTGTCAGGATTTGGTTTGAACCGAGATGGGGTTTCTTTTCCTTTGACTTCAAGACTTGATATCTTTGTCGTCTGGACTCCGAATCAAGTGATTCTTGAGTCTAACTTTGTTAATTTTTCATTGTATTTCCAATGGTGTGCTTGGTAGCACCCACTTTCATTTTGGAAATGACCATTTTGCCCCTAGGTTCATTCTTGTCCGTTTTTTAGAACATCGTTTCCGTATTTACTTTCTTTGGGTTTCATGACCTCATTGAGGGTCACATTGGTGTGTTAGAGGCGTGTTATATCTTTAAATATCGTTGTCTTGTTTCTTGCTTCCGCATCTGGATCCATTATCGGGTCATCATTGACGCACCGGGTTGAATAAAACTTGGGTCATTACAGGTGGTATCAGAGCGTCCGGGTTCGAATACCTTGGACGATAGGTTTTTGGTGCATATCATGCTCATGTTGTTTTGCTTTGATATGTCATTTGTATCTTGGTAACATGTCTTATATGATAACATGTTCACATGCTCAGGTGTTTTAAGACATCTATTATTTGTTAAGCATGCTTTATATGTATATATACTTCCTGATAACATGGTCTGGGTTACTATCATGTCCTGGTGTGATATCATGTCTGCGTGCTTATGTTAGCATGATCGTATGCGATGTATGTCGGCATACCTTACGTTTTTTATTCACGTGTATTGTTGTACCATGTACTTACGTGCTTCTTGATAACATATCTGTTTGCTTATGTGACAACTTGTTTAGAAGCTTACCTTGACTATTTTAGCGTATGTGTAATGACCCAGTTATTTCCCTTCTTTTTTTTTTTTTTCTCTCAGATTTTCACGGATATTTTTTTTTTTTTCCGTTGATCTTTTCCTTTCTGAGTTCGGTTTCTTGTCACTTAGTGTTGTCTCAAGTGCTCTGGGATGGTTCCGAGACTCTTCCCTTGGATTAACAACTTTCTTGAGGACCGCGTCAATTCCACGTTTTTATTTTTTTCGACACTACTCCCCATTTTGTCTTTTTCTTGTTTGCCCTTTTTCCTTACATAACCTCACTTTTTGTGCTCGGATTTGATTCCGGCTTTGCATGCATTCATGATATTTGATTTCCATGACATTGGTATTTTTATTTTTGTAGAAAAGCATGCTAGTTGCTTACTTGTTTCATAAAGGGCATGGATGCATACTTTATTGTAATTATTCTTAATTTATGGGATTTTTGTGTAGTTACATAAAGTAATTATTTTTTGTCTTAGGGACCATTTTGTAATTTAATTTGGAAGATATTTTTAAAAAGGACCTTTTTGCAATTTTTGGAAAATGTGACAAGTGTCACATTCTCATGGAGCCACTTGTTGGCATTTGGGAGGAGTGACTTGGATGCATCATCTTGTAACATTTTGAGGGTGGAGATTCACCCACTTTTTGGCCTAGGATTGGAGCACTTGTTGGTTTAGATAGTTGACAAGTGTAAGCTTGACATTAAGTCTAGGAAGGGGCCTTGGATTTGTGACAAGTGTAGGCTCACAAATTGGTCTTGCATTAGTGTGTGTGTGTGTGAGGTAGTGTAAGATCACATAGTGAGTGGAGGATTTTTATTTCCTCCACTCACACTTAATCTCATTTGTAACATTGTCTTCTTCACCACAAACCCTAGCCACCATTAGAGAAGCTTGATGCTTAGGCTTTGACCTTGATTTTTGAAGGCCTTCTATTCACCTTAGACTATAAACCTTGGGAGACAAAAGTTTCCTCTTGCTCTCCTCTTCAAAACCCTTGGTTTGTTTTCCATTTTTGAGCTTGGTTGCTTGGGATTATAGAGATTCAATTCTCTATTGAGGTAGGGGGTGTTATAGTTTACTTTCCAAGTGATTTTAATTGCTTTTGTAATGGAATACAAGTGATATGCATGTTTTAATGTTACTTTAAGAAATTAATGATTGTTGTAACTTGCATATAATTCACTTTTGACTTGGTATATGGCATGGCCTTCACTTGATCCTTGTTATATAATTAATTGGAGCTATTTAAATAAGTTTTCAAATCTAGAGATTTAAATGAATTTAATTTGATTTAAATTCTATTTAATTGTACCATGCTTGTTTTCCATTTTTGACTTGATATATGGCATGGCTATGACTTAGTTCTTGTTATATATTTATGTGGGATCAATTGAACAACTTTGAAAAATTAGAGATTTAATTAATTTAAATTAATTGAAATCTACATGATGATGTCTTGCTCATTTTGCTCTTTTGATTTGATATATGCAATAAGCATGCTATGTTGTTTAACATATATTAATTTGAGGTTATTGGGATAGATTTGAAATCTAGAGACTTTCCATGATTAGGTTGAAAATCTTTTAAAATGTAGTATTCTAATTACCTTGTGAGCATGCTACTAACTTGATGTATATTTAGTACTTGTGGCCTCTTAAAATGGTAATTGGACTTAACATGATATAGAGTATCATTGATTTGCAAAACTTGTTTAAATGTATCTTGTGTAGGTATATAACTTGTTAGAATATTATAATTGTTTATCTTGGAAGCTAGTTACTAAATTGAAGCTTATTTAGTGCTTGTGGCTTAGGATGGTAATATGGCTCCATTGTTGTACAATATTTATGCTTTGTGCATAAATTGCATATTGAGGACGTGACTTGTCATATACTATTTAGACTTGAATTCTAGGACATGAATTTGATGGATTCAACCTTACTTGTGCATGAAATATGGTAACTTACATTTGATTTTGTATAAGTTTTGAACTTATTGATTTTGGAAAGCTTGTGAGGACATAAATTATGTGATGGCTAGGGTTTGGCTCTAGTACGGAGACAAGAGTCTTCTAAGTCATAAGTGCGCACTAGGTGGTACCTTGTGGGTCGTAATTACCCAAAAATACTTGCTTGGTCTAGAGACCGCATGTCCTAGTCTTTCCACTATTTGATTTCGCATTTAATTTCAAGTTGTTAATCATGGATTACATGTAGCTTGAGAATTAATGCTTGCTTTGGATATTTGAATCCTATTTAGTAAACTTGAACTTGTATACTTGCTCCGTGAGTTTAAATTTCATTTAGTATGCTTGTGCCGTGTATACATACTTTAGGCGTATCTCTTTTTGCTTAGTATGCTTGTGTCGGTATACTTGATTTACGAGATTTTCATATAAAATGCATACTTGTGTAAATATGCTTAGATATTGCATGATTTGTCTTAATATGGTTTAGTATACTTGAAAATGTATGCTTGTATGTTGTATAACATGTTTTGACATTAATTAGTATACTTGAGTATGTATACTTGTATGCCGTAATTCATTTTAATTGCATGAGTAGCTTAGGATGCTCCTTGAGTCTAACCTTTGACATAGACATTAGGTGGTATGACCCTTTTGAATTGTTTCATGTTGTTATAAAAATCTTTAAAGAAATCGAGTCGACGCATGCTCATTCTCTACGAGTAAACTTATTTACTCACCCCAAAGTTACTGGGGGATTTGTTCAGGTATAGGATTCAAGATTGGAGAATTGCTCTTGCCTTGGGTAATTTGGAGAATTGAAGTTCCTTTTAAAAGTATTCTTATTCACATGCAGGTGTTAGCATGTTTAAGTCTCATTATTAATGGTGTAACACTTAGTTGGGTTCAACATACCCTTTTTGCCTTATTGTATGTAAAATGTACTTGGATACACTATTTGGAACCTATGTGATGTGTATGATATGAGGCCAAGGGCCACTAGCTTCAAAGTTCAAGTGTATGTATTTCAATTTCAAGTATTGCTTTTGAAATGTACTTTCATCAACCTTGGGGTTTGGCATGTGAATTGGAGTAAATGTCATGTAATGAGGCCATAGGCCATTGTAACATGTTTCAATATATAAAGTATACTTGTGAGCATGCTTGAATAGCTTAAAATATTATGTTTTGGACCAATTTCATGTTGGAGTTTGAGGCATGGGTGAAGCCTCAACAATTCTTGCTCATAACAGGAGTTTCGGCACCATTTCGAGGAGTTTCGGTTGACCGAACCTCCAGTTCGGTAGACCGATGGCCCAAAACGGCCTACCGAATCATGCAACCCTTAAAAATCACTGTTTATAAAGTATTCTATAAGTTTTGGTCAACCGAAACTCACACCACTTCTATTTCAGTCGATCGAAATAGCCCTCATTTGCGCAGCTCTTCAGTTTTGCTTCAGCACTAAAGTTCTAACTTCAAACGGCCATATCTCCTTCATTTCTAACCCAAATGGGGTGATTCTTGAGCCTAAATTCATGGATTTTGAGTCAAAGTTCCAATGGTATCAAAACCATTCTCAGATTCAAAACATAGTGGGAGTTATTCATGTTTTAGTGAAGTAGTGTCGGGATTTGGTCGAATCGGGAAAGGGCATTTTGTGGGATTCTTGTCCAAAGTTCTTAGAACCTCTTGGAATGTTGTTAAATGATTATTATAGGTTGTGTCATCATTTGACTTGCTTGGAGTCAAATTTCTCCTCTTGATTGTGAATTGACCATTTTGCCCTTTATTGATGAATTTTGCCCGTTTTAACTCTCGTTCACTCTTTTGCTCTCTATAAGTTCGTGATCTCATGGAAGGTCACATTAGTATATTAGGGGTGACATCTATCTCTAGAGACCTTGGTCTATCTTTTGCTTCTACATTTCGGATCCATTACCGGGTCCACATTCGGGTCATCGCTAACGTACCGGGTTGAAAAACCTGGGTCGTTACAGTATGATATATGCTTGTTTGCCTTAGCACATGGTGTATACTTGTTATTTTAGCATATAGTATATGCTCGTTTGTCTGAGTACATTGTATATGCTTATTCATCTTGACATGATTATATGCGGCATATCGTCATGCTTTACGTTCTCTCCTGTATATGCTGACATGCTTTATGTGATCTTACTACTTGTATGAGTAGATAGTCCGTTGCTATGCTGCATGCTAGTTATTTACTTTTATGTCTGGTTTTGACATTGTCACCTAGGGTCTGTCGCATCCCTTGGATGCATTCTTGTTTTACGAGTTTATTTCTTGGACAGGAGGAATTCATTCCGTAAGGACCCATGTCGGGAACCTTCTTGTCTGTTCTGTTGGTTAGGTGTTTCGAGACCTTAGTCTGATGGTTGATACGAGTAAGGCTCAAGTGAGCATAGAATCACAGTCCTTGTCTGGTGAAGTGAGACGCGGGCCAGGGAGGCACCATTTCATTTCCTTTTCCTTCATGGCTTCACGACGTGGTCGGGGAGTGTCATGGGTGTTTTTGTAATGTAGGAGTTGCTGGCTCTACTTGCATAGAGGATTTAAGGCTTTAAGCGTAGCGGTGCCTATGACATTATTGTCAGAGTTTTGGGATTTACTACCCCAACTCTCGCAGATGCCTGGTTCTCGTAGTGCTTTTGGTAATGATCATTTTTGACATTGATGTCTTCGTATCGATAGGTTTTTTGAGTTGACCTGGTTGGGGGCATGTTATGAACTAGTGCCTCATACTGTCATGCTACCTTACTGACGAGTAAGTATGGGCGGGTTCAGGTCGTTGTTTGTACTGCCTTGTCGCTCTTTCCTTTTATCGTTTTCAATGTTTCGTTGTCTTGGGATTCTCTCGGTGGTTGACGTTTAGTTAACGTGCCGATTCGTATGAGGTGTTGTCTCAGTTCATGGTTTCGCGTTCCTTCAGTTGATCTTAAGACTTCTGGAGTTGTCCTTCAGTGCTTTATAAGCTGTCATTTGATTTGATCTTTGTTTGGTCTGTGCTCTGTTCTATTTCTGGTATGTTCCTAATTTCGAGGAAGAAATTCCTTTAAGGAGAGTAGGTTGTAATGACCCGGTTATTTACCTTCCTTTCCTTTTTCTTAAATTTTACGGATAAATTTTTTTCGTTTAATTTCCTTTTTTCGAGTTCTGTTTCTCATCACTGGGTGTCGTCTCAAGTGCTTGGAAATAGTTTTCGATACTCTTTCGTTTGGATTGAAAACTTTGTTTAAGGACTGAGTTATTTTCGTATTTTTACTTTTTAGACACTATTCACTTTTCGTCCTTTTCCCTATTTCGTCATTTTTCCGTTTATCACTTTTTGGCACAACCTCACTTTTCGTGCTCGGAGTTGGTTTTTGTCTTTACGTGACTTCATCCTAAGTGGTTTCCATGAAATACGTATCTTTACTTTTATAAGAAAGTACTCTGGTTGCTCCCGGTATCCATAGAGGTATGGATGCACAGTTCTTCAGAATCTTTTTCTTTTATTGGGGTGTTTTTCATAAATATCTTTTGAAGATATTTTATTTTAGGGGTTTTTAAGAAAATATTTTTGGAAGATATTTTCATTCTGAGCCAATTTTGCAGTTAACCCTTTTATAAGGCCATTATGCAATTAACGAAAGTTATTACAAAATACATCATTTTGAGCCTGGATCCTCGTACGAGATTCATTTTCACTTTTCGTCGAGTCATGAACTCTTAGAATTTTCTCCCGGACGTTTTCTCCAGTTTTAGGGATTTTTGACCCGGTTGCCGCCGAACTTGTTTGGGGCATCTCTCTGCTCGAGACTTGGTTTTTGATGTTGTTTGTTCATATTTTCTCATTTCGGTTCTTTTTTGTTCACTGAGTTTCGCCGTTTGAGAGCGTCTGCTCAAAATTCGCTTTTCCGGACTCGGTGGGGCCCTTTCGGGGTACTTTTAGGGTTTTCCTATAAATAGAATGTCTTAAAGTGAAAAATCAGATTTCATCATCTTCCTCCCCTCTCTTGGCCGGATTCCATGGCAGCCATGGCTGCCACCTTCTCTCTCCTCCTTTGAACCACTTTTCCTTGGTGAAAAGTCTTCCGCCTTAATGTTTATCGTAGGCCTTGACGACGCGCACCTTTTCCCCTTATTAGAATCCATTTCTGACGATATTTGAGTTTAGGTTTCAAATTCAAGTTTGAATTTTTTTGGTACCTCAAAGGTTAAAGTTGTTCCTCTCGTTGTCCCCGACATAACCTAAGAGTATCGTAGGATTCGAAGCATTTTTCTTTCGGTGTGGAATTAAGATTCTTATCTCAAATTGAGGTAGGGGGTGTTATAGTTTATATTCTTAATGTATTGTATGCTATTGATGCTTATACAACTCTTTTACATATCCTTGTACAAAATTTAGAGATTTTATTATTTATTTTTCTTGTATGAGATTTAATTTTCCCGGTTGGTTATAGCTTAGTTTAAACATGTGGCATGATAATAAATTACATCATGATATGATCATTGATATATATTAAATTGAGAGTATTTAAACAAGTATTGAAGATTTTATTTAATATTTTTCTTGAATAAATATTTAATTCATGTGGCCTTATCTAGTTTGAAATTAACATGAAATGTCATATTATATTAGGCCCTAGCATGCTCTTCAAAATATGTGAAATTGAGAGTAATAGAAGGTGTTTTAAAATCCAGAGAATATTTAATTAATTTGATTAATAAATTTATTTCATGTATACAATTCATTCCATTGGAATTCCGACTTGATTTTATTAATGTGCATGCCATATACTTTCACATATATTTAATCGGGAATATTTGATTAGGTTTTGAAACCTTTTATTTAATTACTTTCTAGTATTAAAATTTAATACTCATGGCCGTATCTTGCGTGGAATTCACTTGTATCATGCTTTTAAATCAAGTTTGGACATGTTGCATAACATGCATTAAATTGAGATAATTTGGATGAATTTCAAAATCTGGAGATTTTAATTAAAAGGATTAATTAAAATCCATTCAATGGCTCCTTGGTCTTGTTTATGTTTCTAACTTCATATTCATGTTTTCCTTGACAAGTTTCTTCACGTGTATCAAATTGAGAATAATCGGATAAGTTTTGAAACTTATATTTAATTATTTCCTTTGTTTGGAACTTAATACACATGGTTGTATCCTGTATGAAATGAACTTGTAACTTAACATTGAGCTTATCCTTGACATATCGCATTTATAGAACATTGGACTTGCCTTGTAATCTTGACAATTTAATCCCTTTAGTAGATTAAATTCCCTTTTATGCTTCCATCGAGTTAATTATGCTTTGATATTGAACTCTTGTCAACTTATGAATCGGAGTTGCATTTCATGGACTTCTATCTTTTCATCAAGCATCATGACCCCTTGTACCTAGATTTCATTAATGTACTTAATGAACATGCAAATTTGTCATGGAATGGTTTAATTACACATATGTTGAATAATAAGTAATTGAATCATATATCTTATACTTGTGGTATATTTACTTCAATGGATTTCTTGTGCTATATATCTTGGTTCTGGTCTATATAGATGCACACTGTGATTTCTTGACATTTCACATGCCATCATAGTTAAGAACCTAAGGCATGACTTGTGTGTTTCAAAATCTTGGTTGTGCATGAAATGTGGTTAATGCATTTCTTGTATTTTGATACAATCTTGATTTGCACAACTTGTCAATTTTGGGAATTGGGATATCAATCAAGATTTGATATGGGTAGGACTTAGTTCTAGTACGGGAGATAGAGAGCTCCCTATATCATAGTGTGCACTAGGGGAAGGTAATCTTGGGTTAGTAGCGCTAAAGTGATCCCAAGAGTACGGTTTTAATCCGGGTGATATCCGAGTATTCTTTAGCCTAAATTCATGGATTTTGAGTCAGCCTAAATTCTTTGTCATCCAGACTCCGAATCAAGTGATTCTTGAGTCTAACTTTGTTAATTTTTCGTTATCTTAGCTATAGTGTCCTCGGTAGCACCCACTTTTATTTTGAAAATGACCATTTTGCCCTTAGGTTTATTCTTGTCCATTTTTGGAACATCACTTCTACATTTACTTTCTTTGGGTTCATGACCTCATTGAGGGTCACATTGGTGTCTTAGAGGCGTGTTGTATCTCTAAAGACCATTGTCTTGTTTCTTGCTTCCGCATCTGGACCCGTTATAGTGTCAACTTTCGGGTTATCACTAACGCACCGGGTTAAATAAATCTTAGATCATTACATACCATACACTACAGTATTACTATTTAAATATTATACATAAATTTAATGTGTATATATACATATAATTATTATTATAAAATAATAATCTATATATATAATAACTTCTAAAATATAGTTATATATAATAAAATAAAATAAATTTAAAGAACCCGAAAATAAGTCGAGGCTAGAATTTGATTCTATGTCCTTAAGACAGATTCGTCTGCCATGAGGCTAACAGATTCAGTGGTGTCTATCTCCTAGGATAAAACGACTTGTCTTGCTTCGGTAGTAACACTGCAAACCAAAGGAATAGGCGAACCAGCTCTAGTGACTGACTAAGGCTCAAACCTAAAGACTAGGGCTCGAACCCATAGACACTTATAGAAGAAGGGAGAGGAAGGAAATAATTCAGAATTAGAGAAAAGGATTCTGAATTGGAGTGATTTGCAAATGATCCAAAGAGAGGTATTTATAGGTAGGAAGGTGCCTTTTCAAGTGGGTATAACCATGGGTTATGATGGTTTATAAATAGATGCAACCCTTTAGAAAAAAAACTAAAAAGTGGTTTTTAATTTAAATTCAAAAAACCAACCACCCAAAAAATCAACCACACATTTAAATAAGCCTAGTATAAGCACAGGCTCAATTCAAAATTCCATTTAGTAAAAAGATTAATTGGACTTTACAATTAAGCCCAAGCCCAAGCTCAAGCTTGACTTATTTAAACTTCAATTGGTATCAACATTTTTTTCCATTTAGGCTTATCAAACACCTCACTTTGGATATAATTTCTCATTCACCCCAGAAACGGATTTGAGAAAGTAAATATACCACGTTCATCTCCTTACGGAGAAGAACGCGCTCGTTTATAGATCCGGAAAAAATTCTTAGCATAATTTATTCTAATTCTCATCCAAAGTTTACGTTTTTAATGCCCCCATTTCCAACAATCCTCTACATGAATGGAAATTTACGTAAATTGCAAATAAAGAAGATACAGACACTAGAGAGAGTACTATTAGAAAGTAACTGTATCAGGATAGGTAACTTTTGGCCTTGAACCTTCCCTAGTGTATTACTATCAGATTTACTGGCTAACCAGTGACCATGATGTCTTGAATTATTCAGCCGTTGATGTAAACCAAGACAATAACAAACACACAGTTCCTTCCCGCACAAAGTCGGTTCTCCTGGTATTTCATGAGTGCTTAGAAAACTTAGCCTTAGAAGTTCTCATAGAAGCGGCCCCACTTCACACTTATGTAGGTGACTTCTTATTAGGAGTATCCTACTATACCCTACTTGAATTTTCAAGGTATAAGAGTCATTAAAAAAATAACTTATCCTAATCATCGCTGTAGGTAGCACTGTCTCATCATAGAAATGGGTAGAAGATTAAATCTTCTTAGTGCTACTGGTGAGCTATTCATAATTTATGTTGTCCCTTTGAACCTAGATCTTGGGATCTCCAGTCAATTAGGTTAGGTTTCCGACTCGTTAGCTTTCGGCTTTAATCCCATTCCACTTCATAAACTATACACTTGCTCTCTTGTCAAACCTTTTGTAAACAGATCCGCTAAATTATCTTTTGACCTGATATAATCAATTGAGATTATCCCACTTTAGTGTAATTGTTTAACGGTATTATGTCGTCGATGTATATGTCGAGACTTACCGTTATACATATTACTTTGTGCCCTTCCAATTGCTGATTGACTATCGTAATGTATACATATAGTAGGCACAAGTTTAGGCTAATTTAGAATATTTTCTAAAAAATTACGAAGCCACTCAACTTCTTCACCAGCTTTATCCAAAGCAATAAATTCAGATTCCATAGTGGATTTGGCAATACAAGTCTGTTTTGAAGATTTCCAAAATATAGCACCTCCTCCAATAGTAAAGACATAGCCACTTGTGGACTTAGAATCCTTCGTATTTGATATCCAATTAGCATCACTGTAACCTTCAAGTATTGTTGGATATCTAGAATAATGTAATGCATAACTTAGGGTATATCTTAAATACCTTAGAACCCTGATTATTGCAGTCCAATGATTCTTTCGTGGATTACTTGTATATCTACTTAATTTATTAATTAAGTATGCTATGTCTCGTCATGTGCAATTCATCAAATACATTAAGCTTCCTATAATGCAAGAATACTCAAGTTGTGATATGCTAGGACCAATATTTTTCGATAAATGAAGATTTATATCAACAGGAGTATTTACTAGACTATTATCTTCTTTATTAAACTTTTCAAATATTTTCTAAATATAGTGAGATTGAGATAATACTAGACTATCTGATGTTCTAGAAATCTTGATTCCTAGTATGACATCAGCTATGCCTAAATCTTTCATATCAAAATTTTTTGTCAACATCTTTTTAGTAGTTTTGATTATAACATCATTACTACCCTTTATTAACATATTATCCACATATAGGCACACAATGACATATCCATTTTGAGTATTTTTCACATAAACATATTTATCACACTTATTAATCTTAAAACCATTTGACAACATCACTTTGTCAAATTTTTTATGCCATTGTTTAGGTGCTTGTTTCAATCCATATAAGGATTTTACAAGCTTACACACCTTCTTTTCTTTTCCTGGAACTTTAAAACCTTCAGGTTGTTCCATATAGATTTCTTTCTCTAATTTACCATTCAAGAATGCAGTTTTAACATCTATTTGATGTATTTCTAAATTTTGCAATGCCGCAATAGCAAGTACCAATCTAATGGATGTTATTCTTGTGACTGGTGAATATATAAAAAATAATCCAAGCCTTCCTTTTGCCTATATCCCTTAGCAACAAGCCTGAATTTATATTTATTAATTGAACCATTAGGCTTCATATTCCTCTTGAAAATCCACTTATACCCTAAAGGTTTAGTAACAGGAGGAAGATCCACCAGCTCTCAAATATGATTTTGCATGATGGATTCAATTTCACTATTTATGGCTTCCTTCCATAAAGGAGCTTCAGGAGAAGACATAGCTTCCTTATAGCTTTGTGGCTCATTCTCCAATATATATGTTAGAAAATCAGGACCAAATGACTTAGACATTCTAGCTCTTTTACTATGTCTAGGTTCTTCCTTATTTTCATCATCTATAGATTCTTGGTTTACATTCTCTTGTATATTGCTATTAACAATATCATAATTTCTTTTAATTTGATTTTTATAAGAAAATATATCCTCAAAGAAACAAGCATTCCTTGACTCAATAATTGTATTGACATGGATGTCAAGAATGTTTGATTTATGCACAAGGAAATGATATGCACTACTATTCTGTGTATAACCTATGAAAATACCATCAAAGGTTTTTGGTCTTATCTTGACTTTCTTAGGAGTAGGAACCGCAACCTTAGCTAGACACCCCCCTACTTTTAAGAATTTATAGGAAGGTTTTTGACCTTTCCATAATTCATAAGGTGTCACATTTGTTTTCTTTTAAGGTATTTTGTTGAGAACATAATTTGCAGGAAGCAAAACTTTCCCCCACAAATTCTGGGTTAAACCAGAACTTATTAACATAGCATTCATCATTTCTTTTAGGGTACGGTTTTTCCGTTCAACAACACCGTTTGGTTGAGGTGAACAAGGAGCAATAGTTTGGTGAATAATACTATGTTCTGAGCAAATGTCAGCGAACGGTACTTCGTAATCACCACCTCTATCACTTCTAAACACTTTTATCTTTTTGCCAAGTTAATTCTCAACCTCATTCTTGTAATATTTAAACATTTCCAAGGTTTCATCTTTGCTTCTTGGCAAGTATACATAACAGTATCTTGTGCAATCATCAATAAAAGTAATGAAATACTTTTTCCCACCTTTGGTTGGCACAGATTTGAAGTCATAGATATCACTGTGAATTAATGCTAGAGGTTCAGTACTTCGCTCTATAGAGTGAAATGAGGTTCTAGTCAATTTTGCTTTTACACATGTTTGACATTTTTGATTTAAATCAATACTAAATTTAGGTATAGAATCCATGTTAATTAATATACGAATCATATAATAATTAACATGTCCTAACTTACCATGTTATACATCAGATGACTCAATCATATAAGTAGAAGAAACATTAGCTTTATTATTATTATTAATAGTTTTGGGTACAACAGTCATTATATTGAACTTGAATAGTCTATTACTTAGATACCGTTTGACCATGTACACCCCATTCTCAGTCAGCACAAACTTGTTAGATATAAAGACCAGCTTGAACCCATTTTTACTTACGAGTGACCCAGAAACCAAGTTCTTCCTGATGTCTGGTACATGCAACACATTATTTAGAGTGAGCTCTTTCCCCGAGGTCCTTAGCAGCTTAATCTTTCCTTGTCCTTCAACCTTTGCAGTTGAAGAATTCCCCATGTAGAGTTGTTTTTCATTATCTATAGCTTCATAGGTAGTGAACATCCGCTTTATTGAGCAAACATGATGAGTAGCTCCTGTGTCCACCCACTATTCTCTATTGTTAATCACAATGTTGATTTCAAAAACCATGGCTAAAAGATTTAGCTCTGACACATCAGCTATCAGCTTATCTTCCTCAACAATGTGCACCTCAGTGGTCTTTTTTTTTTGGGGGTTATGTTGTGCTTTGTGGCTACGACAGTCTTTAGCTCTGTGTCCTAGCTTGCGGCATATGAAGCACTTCCCAGTGAACCTCTTGTAGTTTCCTTTACTAGGACCTTTTCTAGAGTAGTTCCTATTCTTATTCTTCTGTCCAGCTTCCACTACATTCACCTTTGACACCATTGAAGAATTCCTGGCTTTTTTTTTTTTTTTTTTTTTTTTTTCCAGATGTATGGTTATCTTCTTCAATTCTTAGCCTGACAATCAGGTCTTCCATCCCCATTTCCTTGCACTTATGCTTCAAGTAGTTTTTAAAATCTTTCCAAGTAGGTGGCAGCTTTTCAATGATTGAAGCTACTTGAAAGGATTCACTCAAAGTCATATTCTCAGCATGTATCTCATGTAGGATCAGCTGGAGCTCCTGCACTTGGCTTGGGACTATCTTGGAGTCTATCATTTTGAGGTCTAGAAATCTTCCGACCTCAAACTTCTTCAAGCCAGTATCTTTTATTTTATACTTATTGTCCAGTGACTCCCAGAGCTCTTTAGTAGTATTTTTAGACTATACACATTATATAAAGTATTATCCAATCCATTGAGGATGTAGTTCTTGCATAGGAAGTCTCCATGCTCCTATGCATCAATAGCTCCTAGCTTAGTAATGCCAGTCTCATCCTCATCTAGCACTAGGTAGTCTCAGTTAGGTACTTGCTTAGATTCAGAGTTGTAAGGTAGAACGTCATTTTCTATTGCCACCTTTTAAACTCCATCTCATTAAATTTTTTGGGCTTCTCCCAATGACTGAAGGGAACATTGGGCATAGTAGTACTTGTACTTGCCATTCGTCTAACATATATTAAATATACAGACCATAATCAAATTTACAGAAATAAAACAACAACAATATTTAAATAATTAAACTATAGTATAAGCAGAATCTGTCTTAAGATTGTTGTCCAAAATATGGTCTAAGTATACCATACACTATAGTATTACTATTTAAATATTATGTATAAATATAATATGTGTGTATATATAATTATTATTATAAAATAATAGTCTATATATATAATAACTTATAAAATATAGTTATATATAATAAAATAAAACAAAATAAAAGAACCTGAAAATAAGTCGAGGCTAGAATTTGATTCTATGTCCCTTAAGACAGATTCGCCCTGCTATGGTGCTAACGAACTCAGTGGCGTCTATCTCCCAAGATACAACGACTTGTCTTCCTTCTGTAGTAGCACTGCAAACCAAAGGAATAGGCAAACCGGCTCTGTGTAGTACTCTCTTACTCGAACTCGGACTCGGAGTGACTGACTAAGGCTCGAACCCAAAGACTAGGGCTCGAACCCACAAACACTTATAGAAGAAGAGAGAGGAAACAGAGAATTCAGAATTAGAGAAAAGGATTATGAATTAGAGTGATTTCCAAATGATCCAAAGGGGGGTATTTATAGGTAGGAAGGTTCCTTTTCAGGTGGGTGCAACAATGGGTTATGATGGTTCATAAAAGGATATAACCCTTTAGAAAAAAAACTAAAAAGTGGTTTTTAATTTAAATTCAAAAAACAAACCACCCAAAAAACCAACCACGCATTTAAATGTGCCCAGCCCAAACACAGGCTCAATTTAAAATTCCATTTAGTAAAAAGAATAATCGAAGTTTACACTTAAGCCCAAGCCCAAGCTTGACTTATTTAAACTTTAATTGGTTTCAACATTTTTTCCATTTAGGTTTATCAAACACCTTATTTTGGATCTAATTTCCCATTCACCCAAAAACAGATTTGAGAAAGTAAATATACCACGTTCATCTCCTTACGGAGAGGAACGCGCTTGTCTATAGATCCGAAAAAAATTCGTAGCAGAATCTATTCTAATTCTCATATGAAGTTTATGTTTTTAATGCCCCCGTTTTCAACATTTATTTTATATGAAAAGCATGTTCATAAATTTATATTTTGGAAGGATATGGATGCATAGTTTCTTCGGAAACATTTTCGTTTTTCGGGGTGTTGTGTGTAATTATGTTTTTGAGATATTTTATCTTAGGGACTTTTATGCAATTTCATTTGCTAGATATTTAGAGGAAGGACTAAGTTGCAATTAGGGAAAGAGTGACAAATGGCACTCTCCCATTGGACCATGTGTTGACTTTCCATTGGCTACACTTGAAAGCCTAGGATGGAGACAAGTGTAAGGCCTCGATCAAACCTTATGAGAAGACCAAGATGGATGACAAGTGGAGGGTGTTGATATGTGTGTGTGAGAGAGGTAGTGTTGGTATGTGTATGTGGTTGGCCAACAAATACTAGTGGGAAAGTTAGAGAATTGTTGAAACCCTCACCTAAGCTCCATTTCAACCAAACAGGAGCTGAATTGCCACTTTCGAATTTTGAAGCCCTTTCCTTGGGTGTTTGATCTCAGGCCTTGAAGATCATAACTTTATCTCTTCTTAATCTAGAACATATTTTCTCAGTTTCCCCATTGGAGGTTGTTAGCCTTGGATTCGAAAGGGGTGAATCTCGTGTAGGCAGTTTGAGGAATCCTGAGAACCTCTTTGGCACTTCTAGTTTTTCAAGCCCTTGCCTTAAGATTTTGATCTTGGGCCTTGAAGATCCTAACTTCCTCTCTTCTTGATCTAAAACACCTTTTTCTAGTTTTTCATTTTGACCTTGTTTCATGGGATTCCAGAGGGGTGAATCTCGGGTTTTCAGTTTGGGGAATCCTAGGAGCTGTTTTGCCATTTTTGAAATTCGACCTCTTTGCTTGAGAAATTGGGTTTCCAACATTGAAGATCATAGCTTCCTCTCTTCATGATCTAGAGGACCATTTTTCCATTTTGCATTTTGAGCTTGTTTGCCTAAGATTCTAGAAGGACAATCCTGTAATGAGGTAGGGGCTGTACTATGTTTATACTTTTACTTTGATTTCTTGTTTCCCTTGTTGTGATATATATTTTATGCATGTAAACTGATGTTCTTTTTTTTAATAGATATATTTTGATTGCATCTAACCTAGGGTGTCACTTTAGACAAGGCTTTATGTGTTTGCTCACTTGTATAATTGTAGTTATACTTAGTGAAATTCAGAATTTCATTTGTAGACTTATAGTTGTTACATTGATATTCTTGTATATTTATTATTCCTAATTGTATTATGAGATTTGATTATGTCATTGTAATTTAGGGATTTAATGAGTACCATGTAAGCATGATTAAAAATTTTATGTTGGTTACCTAGTATTTAGGTTACTTTGATTCATTTGGTGATGACTTAAACTCATGTGATTATGTTAATGTAACTTTGGCGATTTTAGTAAATTATTGTTAATAATTTAATTGAGTAATTAACACTATGTTGTGGTTAAATTCATGGAATTGGAACTCATTCTATATTAACTTGAAATAATTTTATATATTAATAATGTATATATAACTTGTGTAAAAAAGTTATTGAATTTAATAGATTACTAAATTCTTGTGATTTCATAGTTTTATGAATATGGAATGCTTGTTGTGTATTATTTGGTGAATTGCTAACTTGCTACTATGTGTAGTAACATGGAATTATTGTGAATTATTGATATTATTCACCTTGTAAACTCGTTGCTACAATGTTGTGGAATTGGTGTTTAAAGTTTACCATGGAGACATGATTTAAATTGTTAAGTAGATGATATCGTATTGTACATAGTATCATAGTAAAGACTTGACATTATGTATGCCATTTAGCTTGAGGACTTAGGGCATAACTTGTGTGTTTCCAAAATTTGATTGTGCATGGCAATTGGTTAAGTGCTTTTGGTATATATGTATATACATTTGTTGCATAATTTATTGATTTTGAAAACTTGGGATGTCATTTGTCTTGACTATAGTTAGAGTAAGACTCTAATGTAGGAGGTATGAGTTATCCCCACCTGTGCGCACTTGGTTAGTAACCGGAGGGCTAGTAACCCTAAAATCACTACGTGTTAGTCTGATTCAATTTGATGTCCAAGTATTTTCACTTTTGGTTGATTTCACATTTTAAATCTTAAGTTCATAACATTGAGAATTTATAACTTGTTGCGATGTGTTGGATGTTCTAATGTTGTTTATTTGCATAAATTTTGTGGTTTATGTTGAATAGTTCTAATGTGGCTTATGAATAATTCTATAGGCTCATTTTTTATATAGACGTTAGGTGGTATGCACCACATGTAACCATTTGTATTATATTATAAGTTGATATAACCTAGGGTTGTAACTTGTTGTGTCTTATAGAATATTGCCATTATGATGGATAGTTTGCCTATTTTGAATTGTTTTTAAATTGTTTCGATAATAGCTCAGAATGATACCTTAGTTCTCCCATTGAACATAGACGTTAGGAAGCATGAACCACATGTATTGGTTTATATTACTTTGCAAAGGTTCGTTGCAACTTTAGGGTATACGTATGTGCATCTTCCTATAAGTAACTTTGGTTGCTCACCCTCGTTGTTGGGATTTTTTTGGTAAGGAAACTATGTTTTGGGATGCACAACATCCCTAGATTTGCTTTGTAGCTTGGAGTACTTATGGAGTATTTGTTTACATGCATATGTTAGCATGTTTAGTTTTAATTTGGTTTAAATTGCCAAAATTTGTATTTTCTATTTGATATATGCAATGTGTACTTAAGTACACTTTTTGGGATGTATTTGACATGTGTGTAATAGGGCCTAGGGCCAATTACTTTTGATTTGCGAGTATACTCATTTGGTTGCATGTTTTATTTGAAAATATTTTGAGAACTTGAAGTTTGATATATGATATTTTGCAAATGATATGTAATAGGGCCGTAGGCAATTGTAACATGCTTGAAAACATATATTACGTTTTCATGTATGTTCATTTTTGCACACAAGATCATATTTGACAAAATGAACACTTGAAGCATCTCGTATTTTTGACATTTTTTCAAAATATGCACATAGGGCATTTCGGGAATTTCCTTTGAAAAATAAGAATTTTTTGACATGGTCATCTAGAAAACATGATTTAAAAGGGGGTTTCTTCTTTGTGTTTTCACAAAAAAGTTCATTTAAGTGTCAAAAATTGTTCTCTATTTTTGAATTTTCTAGTGCAGCATTATGAGTCTACAGATCTCAATCGATCCAAAATTTTCTCGATCGATCCAAAAAGGCCCTGATACTTTTAAAAATCCTGTTTTTACTCCAAAATTTCGATGTTGCATATCTTGTTTATCCCGACTCCGAATCAGACAATTCTTGAGTTCAACTTTATTAAACTCAAATGTTGTCTTTCCAATGGTATGCATGGTGGCACCCATTTCTGTTTTAAAAAGTTCATTTTGCCCCTAGGGTTAAACTTGCCCATTTTTAAAAACAACACTTCCGCATTTGTTTTCCTTTTGGTTTTCGTGGTTCATGGGAGGTCACGTTGGCGTCTTAGGGATGATGTACATCCCTAGAGACTTTGTTTTCTGTTTCCGCTTTCGCATTCGGGATCCATTATCGGGTCAGCTTTCGGGTCACATAAATGCATCGGGTTGAAAAACTTGGGCCGTCACAGGTGGTATCAGAGCTCCTAGGTTTGAATACCTAAAGACGATGGGTTTTGGGTGCATATCATGCTTTTGTTGACTTGCTTTGATTTGTTGGCATGTAGACATGTTTTTTGTGGTTATATGCTTATGTGTTTAAAAACATCCTTGTTTGACATGTATGTTTATGTGCTTAAGTGTTTATAGCTTTTACTGCATGACTTAGTATGATTTAAGTGTTTATGTTGACCTTGTGTTATGGTATGAGCATGCTAGTTGTTACTTATATGTGCTATGTGTGCTTACTTTTTGTCTACCATGATTTGATTTTAAAGTATTAAGCATGACGTGTGATGTATGCTAGATTTGACTTGTATATGCATGATTGTTATTGCATATTTGGTATGACATGGGATTGGTCATTAAGGCATGAGTTGAGGTTGATGGTGATTGTCGTCATAGTTTCATGGTGGTGTAGATTGTTGTCGACCTAACATTAGTTTGGAGATAGGTGGAGAGACACCTTTTGTTTAGTCTCTTGTGAGTGAGTCGTAAGGCGTAGCCTTAGGGCTTTGTGGATCGATTGTTGACTTGTTAGTTTTGGGCCATAATGAGGATACGGACCTTTTGGGCTCCTTAGTTGTCCGGGATGATTCCTCTAAGATTACAATTTTCGTGGGCGAGTACGTTTGTGGGCGGGTGCATGGCACTATCATGTTACCGTACTAGCTAGCTACCTTGAGGATTGAATTGATTGATCGATGTTTCGGGTAGTGAGAGCATTGCATTGTTAGTGTCACTGTAGTGTCACCTTGAGGATAAAAGATTGATTGTCGGGTCCTACTATTGTGGTAAGGACTCTCGTTTGTTTTGAGACCGGTTGTTGTCACATTGATTTTTGGAGTTAGATAATGCCTAGGACTGATCTTCCTTTTCACTTTGACACACTAGGACACGAAGTCCATAGGGTTCATTTATTGCATTGTTTCTGCAGTTTCATTTCTTACCATGTTAGTAGTTATCTTTGTGATATCATGATGCATAAGTAGGTGGAGGTGTGTCCACATTTGTCTTCTTATCATATGGTATTCGCATTCCTTATTTATAAGCTTAGAAATGCCATGTCGTTCTTGTGCTTTAGTGACATGATTTTGTGTTTACGTAGAGACGTATTGTATATGTCATTGATTTTATTTACGTGAGCATGTTTATCTTTTTAGTAGTGCATTTCCATATTATATGCATTGATATCCATGTTTAGTGTTACCATTATTTCCTTTTTCGCATGACATATGATGTCTAGGCGAAATTTTCCTTTTGTTTGCACGTAGTGTCTTTACGAGTTTTTGCAGTGTTTGCATAGTAGGATTCCTTGTTAGGGAGTTATCACATTTTGTTTCATTTTGGTTTGTCCACTTCCCTAAGGTGGGAAGAATGTTTTCTTTTTCATGTTTGTCTTATTGACACTTGTGGGAGAATAAGGTTTCTCCTCTTTTCTTGATTCATATTAGTGACTTCACAAAGAGTGAGTCTTTTTCCTTCATTGCATTATGCATAGTTATGGGGTTGGTTGATCTGCGAGGACCACTATTGTTGTCTCATATCCTTGGTGAGGATTTGATTGATTTTGGGTCGACTTACTTCCAAATAAGGGGTGAAGTCTTTGACCTTGGTGTCCATCATTTCAAAGGTGATTTCATTTCGTGTTTTCCCTTAGGGAGTTTAAGCTTTGGTTGCCAGTGAGGTTGTTGTGCTCGGTGGGAGTGGTTTGATGTGAGGTCATTTTACGGGGACTTGTGTCCATATTATTGAGGATTGTTGGATTTGTTGAGTGAACTTATGGACCTACTTGGAATAGTTCTCCCTGTTTTGGGAGTTACAAAAACCAGTTTTTGAAAAAAATGGCCTGCTTGGAATTATATTATAAAAATAGTTTTTTTCAAAACAGAGTTCTTAAAGTAGCAGTTTTCTAAGAATAACTCAGAGTTGTTTTCCCTGTTTTGGAGAACATGCGGAGAACACTGTTCTCTACTTAAAAAAGTGGTTCGTACAGTTTTAAAACCCTCGTTTATAACAGTTTTGCGCGAGTTGAAACCAGCATCTTGCTCTTTCACGATAATGCTCTGCAACACCTCATCTGAAACCGGCATCTTGCTACTCTTTACCACTTCTCTCTACAAGATCGCTCTGTAATGCTGCACTTCTCTCATCTGCATCCACACTATTGCTCAGATTTTTTTAAGCTCCATCTGTTCAGGTAAACACATATCTGGAATTTTTCTATAGCAAGTTTTTGGTTATGGATTTTGTTTTTTAGATGAGTTTGGTTACAGATTTGATTATTGATTTTGTTGGTTGGGTGAGTTTTGTTGTGGATTTTATTTTTAGTTTAGGGATTTGAGGTTTTTAGTTTAGGGATTTGATTTTCAATATATGTATATGTATATATTCGTCTACATATATATATATGGTCACTCTTGGGTTCAGTTCACCCACCCAGTGATAGATTTAGGTTAATACCTGTGATAACCCTCGGATCCGAGACACGGGTTGATCAAGCCCAAGTCCAAACCCGAGGGAATATCAAACAATTAATATTTAAAATGAACACGGAATACAAAATGAATTAGGAATAAATATTAAAGCTGAAAAGAATTCTAATTATAAAAACCTCAAATATTAAAGATTAATAAAATCCAAATCCTTCCAAAACCACCAACAGTTTAAATAACTCGGGAATCCATCTCTAGTGGATCCCTAATAAAAATCCAAACTGAAGTGTAAACAACTGAAAGAATATCCAAAGCTAAACTATGGAGAGAAGTCCTACATTGTCGAAAGAGTGAGTGATAGTCTTTGCTCATCATGATCAAGCTTACGACTGGAACTGTTGAACACCTGAAAAATAGAAGTGGGTCAGGCCCACGAACAAGTTCTATCCTACTACAATTCAAGCGGAGACTCGATACGCATATACAATCTAACCAACTCAACAATAGCTATATAATCCGTATATATATATATATATATATATATATATATCCACACTATAAGACTCTCACTGGACTATGCAGGGGGTAGCAACCTAAATAGAAGGTAACATGCAAAACGCACCTGAGTGGGCATGAGTACCCAAGCCTAACAGAGTATACCTCGACCTATCATATCCAGCTACGCATCCTACTGCATATACGCTTCCTAACCGATGACTCTGAGACTCAAGCTCAGATCGTGGTACCATAATTATAGATACTTAAAGTCCGTCCTATCCATCCATAATAAATCCAGTTAGTCATACAGCTTATGCAGCTTTTTTGACTTAACATAGATAAGTAGTCCAGTTAATCATTCAGCTTGTGCAGCTTCTTTGACTTAAATATAAGTAGGGTTTGTTTTATGACCCATTCCCTTATTCCGTATAGGTAGGATTTAGTATTTTGAAACTAATCTAGTATGCCATCATCCCATACCGGTGCATACAATCCATACATTCAATAGTTGATAATACAGATAATGAATGTAACTACCAACTAATCCACAGAATCCATATAATTGATAGAACATAAATAAATGTTTTCTTCAATTAATTCCATACAAAGCATAATAGAATTTTGTAAACAAGCATGCTTGTCATATCCCACTGTTACATGATTCTCGCATAATTTATAGCACAGAGAAAAAGTATAAACATCCTCTAATCCGTGATAGGCATAATAATGATAATAAATACATTAGCATGCTTACTTGATATCTCTTAAACATGATTTAGACTATAAACCATCTACAGAAAAATTACTACAAACAAGGTGAAGCAATTTAAATCATCCACCTCCAAAACAGTATACTAAACTATGTAGAAACTTTATACTGCTTTAAGCTATAAACCCCAAATGGTTCATTATCCATTATCCTGCTCTCTGGAGCTTTAACAAGACCTTAGATATTACCTAATTTCCCAATTACAGCCTTTGATTACTCCAGGAAGTTCAGAAAACAACCCCAGAAGCAACAACGCGCCAAAAATCCATCAAAATTGGGAGGAGCCTCCTCTCCCACATGGGGAGCCGCCTCCCCCTTGAGTGGAGCCACCTCCACACACACTAGAGCTGGCTCCACCCTTGTGGGGAGCCACCTCTTCTCACATGAACCCACACTGCTTGTTTCTTTCACCCGTTTCAGCTCCAGCGAACTTGAGATACCCCTCGATTCTAGAGCCACGGGTGATCAAGTCAGAGCACAGATCCAAGGGATACCAAAAAATTAATATATAAATAAGCACAGAATATAAATTAAATTAATAAGAAATAAATAAAGAATGGCTAAAAAGAATTCTGATGGAAAATTTGACGAGGGCTCTTCCTACACGCCAAATTAATGTAGTGAATGTGCGGTTCAAGAAAAGCCTTTTAGGTCAAATTTAAATTTATAAAAACCACTACCAACACTACTAATAATGTAGCAAGAGTGAGTAGGGATCGTCCCAAGGGATTATACGTGTTGGAATTTAACTTTGACTCTAATGTATCACAAGATTGCAAAGAGAGAGATTGGTTTGATTAAACTAAGGTGCAATGAAATTAAAATGCAAGTAAAGTAAACTAGTTAGAGATAGGGATTTAAGAGATATGAAGAGAGGTCTTAGGGTGTTGGAATCACCACTAAGCTCATGTAATTAACCACTTGCTTTCCATTAATGGGGAATACATTGTTGTGAACAAAATGCGACTACCAATCGCAATATTAAGGATAGACCAACTAATTTATGTATGAATTATCTACCTAAACTAAGTGTAGCACAACCCATCAATTTTAAGCATGACCTATCTAAATAGCAACAATTGTAGCACACATCAATCTAGAGAATCATGGAATTTGCAATAATAAGCCATGGAATATCTAAGTAAGCATAAATTGTCTACCTACCTACAAACATGAATTAAATTGTAGAACAACCCATCAAGCATAAGTTTAAACCATCAAATTAATTGACAAACCCATTCAATGCAAACCCATGCTTAGCCATCACTAGATTTTCAATCAACCACACATAGACATGCAATTAATATAGAAAAACTAGTGTAGAGATTAATTCCCAAATAATCACACATAAGACAATATTTAATCAAATAAAGAATCAATAGAAGGAATTAATTCATATGAATCATGTAAGAAATAATTCATAATTTAATCACACATAGACATGTAAATAAACTAGAGGATTAATAGGAAGAATTAAACCATAGAAATCATAGAAATATACCAAGATTCATGAAATTCACAAGGCTAGAACACTAATCACAATAATATATATAAATCCCCAAAAATAGAAATACAAGGGTTTAGATTACACAAGACTTAAGGCTCATCCAAGCCCTAAGTATAGATCTAGCCAATCATTGAGGAGGTAGATGTGGTCATGAAATCAAGCTCCAAACATGGCTCCATCTTCTTCTTCCTCTTCTTCTTCTTCCTCTTCTTCTTCTTCTTCTTCTTTGAAACTCTAGAGATGGAGAGAGAGTGGATCTAGAGATGGGTCTTGAGATGTGTGATGAGTACTAAAAAGTGCGTATTTAAACCGCTTAATCTTAGGCATTCTAGTACCTTTATCTATCTTACTTTGCCGTTTTAGATTGATTTCGTATAATTTCCTTTTTCAGGCACTTATCTCGAAAATAAGCTAACTCAGCCAAATAAGAGCTTAATTGAAGCAATTCTGGGATTAATCAAAGAAAGGAGCAAAGTGGAGAAAGAAGGAAGTAAATGAAGCCAAAGGTGGCAAGCAACAAAGTTCGATCGATCCAAGTTCAAGGTTTGATCGATCGAATAATGATCGATCTCAGCAGTTCAAGATAGATCCAAGCCTTGACCCAAAAGCATAAAGTTCCAAAAGTCGATCGATCCAACACCATCATTCGATCGATCAAACACTTTTGTCCTTATTCAAATGATTGATCATATCCACAGCTGTACCACCCACTAACCACTTTTGTCCTTTCCCCATAAATACTCCCATAAATATCTCGGATTTGTCTTTTTCCAAAAAGCTCAGCCAGTTGCATCGATCCAGCCTAAGTTCGATCGATCTCACTTACTTTCGATCGATCCAAGTTCGAGGTTCGATCGATCGAACTTCCTCCAGTGCGAAAAAGTTAAAATTTCATCTCATTGAAAGTTGTCCTTTATCCAATCATTAGGGAATATTGTGTGCACGACCCCAGCTCATTTTGGGTGTCATTTTGACCTACCTATATAAGGATAAGGATTGTTTTTTCAAGGGGAGCCAATTTAATTTTGCATATCATCTTTTGGAGAGGAAGCTTAGGGAGGAGGCTAGAGACACCATTGGAGACTCTTCATCAACAAGGAGCAGATTTCAACTATGGAATTAGCCCTTGACGGTTGGAGCATCATCACCATGAGTGGCTAGACATCCTCACGGGGCTAGAGTTAGCCCCAAGCATGCTTTCTATATCTTAATCTTGTGTATTATTGAGGGATTAGTGTTGTAATTGATGTTTTGACACTTTGATATATATAGATCTTGTTTATTTAATGATTTATGTGGTTTAATGCTTCCAATTGGTTATTTCATTCTATCCATATGTCTATGTATGCTAGAATAGATGTTCATGCTTCCAATTGGTCATTTCATTCTATCCATATGTCTATGTATGCTAGAATAGATGTTCATGTGATTGTCTCTAAATTTTGTGTTATTGATGCATGTCTATGTGTATTGATGCTATAGATTTGGAGATTGTCAAAATATTGTGCTTAAAAGAATGCTTTTTGTGATTCTCTTGATGGTTCATGCTTATCTCTTGATGGATTGTGCCTTTCCCTTAGTTTATTTTCATACTAGTAGTGTAGTTGTAATTTAGTGTTAAATGGGAGGACAATCTATGCTTGTTGTTTGATGATCCAAGCTTTTGAATGCAATTAGCATATGTCTCTATCCTTGGATAGTATTTGGATTGTGAGCTTAGTGAAAGGATTAATGACTTGTTTTGATTTATTGTGCCTTTCACATGTTGTTTAGACAATATATGCTTCATTGCTTAGATATATTGTGCCTTTCACGTGATGTTTAGAAATACATACTTAACTAGTCATCCTTGGTTGTTGAATCAACCAAATACACACACACCAATATTGCAACCCACTATTTGCCCTCATTAATCACTTGTCAATGATATAGAAATGCATTGCTTGGTGGTGATCTCTAAACCCCAAGATCTCTCTCTCTCTCTCTCTTACTTACTCTTAATTGCACTCTTTTGCTATTACTTAGTTTAATTTAGTTTCTCTTTAATCAACCAACCAACCAATTATTTGATCACTCGACCTACTAGCCCTAATTATGATTCCACGACATTGCTCAATCCCCATAATCCCTTGGGACGATCCCTTCTCACTCATACTACATAGTATAGGTGTTAAGCGGTTTATAAATTAAACTATGATGCCCACTTGACATTAATTTCCAAACTCAAGGTGTTGTGCATTATTTTGTGCACACCTAGGGTCGAGCCACCATAGTTTTTGGCGACGTTGCCGGGGATTTGTTTATTAGATTTGGCAACGTCGGATTTGTGGAATTGATTAGGATTAGTACTTTTTTGATCGTGTCTTTACTTTATTTTTATTTTTCTTTTTGGTTACTTATTGTGTTGTTCTTACTTAACTAGGTGCATTGTTGGGGAGGAAGTAAGCAAAGGAGCCATCAAGCATTCAGTTCAAGCAAGCAAAGAAGGCAAAAAGTTAAAATTTCTAAAATTGCTAAACCAAGCTTTAAAATTTGGAGTTGAAGTGCTAAAGGACCTTTGTGAGATTTTCTTTACTCAATCCCTTAGTTAAATCATCGGCCCACGTGGAGGCTTATTTTTTATTGTCTTGCATCATTATTGTTAAAGTATGGGAGTATAAATTAAATGTTTATGGAAGAAGTCTAAGTGCATTGTTGTGAAGGCATAGTGTTTGTCATTCTTTGTGTTTGTTGTGTTTTGTATTGTGCATGCATGGGCGTTGTTCATTGAGACCAACTCTTGTCCCTCTTGATTTGTATCTTGAATCTATCGTTAGAAATCCTAGGGGAAGAGGAAGTTCAAATAGAGCCAATCTTTCAATGGATGACCATAATGATAGTCATGTTGAGGACATTAGTCACATAGACCAACAAGGTATCCTTCATCCCAATGTGCGCAATGAGAACATACAAGTACCATTAGGCATGCCTAGGCCATTCATTCACCAACCATAAACAATCAAGGAATTCAAAACCAAGGTGTTCATGTTACACCTCAAGTAGCTAATCCACCTCTAGCTTTAAGAGACCATTATGTGCCTAATGAGTATAATGCATCTACATACATCCAATTGCCTCCATTTAGAGCACATCATTATGAAATTAAGCCACAAACCATTCAAATGCTTCCTAACTATCATGGACTTCCAAGTGAAGAACCTTACAAGCATTTGGATGAGTTTCTTGAAGTATGTTCCATCGTAAAATATACGGATATGCCGGAAGAGGTTTTAAAACTCAAACTTTTTCCATTCACCTTAAAAGACAAGGCAAAGTATTGGTTTAATAATCTTAGGCCTTTTTCAATCACTTCTTGGGGAGAAATGCAACAAAAGTTCTTGAAGAAGTACTATCCGGTTTCTAAGACCAATGCCATGAGGACCTCAATTCGAGAATTTTCACATGGGGATGGAGAAACGTTTCATGAGGCATGGGAACGCTTCAATGAATTACTTAGGAAGTGTCCACATCATGACATGCCCAAATGGCAATTAGTTCAATACTTCTTTGAGAGTTTATCAGACAACTATAAGGGTATGGTTGATGCTTCCATGGGTGGCTCATACATTGATAGGCATGAGGATGACGTGTGGCGTCTCTATGAAAGCATGAGTGAAAATTCTTTGCATAGAACATTATCATCCATGAATGGTAGAAATTCACAAGGTAGGAAGAGTGTTGGCTTATATCAAGTCGAACATTCAAATGAAATAGCCGCCAAAACGAAGTCTTTATCTAAAAGGTTTGATCAATTTTTAATTAACCAAAACTCGGCGAACCAAGTATCTTCCTTCCCTAACCATTCTCATCGTGCATCGGATGAAACATGTATGACTTGTTCTAGTGTTCTTCATTCTACTTCTCATTGTCCTCATGGACAAGTGCAAAGTGAACCTAATGAACAAGTCAATGCGGCTTTTGTGAACCAAGGGAACAATCCTTATTGTACTCATTATAATCCAAGTTGGAGGAATCATCCAAATTTCTCTTGGAAAAACCAAAGAGAAGGCTCAAACCCTTCCTAAGGTGGTTTTCAAGGGAAGTACATTCCACCTCCACTTCAAAACCAAGGATCCCAAGGTTATAGACCTTATCAATCACAAGGGATATCAATTTGCTAATTCTTATTTTCCCAACCAATCTTATTCCTAAGGAAACACTAGAAGTCCCGCCTTTGAAGAAAAAGTTTTAAATGCTTTGGGGACTCTTGAGGCAAACACACAATTACTTCATTCTCACTCTCAATCCATTGCTAAGCTAGAAACCCAAGTAGGGCAAATAGCAAGCACTCTCAATGCAAGAGAGAAGGGAAAGATGCCTATAAATGCCCCACCTAAGCAACAATGTGTTGTGGAAACCCATTCCTCATCAGAAGGCCACACCATTGAATATGTTAATGCGGTGACTACCTTGCGGAATGGTAGGATTGTGGACAATCAAGTTGGAGTGTCTAATAAAAAGAGTGAACCGGTGCAACCTCAAGTTGTCACCCGTCCCGTTTCACATCCCATTCCTCCTTCATTGCATACACATGACCTTGTAAATGAGAAAGTCTTAAAAGATGTGTTTGAAAAAGAAGTTTTGAAAAAGGGTGTTGAAAAGGTTTTATTGAAAAATGATTTGAAAATTTCTTGTGTTGAAGAGAGTTCAAAAGAAAATTTTGAAAAAGTGTTTGAACCAAAGGTTCCATTTCCGGATACCTTAAGAGGATCCATTTCAAACGACAAGCAAAAGGCAAAAACCAATGAAATCATGGAAATGTTTAGGCAAGTGAAAGTTAATTTTCCACTATTGGATGCAATTGAGCAAATTTCGGCTTATGCCAAATTCTTGAAAGACTTGTGCACCCAAAAGCGGAAGAACAAGAGCCAAGCACCAAGAAACGTGGTTTTGATCGAGCAAGTAAGCTCTATTTTGCAACATAACACTCTTCCAAAGTTTAAGGACCCCGGTTCACCCACTACATCATGCATTATTGGTGATCATATCATTAATCGGGCGCTTCTTTACTTAAGAGCGAGTGTTAACCTTCTTCCATACTCGGTTTATGCCAAATTGGGCTTAGGAGAATTGAAACTGACGTCGGTAGTTTTGCAACTTGCCGACCGATCCATTAAGAAGCCTAGGGGTATAATTGAGGATGTTTTGGTAAGGATTGACAAATTCTTCTTCCCGGTTGATTTTGTTGTCATAGACACGGAACCGGTTCCCAATCCTAAGAGCCAAATTCCCGTTATCCTTTGCCGTCCTTTCTTGGCAACCGCTAATGCCAACATCAATTGTAGGATGGGGATACTGAAGGTTTCATTTGGCCACATAAAGGTGAAGTTGAATATCTTTAATCCCACACCCAATTCATTTGACAAATATGAAGGAGAAGTCAATGTTGTAGATGAATGTCATGATCTTCAATGCCAAGGAAATGAGCTTTTGTGTAAAACTAAAACTTCCAAATGATCATCTTCAACCTTACATTCTAAAAGTCTTGTTTCAAACTCTTGCTTTGAAAGGGCATGGAAGCCCAAAGGTTGTAATTTCATAAACAAGGGACCAAAGACTTCCTCTGAGCTTAATGCAACAAGTTCTTCAAAGAACCATTTGTTAGATGGAGTTCAAAGCATCTATCACCCCAACAAGGAGGGAATGCATTATAAGATCTTTGATTCGGGCTAAAAGAGCTTAATGTCTTGCTAGAGACGTTAAAGACTAGCAAAAGCATTCATAGGGTGTCAAAACCCTATTCCTCCCCCATTTCTATCTTTTATTTCATTTCTTGCGAAGTCTAGATACTTGTTTTTGGTTCATATGCATTTCAAGGAACTTTAGTGAGGATTGCATAAGCTTTCAAGTCATTATTGAGCATTCTGCAAAGTTCGATCGATCTCAAACTTGAGTTTGATCGATCGAACTCTTCTCTGCATCCAACACTTAGAAAAATTTTTGACCTGCAGAAACCTGCATCCAAATCACCTCTCTGTCCCATCGTTCGAACCAACTCCGAGATCGATCAAGAGACCTTCGATCGATCCAACTTCTAAGTTTGATCGATCTCATGACTCAACACTTAGAAAAATTTTGAGCCTGCATCAACCTGCATATTTCAGCTCTCTGTCTGATCGTTCGAAACATTCCAAGATCGATCTGAAAGTTCTTCGATCAATCCAACTTCCCAGTTTGATCGATCTCATGTTCCAACACTTAGCCAAATTTTTGAACCAAAAACCTACATATTTTTGCTTTCTGTCTGATCGATCGAACTCTTGTTTCGATCGATCTCAATCTTCATTTCATTATTTTATCTTTAATTTGACTTTTCAACTTTTCAAAAATCCAAAAATATTTTCATTTTTATTTTATTCTATTTTCACTCTCATTTTATTTTGTTTTAATTTTCAACAAGTTTTCAAAAGTTCAAAAATATTTTAATTTATTTAGTTTTTAATTAATTAAATTTAAAAAAAAAAATCAAATCAAATCAAAAATATTTTGTCTTACTTTATTTTCCAATTTTTAATTTTATTTTTACAAATTTAAAAAAAAAAAACCAAAAATCCAAAAATACTTTGAAAGGAGTTCATCAAAGTTCGATCGATCACAACTCATATTCGATCGATCGAATTAGTCGGGAAATGTTTTTTTTTTAAAAAAAAAAAACAGATCCAAGGGTCTTGAGATCGATAATTTGGATCGATCTCACTCACCAAACCCTAGCCTCTCGTCCCTCTTCACTGTGAATCATCTCTCCAAGCTTCGGCAACTCCTCCAGTGAGATCCAAGCATCTCGAATCTCAGTTCATCTCCATCTTCTTCATCTCCGACCATCGCCGTGTACCACAGCCGAGATGGTCACTTCTATCGATGGCCATCCGATCACCATTATAGTGGACACTTTACCCCGCTCTTGCCACTGTCCACACAAATGTCCTCCAAAGCTTCTTGACACATATCCAAGGCTATTCAGGCCTTCATATGCCGACATGGCAGTTTCCCTCATAGGTCACCATGCCAGTGGCGAGACTTTCGCCACCCGGACATACCTTCCAGATGACCTATGGTTTACTGATTCCGTCCTTTACCGGAATATCTATATGGCGGGGCACAAGATTCAGAGGAGGGGCGATTATCTGACAGCCTTTTACTCTTTCTACACCGGGCATTGGGTGTCCATTCCCGTGCTCATCTGGAGCATGATGAGGAAGCTGTATGACGAGTACATCAACAAGGAGACACCCGGATGGGCTAAGTCTCTTCCTTTCAGCCACCTCATCCCTCAGATTCTCATTGACCAGCGCTATCCCATCCCTCCTCGGGAGCACCCCGAGAAAGGTTCCTGTCACTTCCTCAGGAAGGACTGGAACAAGACCTACCACTCCCTTATTACCAGGTTGCAGGACCACACGGTACCGGCTGCAGCAGAGTTGGAACTGGAGGAGGCACAGGCACAAGTACAAGCAGAGGCACCGATAGAGGCAGTAGCAGCACATCCCGCAGTAGACGACTCACCAGTCGATCCAGCTGCCGAGCATTTAGACATCAACTTAGAGCGCCCTGCAGACGATGCAGAGCAGGACTTTCCAGCCAGGTTGCCCATTCATGAGCAGGAGCAGACTCAGGAGCTTTCTTCTGATTCATCTATGCCTGAGACTCCAGATATGACCCCCGGCTTTGGAGTACGTCTGCAGATGCTCGAGGATGCTGTTATTACCATCCGAGCTGACCTCATAGCCCATAGAGTTGAGTTTACTGCCTTCCACACGGATGTCGCGACCATGTTCAGAGATTTATCCAGAGCCATCCGCGGAGCCAGACCTGCCCATCCTACCTCATCTTCCTGAGCTCCCAGACCTTTCCATCTTATGATCCCTCTCTCCTTTTGATACTTTATTACTGTCACCGTATTATTTTTACAGTCGGTCTGTCAACTTTGATATTTTGTTGTACCTACACTTTCTCTATTATATATATCTATTTTTGCTATGGATGTCATGTGATTGTATTCTCATATCTGTATGTTTGACTCCATCAGGCGCATCACAGTGACTTCAGTGGAAGAGTGCTACCCAATTTCCAGGACCACCCTTATACCTCTCTCATTTCATTATCTGTTTATCCCATTTACACTTGCATGACCACTGTGCACTGATTATCCCATTTTGTTATCTGATAAGTTTATCCAATGCCAATTTTCAGGACCATAGTTCATCCTAAGTTTGGGGGGGCCATGCCACCCACTTTGGATACTTCAGTCCCGATCATTCTTACTTAGTTGCACTGGTATACTCTTTCCTTTATTCTCTTTGCACATTGAGGACATTGTGCAATTTAAGTTTGGGGGGAATGATGCTTTACAGTGTTAGTTTTAAATTCAAATTTTTAGCAAGACTTGTGTATTTGAGGGATATTTTTATGATTGGTCCATATTTAGCTATGCTTTTGATCTTTTGAGGACTATATTGCTTAAAATTTAAAAATTGCTTGACTTGAGAGTCCAATACTCCTTGTATGCCTTATGAATGCCATTTAGGAGTAAATTTTTCGAAAGATTGATATCTTGTTTGCACTTGTAATCCACATCATCTTGGTTTGTGATTGTTTTGAGATTCAATCTAGTCTTCTACACTAGCACTGGCGCACACTAGCATTCATTTGTGGGGTATATGCTTTGTTAATTATTGAATTGGTTATATCCTAATTGAGCTAGTAGTGCATTGAAAGCTTTCATTCTTGATAAAGGTGGATAACAACCCCTTTTCACTAAGTAGCCGGGCTTCTAGCCTCATCAAGCACTGAACTTCTCGCGCCGAAAGGTGGAGGGCCCAAACTCTAGGTTAATAATTGTATTAAAAAAAAAAAAAAAAAAAAGTGAGTATTTTTCTCAAAAAGTGAGAAGTGGGAAATGATTAGACGGTTGTTGTATTGATTTATAGCCTAGTTGATTTGAGCTTGTAAGTCCGTAGGGGTATTTGAATGCCTAATGCCCTAAAGCCGTCTGGTTTGGTAGTCATTGACCTAACGCTCAACCTCATGAATCGCTAGAAAACTTAAGAGATCAACACATTGCATTATGCTTCCATCTTTGATCCTTTATAAAAAATAAAAAATAAAAAATAAAAAGAGTGAAAAGAATAAGTGCACCGAGATGAATAAAGATTTAATAAAAGGCCTACTTTTTATCTTGATGATCAGTACTAGATTTATGTGCTAGTTTGAGGGTAAGGATGTGATTAATTCTTTAGTTGGTTTAGATAGCAACACATTTGATGCCGGTCCACTCAAAAGGATTCTAGAGTTGTTTTGATTTGCATGATCATTTTCTTGATGTGTGGAGGACCATACTTACTTGCTTGATGTTGAAATTTTGGGAGATTGCTTAGAAAGGGTTGAAAAATTGCAGACTTAGGGTAGTTTTCTCCCAATGCTTGTTTGCAATATTGGTGCCTCTTTTGAAAGAATGAGCTTAATGTTTGTGGGTACCATTTCTGGAAACCCTCACGAGACTTCACTTGTCCACTAGAGGTAACCTAGGGGTTTAAAAGGCTTGTTGCATATGCTAAATGCAATCGTGTTCCCTACGAAAGTGGCGTTATCCATTTATTGTTTTCTAGATTCATACTTATATAGTTGTTTATTTCATTCCTTTTTTTTCTAGTTCATTGCTAGGGACTAGCAATATTTAAGTTTGGGGGTGTAATGAGCACTGAAAAGTGCATATTTAAACCCCTTAAGCTTAGGCATTCTAGTACCTTTATCTATCTTATCTTGCCGTTTTAGATTGATTTCGTATTATTTCCTTTTTCAGGCACTTATCCCGAAAATAAGCTAACTCAGCCAAATAAGAGCTTAATTGAAATAATTCTGGGATTAATCAAAGAAAAGAGCAAAGTGGAGAAAGAAGGAAGTAAATGAAGCCAAAGGTGGCGAGCAGCAAAGTTCGATCGATCCAAGTTCAAGGTTCGATTGATCGAATAATGATCGATCTCAACAGTTCAAGATAGATCCAAGCCTTGACCCAAAAGTATAAAGTTCCACAAGTTCGATTGACCTAACACCAATATTCGATCGATCGAACACTTTTGTCCTTATTCAAATGATTGATCTTATCCACAGCTGTTCCACCCACTAACCACTTTTGTCCTTTCCCCATAAATATCTCCCATAAATATCTCGGATTTGTCTTTTTCCAAAAAGCTTAGCCAGTTGGATCGATCCAGCCTCAGTTCGATCGATCTCACTTACTTTCGATCGATCCAAGTTCGAGGTTCGATCGATTGAACTTCCTCCAGTGCGAAAAAGTTAAAATTCCATCTCATTGAAAGTTGTCATTTATCCAATCATTAGGGAATCTTGTGTGTACGACCCCAGCTTATTTTGGGTGTCATTTTGACCTACCTATATAAGGATAAGGATTGCTTTTTCAAGGGGAGCCAATTTAATTTTGCATATCATCTTTTGGTGAGGAAGCTTAGGGAGGAGGCTAGAGACACCATTGGAGACTCTTTATCAACAAGGAGCAGATTTCAACCATGGAATTAGCCCTTGAGGGTTGGAGCATCATCACCATGAGTGGCTAGACATCCTCTTGGGGCTAGAGTTAGCCCCAAGCATGCTTTCTATATCTTAATCTTGTGTATTATTGAGGGATTAGTGTTGTAATTGATGTTTTGACACTTTGATATATATAGATCTTGTTTATTCAATGATTTATGTGGTTTAATGCTTCCAATTGGTTATTTCATTCTATCCATATGTCTATGTATGCTAGAATAGATGTTCATGCTTCCAATTGGTCATTTCATTCTATCCATATGTCTATGTATGCTAGAATAGATGTTCATGTGCTTGTCTCTAAATTTTGTGTTATTGATGCATGTCTATGTGTATTGATGCTATAGATTTGGAGATTGTCAAAACATTGTGCTTAAAAGAATGCTTTTGTGATTCTCTTAATGGGTCATGCTTATCTCTTGATGGATTGTGCTTCTCCCCTAGTTTATTTTCATGCTAGTAGTGTAGATGTAGTGTAGTTGTAGTGTAGTGTTAAATGGGAGGACAATCTATGCTTGTTGTTTGATGATCCAAGCTTTTGAATTCAATTAGCATATGTCTCTATCCTTGGGTTGTATTTGGATTGTTAGCTTAGTGAAAGGATTAATGACTTGTTTTGATTTATTATGCTTTCACATGTTGTTTAGACAATATATGCTTCATTGCTTAGATATATTGTGCCTTTCACATGATGCTTAGACAATACATGCTTAACTATTCATCCTTACTTGTTGAATCAACCAAATACACACACACCAATATTGCAACCCACTATTTGCCCTCATTAAGCACTTGTCAATGATATAGAAATGCATTGCTTTGTGGTGATCTCTAAACCCCAAAATCTCTCTCTCTCTCTCTTACTTACTCTTAATTGCACTCTTTTGCTATTACTTAGTTTAATTTAGTTGCTCTTTAATCAACCAACCAACCAATTGTTTGATCACTCAACCTATTAGCCCTAATTGTGATTCCATGACATTGCTCAATCCCCATAATCCCTTGGGACGATCCCTTCTCACTCATACTATATAGTATAGGTGTTAAGCGGTTTATAAATTAAACTATGATGCCCACTTGATACTAATTTCCAAACTCAAGGTGTTGTGCATTATTTTGTGCATACCTAGGGTCGAGCCACCAATGTGCCTCCACTTCCCTCTTTTCTTCTAACCCTAATCTCTAACTTTACTAGAGAGATAAAGTAAAATTACAATGTAAAAAATAAAATGATAAAAAGCTCTTTTACAAATGGGTCACTTCCCTTTATGTAGAAAGTCCTTTTCCTAGTCATTAAGTTAGGAATATAGGCCCAAAAATATCTAATCCTGTACTATGTGATAGGTGGACTTTTGGGCGCGCACGGAATAAGACAGCTCGCTGCCAGCAAAAGTTCGATCGATCCAACTTTGATTTTTGATCGATCCAACTTTTCTCAAAAAGTTAGATGGATCCAACTTGGCAGATTTTCAGCATTAACCTCTTTTTGCTCTAAATCATCCTCTTTTTCCTCCGGATCATCACTAAGACTTAGTTTGACTCCAAAAAGGCCTTAAGAAACCATTTTTAGCCCATTTTAACATTATTGACCTGAAATAGACAAAAACACAAATAAGTACTAAAACGAGAAAATAAGATAGATAAAGGTCCTAGAACACTTAAACTTAAGGGGTTTAAAAGTGTACTTTTCAGCGCTCATCAAAATCCTTAAAATATAATTGTTCAAATCCATTAATCCAAAATCTCCAATTACTTAACAACTCGGGAATCCATCTAGTGGACCCCTAATAAAAATCCCAACTGTAAAATAAAATAACTGAGAAGCTAACAAGGAAGTAGTCCTACGTAGTCGGTGGAATGAAAGTCTATATCTACTCTGCACGACCAAGCTCTAACCCTGGAACTGACGAGCACCTGAAAAATAAGAGAATGGGTCAGGCCCACATGCAAGACCTATTCTACTACGATCCAGACATAAACCCAATACGCAGATACATCCTAGATAGACTCATCAATATCTAGAGTAGTCCATATATGTATAAGTCCACATCGATATGCTGATACCGATCCTCATCTCGTAGAAATTTCCGCAACATGGAAACATGGAACACATTATGCACACGATCCAAATTATCCGGAAGTGCCAACCGATAAGTAACAGCTCCAACTCGATCCGTAATCATGAATGGACCAACAAATAGCGAAGATAACTTCCCTTTCTTCCCAAAGTACATTACACCCTTCATAGGAGACACTTTAAGTAGAGCCTGATCCCCAACCTGAACTCCAAAACACGTGTGCGACGATCCGCATAACTCTTCTGCCTACTCTGGGCAGTACGCATGCGATCCCTAATAAGAGTGATCTTCTCAGAAGTATCCTTGATGAACTCTGGACCCAAGAATCTGCTCTCGCCAACCTCCAACCAACAAACAGGTGATCGACATGGTCGATCATATAATACCTTAAATGGTGCCATACCAATAGTCTTCTGGAAACTATTGTTATATGCAAACTCTACAAGTGGCAAATAATCCTCCCAGTGGCCTTTGAAATCAAGGACACACGAACGCAACATATCCTCCATGATCTGATTAACCCTCTCGGTCTGACCATCTGTCTGAGGATGATAAGCAATGCTAAGATGTAACTCTGTACCCAAAGCCTGCTGAAAGCTCTTCCAAAATCTGGACACAAAGCTTAAATCCTTGTCCGATATAATAGACAATGTAATGCCATGCAAATTGACAGTCTCGGTAATGTAAAGTCTCGCCAACTCCTCCGAGGTGAAGTCAGTGCGAATAAGCAAGAAATGAGCTGATTTAGTCAATCTGTCCACGATAACCCAAATGGAATTGTGATCCTTGAAGGAAATAGGCAACCCTTCCACAAAATCCATAGAAATGCTCTCCCATTTCCACTCCGGTATCAGCAGTGGCTGTAGAGCTCCTAGCAGCCTCTGATGATCAATCTTGACCATCTGACAAGTACTACATCGAGAGACAAAAATAGTAATTTCCTTTTTTATGCCTGCCCACCAAAACTGCTGCTTCATATCCTGATACATCTTGTCTCCTCCTGGATGAACAGAAAACTCAAAGTGGTGAGTCTCAGTCATCACATCCTTCCTCAAATCATCAGCAAAAGGTACCACCAAATGGCCCTTTTACCTCAAACCTCCATCAGCCCTAACATAGTAAAATGGGACATCCCCGGAAGCTATCTCTGCAACTTTATCAATGTACTACTGATCCATGAGTTGTGCCTTCAAAACCTTGTGAATGATAGAATGTGTTAGTACCATGCAAGCCATGAAAGCATCCAATAACTCATCCACCATCCTCAAAGCATTCCATTCAGTATTGAGTAGAGCAGAAAGACTAACAACAGGTCGGCGACTAAGTGCATCCGCCACCATATTCGCTTTTTTTGGATGGTACTGTATAGAGAAGTGATAGTCTTTCACAAAGTCTAACCATCTACATTATCTCATATTCTGCTCCCGCTGAGTGAACAAATACTGCAAACTCTTGTGATCGCTAAATAATCTGAAGGACTCGTCCAACAGATAATGCCTCCAAATACATAAGGTAAAGACCACAGTTGCCAACTCCAAATCATGTATGGGATAATTAAGCTCGTGAGGCTTAAGCTTACGAGATCCATAAGAAATCGGTCACTCCTCCTACATTAAAACACATCCAAGACCTTGTAAAGAAGCATCTGTGTAGACAAGATACTCAATCCCGCTCTGTGGAGTAGACAGAACCGGTGCAGAAGTTAACTTAGTCTTTAGCTCATCAAAAGCTTTCTGATAGTGCTCATCCCATACGAACCGTACACCCTTCTTCGTCAGATGAGTGAGTGGTCCCGCTATCTTAGAGAATCCCTGGATGAATCTTCGATAATATCCTACCAATCTGAGGAAACTCTGAATCTCGGTAGGTGAAATAGGCTGTCCCTACTTAACCACTGCTGAAACCTTGGCTGGATCTACCACTATTCCCCTTTCTGACACCACGTGACCCAGAAACTTCACTTCCCACTGCCAAAATTCACATTTCTCGAACTTGGCATATAACTGGTGCTCACGAAATGTCTGTAACACTATCCGAAGATGTCTAGCATGATCATCCTTTGACCTAGAACAGATCAAGATATCATGAAGACTGCTGGTGCGTTCGTCAATCCAAACGGCATGACACGGAACTCATAAGACCCATATCAAGTGAGAAATGCTTTCTTAGGAATATCCTTCTCCCTAACCCGAAGTTGATGATATCCATAACGCAGATCAATCTTAGAGAAGTAGGTAGCTCCCCTCAACTGATCAAAAAGATCATCAATCCTGGGCAAAGGGTACTTGTTATGTATGGTAACCTTGTTCAACTCCCTGTAATCTATACACAAGCAAAGTGAACCATCCTTCTTCTTCACAAACAGAATCGGTGCTCCCCAAGGTGAAGTATTCCTACGAATGAAACCCTGGCTGAGTAATTGCTGAATCTAGTCCCTCAGCTCTCATATCTCCACCGGTGCCATCCTGTATGGTGCCCTAGCAATAGGCATAGTTCCTGGAGCTAAGTCAATCACAAAATTAATCTCTCGACTAGGTGGCAGCCCTGGAATCTACTGAAAAATATCCGGGAAAACCTACACAATTAGTATGCAATCCAATGACACAGTAACCTCCTCCTCCGTTTCCTCTTCCACATGAAACAAATACGTGCTACTGCCTCCATTATAACGTGGCATAGCGACTATGTACATATCCTAACCAGGTATGGTAAACACAACAAACCTATCATAATAATTAACTTGGGCATAGTAATGAGATCACCAATCCATCCCAAGTATCACGTCATAAGTGTGCATGTCCAGGACCAATAGATTGGCTAGAAACCTAAGTATACCGATATCTAGTGTCATAGGCCCATCACTCTTATGTAAAATGGCTGTATTGCCCAACGGTGCAGAAATCTTTTGAGGTCTATCACATACCCGTGTGGTCATCCCAGATAATGAAACAAAAGATCTAGCTACAAACGAGTGTGTAGCATCCGTATCAAACAAAACACGTCCTTGTAAACCATGAATAGGAAACTTACCCTTAATAGCCTGAGGTGCCTGTATCCTGCGGCTTAGGGTTATACACCCTGCCATAGTGCAACTACTGCGATGCTTGTCCCTGAGGCTGTGGTGGTACAAGTAAAGCTATTATGTCTATCCCTAAATCCGTGGAACCTGTGGAGTGAGTAAAGGTACTAGCGCCCTCTGCCCCTGCTACACATGCTGTCCCTATCCTGCTTTAGGACACTGCCTAGAAGTATGACTATTCTCTCCACAAGTGTAGCAACTATCCTGGAAAGTACCAAATGGCCTCTTCTGTTGGTTAGCCTGTGGCTAACCCTATCCTGCCTGTGGTCCCCCATTCTGCTGCCTCTGAATAGGTGCCCTGTTCCTGTGAGCATCTGAACCACCCCTGTGCTTCTTCCAAGGCTATTGTTCATGGAATCTGCCCTTGTCATTCTGTCAGTGTCCATTGCCATTCCCTTTTCAGTTGACTGATTAGCAGAGTCTCTGTCACCCCGCTTCTCACCCTTAGCCTGTCTGAAGTCCACTGTCAACTGTTACTGCTGCAAAGCGGCGTCCACCACCTGTGTATAGGTAGTGTAGGCCGGACTCCCTGTAATAGCTCGCTTAATAGACCACATCAGTCCTTTAACGAAACTATTGCGTTTCTTTTCCTTTGTACCCACCTCCTCTGGAGCAAAAAGAGATTAGCGTGTGAACTGCTGCTCATACTCTGCCATTATCATGTTTCCCTGCTGCAGATTAAGAAACTCAATCTTCATAGCTACCCTGACTGCATAAGGAAAGTACTTCTCGTCAAAATATGTACTGAACTGATCCTAAGTCAATGACATCATCTCCTCTGCAGTGGTAACTGACTCCCACCACTATAGTGTATCTCTAACTAGCTTGAAGGTAGCAAGCAACTGCTTCTGAACCTCCGTGCATTGAACCAGGCGAAGATGTCGCTTGATGTCCTATTTCAGGTGGACTTCCCTTTGTGAAAGAACTCTTAGCTTTTCCTAAGTATCAACCTGAACCACGGGTACTGGTACAGGTGCCTGCTGAACCTGTGGCTGATTTTGGAGTATAGCTGTTACCCCTGCTTCAATAGCTCGAGCAATGAGGTCGTTGATGTGAGGAGGATACTCTGAATCTCTGACCTAATCCTGAGCCTACTGTACACCCTCTTGCTCTTCATGAAACTGACCCTCATCATCCTGAAACTCTGGCATTTGCTGCTTCTCCTCCATTAGCTGACATTGTAGGCGTTCCTGTTGCCTACATGTCGCTCGCCTCTGCTGCCTATTCCCTTGTAGGTTTCGTCCCCTCCTAGCGTTAACCATTCTGTTAACACAGAACGACAGACATCAGTACGATTTAAACGGACCGTATAGGAATACAATGAATCATAAACTTAAGCTCTAATCAAGAGAAAACGCAACGCGAAAGTCTTATTAAATACAACCCTAGAGACACTTGAACCTGGAGTGCTGTGATACAAACTGTGATATCCCTCGAATCCGAGACACGGGTTGATCAGGCCCAAGTCCAAACCCCGAGGGAATATCAAACAATTAATATTTAAAATGAACACGGAATACAAAATGAATTAGGAATAAATATTAAAGCTGAAAATAATTCTAATTATAAAAACCTCAAATATTAAAGATTAATAAAATCCAAATCCTTCCAAAACCTCCAACAGTTTAAACAACTCGGGAATCCATCTCTAGTGGACCCCTAATAAAAATCCAAACTAAAATGTAAACAACTGAAAGAACATCCAAAGCTAAACCACGGAGAGAAGTCCTACATCGTTGAAAGAGTGAGTGATAGTCTCTGCTCAGCACGATCAAGCCTACAACTGGAACTGTTGAACACCTGAAAAATAGAAGTGGGTCAGGCCCACGAACAAGTTCTATCCTACTACAATTCAAGCAGAGACTCGATACGCATATACAATCTAACCAACTCAACAATAGCTATATAATCCATATATATATATATATATATCCACACTACAAGACTCTCACTGGACTATGCAGGGGGTCTCAACCTAAATCGAAGGCAACATGTAAAACGCACCTGAGTGAGCATGAGTACCCAAGCCTAACAGGGTATACCTCGACCTATCATATCTAACTACGCATCCTACTGCATATACGCTTCCTAACCAACGACTTTGAGACTCAAGCTTAGATTGCGGTACCATAATTATAGATACTTAAAGTCCATCCTATCCATCTATAATAAATCCAGTTAGTCATTCAGCTTATGCAGCTTTTTTGACTTAACATAGATAGCAAGTAGTCCAGTTAATCATTCAGCTTGTGCAGCTTCTTTGACTTAAATATAAATAGGGTTTGTTTTATGACCCATTCCCTTATTCCGTATAGGTAGGATTTAGTATTTTGAAACTAATCTAGTATGCCACCGTCCCATACCGGTGCATACAATCCATACATCCAATAGTTGATAGTACAGATAATGAATGTAACTACCAACTAATCCACAGAATCCATATAATTGATGAAACATAAATAAATGTTTTCTTCAATTAATTCCATACAAAGCATAATAGAATTTTGTAAACTAGCATGCTTGTCATATCCCACTGTTACATGATTCTCGCATAATTTATAGCACAGAGAATAAGTATAAACATCCTTTAATCCGTGATAGGCATAATAATGATAATAAATACATTAGCATGCCATCTACAGAAAAATTGCTGCAAACAAGGTTAAGCAATTTAAATCCTCCACCTCCAAAACAGTATACTAAACTATATAAAAACTTTATACTGCTTTAAGCTATAAACCCCAAATGGTTCATTATCCATTATCCTGCTCTCTGAAGCTTTAACAAGACCTTAGGTATTACCTAATTTCCCAATTATAGCCTTTAATTACTCCAGGAAGGTTAGAAAATAACCCCAGAAGCAACAACGCGCCAAAAATCCATCAAAAATGGGAGGAGCCGCCTCCCCCACATAGGAAGCCACCTCCGCCTTGAGTGGAGCCACCTCCGCCTTGAGTGGAGCCGCCTCCACATACACTAGAGCCGGCTCCACCCTTATGGGGAGCCGCCTCTTCTCACATGAACCCACACTGCTTGTTTCTTTCACCCGTTTTAGCTCCGGCGACCTCCATTCCTTCCGTCCTCTATTGTTAAGGTTCCTACTGGTTAATACTAAATTCCAATGTATTCCAGAGATTTAAAAAAATCATTATTCATTAACCGACATCAATCAACACAAGAATTATGCAAGAAAGAATTAAAACAAGTAATTACCGATTCATGAACACATACTATTCTAAATAAATCAACCATGCAAACCAGATTAATGTTAATGCTTACCAGTGTGTTACAGACTAATTCAACTCTTATTACATCATTTTACATGAATTACTTCAGGAGTTTCACAAGAAAGAATTTAAAACGACCAATACATATCTTGTAAACACAACCAGTTTTTAAGCATTCAAACATGCAATCCAGTTTAATTTTAATCTTTATTTAGTCCTGGAGTTGCATTAGACATGTAAAGAACATGAGCCAAAGGAGGAGAGTTAGGATTAGAACTTGCCTGTGAGATTTCGGTTCAAAATCCCAGCGTCATCTTCCTAAGTTTTCCGGTGATTCCTACTGTAATCCTCCTCTGTTCTCTCTCTGCCTCCACAGTCGTGAATAGGGTTCTAAAACCCTAAGCAACCTTATTACTTATATTTATAGGTTTAAGGAAACACTAATTCTAATTTCTAACACGATTCAAAAACCTAAACTAAATAACAACTACTCGGCTAACCGTGAAACATATCAAACCCTAAGCTGACTTACTCGGCCCATAAAACAAAAACCTAACTTATAACTATGTGTGCTACCAATTAACAAAGCCACGTTAAATAATTAAAACATTTAAATTCAATTAAAACAATGAATCAAGTAATGTAATTTAAATACACAATTAAACAGTTAAATCACCAATTAAATAATTATTAAATACAATTAAACAGTTAAATCAAACCAAATAATAAAACAATTAAATAATTAAGCAAATACGCAATTAATCACCCAAAATAAAATAGAACAATAAATAAAATGCCGAGATTGTCCTTTTAAAATTAGGGGTATTACAATACCTCTAAACTAAATCAACCGGGATGGCTCGATCTTGAGTTCCAGGCTCCAACTTTAGTGTAACCATTTTTCTTCTTTTTTCTATTTTTCATCATTAGTTTAATTTTGTTCATTGTCATCAAAAAAGATTGTTGATTTTCTTTTTCATCCTCTTTTCGTTTTTGTTCTTTCTCACTTCCTGCAAATGGGTGAGATAATTTTGTATTCTTTAATGTCTTTTTTTTTTTTTTGATAAGTTATTCTTTAATGTCTTTAGTGGTGATCATATGTGTTAAGTCATAATCTGACTACAAAAAATTGACCTCTTTCCATCTCTTTGGTTCAAGATTTGGTCTATTTATTTTTCAAATGATTTTTATGTTTTTTTCCTTTGTTATTGTTTTTTAATCTTTGCCTTTGACATTGGCTAATCACTTGGTTTTGGATGTTAAATTATGGTCTCGACAGTTGAGGAACACCAATAGATATGGTTTAGTTGATTTTGTTTGTGGTACAATATGCAACAATCATTTTTTGTTGTGTGAGTTTTGTTGCAGATTTAATTATGCACTTTGTTGGTTGTGTGAATTTTGTTGTGGATTTCATTTTCAGTTCAGGGATTTGGTTTTCAATTTAGGGATTTGATATGTGTATGTATATATTCGTCTATATATATATATATATATATATATGGTCCCCTTTGCCTCAATTTCCACTCTCTCAAACAAACAGTCCCGAAGGGAGAGCAATCTGAATTCCAAAATGTAATTTTCAGATTCGAGAAGAAAAGAGATAGCATTTATAATATAAATTTTTTACTATCTATTTTTAAACAACAATATATATATATATATATATATAAATTAAAAATATTATACAGTCACTTCTCTGGTTGGGAATCCTGGGTTGCAGAGTCGCATAATGTAAGCCAAAGAAAGTCCATTGCCTCCGGATGTGCTTCGGAAATTGTTGGCTTCAAATTAGAATTTATGAAACTAAGAGAAGTGACAAAATGAGAAAATGAAGGCTACTAAGGTTTCAGATACAGAGTAAGCTTCAACATGCAAGTCTAGTTAAATAGACATTCTTAATCATCACCCTATATTATAATACACACATAAATATATATATATATATATATATATATATATATATATATTATAGTTTAGTTATAAAGTATGTTAATTACCAACACATGTATGGTCCATTAATTCCCATCTAGAAATAATTTATATAGAGCTATACTGTACATGAAGATTGGGTGGAGCAGGCCAACCTCCCAGCATCATTGTGGTCGAATCTCATCATACATGTGTGAAACTGAGGCCATAATTAAATCAGTGACTGGAATGGTGTGTGTACAGCTTCTAAATATTTTACTGGTGTTTCTAAATATTTAAAGCTTGTTTGATTCTTAACTATTGGATTAGCAATATCAATTTGGATTAGAAATTATGTTCAGAGGTGGATTAACTTTATGGCTATGATATATATTTGAGTTGTGTGAAAATCTTTTATTGCTTATAATTCTTTGCCTAATGCACAAATAAGGGATGGCATCTCAAATTGTTGATGTTGAGGAGTCAGCTCTGTGGTCTACACAATTAGAGAGATGTTTTGTTGATATAATGGTTGAGGAGGTTAATAAGGGGAACATGCCATTTGGGATATTTACTTCCAAGTGTTGGAAAAAGATTACGGAGGAGTTCAAAAACAAGACTAATCACGCTTATAATTTGAAGCAACTAAAGGCAAAATTTAATCAATTACGTACAAAACATCGTGAGTTTTCAACTCTTCGAAACGAGACAACTGGGTATGGTTGGGATGCAGAAACAAACACTATGACTGCTAATGAAGAAACTTGGCAAACATATTTGCGGGTAAAATATGTATTTAATTAATTATTTTACAATAGTTAGTTTAATTTTTAAACATGGTTATTCTTAACAATCTTTATATATATATATATATATATATATATATATACAGGCTCATCCCAATGCTAAATGTTTTCACAAAAAAGGTTGTGAAATTACAAACTTTTGGGAGTTCTTTTTAATACGTCGATTGCTACTAGGCAACTTCACTATGCATCCACTCAAGATCCGCCTAATACAAACGAAGAACGAGAGCAGGAGGATCAATTTATGAATACAGGTGTCAATGTTAGTTCAACTGCTAAAGGTCAAGATGATTCAGATAATATTCTAGTTGAAGACAATAATCCTAGTCGTCGTAAATCCACATCCTCTGATCGTCGTGCAAAAAAAGAGAGTAAAAAAAATTCCATCAGTGATACTCTTGCTTGTATTGTTGAAGCTTCCAAAGCAAGGACTCAAGCTTCCAAAGCAAGGACTAAAGCTTCATTAGCTAAGGCGGAGACATACAAGAAAATGAAACATACTCAAAAGGCAACTAGCCCAGACGCATACTCTCCAAGTAATTGTATTGAATGCCTTGAGGGTCTTGATGAGATAGAAGATGACACATATTTGAAGGCAACTGAAAAGTTTAAGGAATTGCACTATAGAGAATTATTCATTAAGATGAGCATTTCCAAGAAGTTTGCTTGGTTGAAGAGCTTGGACTGACTTGAAGTTTGCTTGGTTGAAGAGCTTGGACTGACTTATGTGGTTACTGAATGCAGGGTTTAGTTTTTGGTTGCATGTGACTTGAAACACATATTTGGTTTTATGTGTTATTGAACAATTTCCTTATGCCTTATTTTGTTTTTTTTTTTTTTTTTTTTTTTCCTATTCATGTGACTTTATGTTATATTCGTGTAGGGGACAATTTATTATGTTTTATGTTATGAAAACTTTGTTTTGGTGTACCTTTTATTATGTTTAATTTATAATTTTTCATGTAACTCTTTTATTGTATTTAAATTTAGGAAGAATGTACATGGAGTCCCATGAAGGGGAAACAAAATACAACCATACAAACAAAAGTCCTTATCTTAAGGATAATATAATTCAAAATGACACAACAATGTCTTTAACACCAGCTTGCACAGTAGCACTAACCAAAACTTCAAAACTTGGACTCCAAAATCCTCTTTCTGCATAACTCCAAAAGGACGCTTCAATGACTTCACAGAGATATTTGGATGCCAGCTTGCTCCCAAGCACCAAACAGAACCTCCATTTTGGAGTTATGCAGAAAGAGGACAGTAATTAAACTTGATATATGTATTTGTGTAACTGTTATTAAGTTAAGAATACTAGCTAAAATGAATTTACCTCCAACACTTATTTACATTAATAATTAATATCATAAATTAAAGAAATAAAAAAATGAGGTACAATAATATTTTTATTTATTTTCTTAGTTCAGAAAACTATTTTCAAAAACTTATACAACCAAGTAGTTTTATGAGTTTTTGTTGTCCGGAAACTGTTTTGTAAATTCTCTTAACCTAGTAGGTTTGAAATCTGAAAAAACTGAAAATTGTTCTCTGAGAACTATTCTTGAGAACTGTATGAGAACAGTTCTTTGAAATGCAATCCAAGCAAAGCCTATGTTTCTTTAGGATGTCTTTTGGAGACTTGTTTCAGGTTTTGGAGACTTGGATACAGTTGACTCTCAATGGATGTTCTGAAATATTCTTTTGTGATTTAGGTGCATTGCCTTTTGGTGGATCTGTCTCAGGATGGTGTCTAGCACGGTTTTGTGATAGTCGATGGCTTCTTTAGAAATTTGGGTTATGAGCCATTTTAGAAGATATTGTTGCCTTTATGATTTCGTGGAGTACGATCCATTACCGTTTGAGGGTTGTTGATAGTGGTGTTTTGAGGAGTCCATGATTTGATTAAAGAAATTTGACTTAGAAATTCTATGATTTTGAAGTTGTCAGTTTTCTTCGTGTTGAGGATTTAGGGCCTTAAGCGTAACGATGCCTGTGACATTGTTGTCAGAGTTTTGGGATTGGCTGAGATGGTCCGGCTGTACGTCTTTGGACCATACCCCAACTCTCACAGGATGTCTGGTTACCACAATGCTTTTGGCAATGTTTGTTTTGTGGCATTGATGTCATTTGTATCAAATGGTTTTATGAGTAGATTTAGTAAGGGCATGTAATGAACTAGGGTTGTATACTGTCATGCTACCGTACGAAGTTGTGTGTCGTGGGCGGGTGCTAGTTGTAATCATTACTACCTTATTGATAAGCAAGTGTGGGTAAGCTCTAGACACTGTCATGCCACCATACATTTAAGTACGTTATGGGCGGGTTCTAGTCGCTATTCATTCTACCACGTTGTTTTTTTTTAGGTACCTTGTGTCGATGTGTCATTGTCTTGGATTCATGTGCTGGTTTAATTGGTAATGTATCTCTTAGTTCGGCGATTCCTTATTCTTTTGTTTAATCTCGAGGCTTTTGGAGTTATCCTTTTGTACCTAATGATCTGTTCCTTAATGTAATCGTGTGTTCGGTGTTTGAGTTTCGACACGTGGTGTGTCCGTATGGTCATCTTTCTTTGAGAGTGTTTTGTCATAAGCACATGGGTGCAAATGAAATTGGTACGGGACAATTTTCTTTTCACAGACGTTGTTTTGTGTGTTATGTCATGAGCACGTCAGTGTAAGTGACATTTGCTTTTGTGTTTTCTTTCAGTTTTGGGATTGCCAATGTGGCATGTTATGTTGGACACTTGGAGATGTACTACATAGTTATCTAAGGTTGGCCTTTTGTTTTGTCAAGGCCAAATTTCGGGGACGAAACCCCTTTAAGGTGGGAAGGTTGTAATGATCCTGTCTTTTCCTCCTTTTTCGATTTTTTGTCAGTAAATTTTTTTTATTTAATTATTTAATCATTTGATTTAATCTTTTTTCTTGTGACCTAAGGGTTTTGTCTGACCCGGAGTAGGTTTCGGTGCTCGAAAATGATTTCCGGCACCACGTGCATTAAGTTATTTTGTCTATTACTAGTCGCGTATGTCTTTATTTTATATGAAAAACATGTTTGTAAATTTCTATTTTGTAGGAGTATGGATGCATAGTTTTTTCAGAAACCTTTTCATTTTTCGGGGTGTTCTGTGTAATTATGTTTTTGAGATATTTTTTCTTAGGGACTTTTGTGCAATTTCTTTTGCTAGATTTTTAGAAGAAGGACTAAGTTGAAATTGGGGAAAGAGTGACAAATGACACTCTCCCATTGGACCATGTGTTGACTTTTCATTGGTTACACTTAGAAGCCTAGGATGGTGACAAGTGTAAGGCCTCGATCAAACCTTGTGAGGAGGGGAGGCCAAGATGGATGACAAGTGGAGGGTGTGGATGTATGTGTGAGAAAGAGGTAGTGTTGGTGTGTGTGTGGTTAGAGAGTTAGTGGGAAAGTTAGAGAATTGTTGAAACCCTCATCTAAGCCCCATTTTAGCAAAATAGGAGCTGAATTGCCACTTTCGGATTTTGAAGCCTTTGCTGTGGGATTTTAATCTTAGGACTTGACGATCATAACTTCCTCTATTCTTGATCTAGAACATATTTTCTCAGTTTCGCCATTGGAGGTTGTTTGCCTTGGATTCTAGAGGGGTGAATCTCATGTAGGCAGTTTGAGGAATCCGGAAAACTTCTTTGCTACTTTCAGTTTTTGAAGCCCTTGCCTTGAGAGTTCGATGCCTTGAAGATCATAACTTCCTCTCTTTTTGATCTAGAACACCTTTTTCCAGTTTTCCATTTTGACTTTGTTTGCATGGGATTCTAGAGGGGTGAATCTTGGTTTGCCAGTTTAGGGAATCCTGGGAGCCGTTTTGCCATTTTTGAAATTCGACCTCTTTGTTTGAGGAATTGGGTCTCTAACATTGAAGATCATAGCTTCCTCTCTTCATGATCTAGAAGTTTGTTTTTTAGTTTTGCATTTTAAGCTTGTTTGCCTCAGATTCTAGAGGGACAATCCTCTAGTGAGGTAGGGGTTGTACTATGTTTATACTCTTACTTTGGTTTCTTGTTTCCCTTATTGTGATATAAATTTTATACATGTAAATTGATGTTCTAGGATTATATTAGATATATTTTGATTGTATCTAACCTAGGGTGTCACTTTGCACAAGGCTTTATGTGTTTGCTCACTTGTATAATTGTAGTTATACTTAGTGAAATTTGGAATTTCATGTGTAGACTTATAGTTGTTACCATGATATTCTTGTATATTTATTGTTCCTAATTGCATTGTGAGATTTGATTATGTCATTGTAATTTGGGGATTTAATGAGTACCATGTGAGCATGATTAAAATCTCTATATTGGTCACCTAGTATTTAGGTTACTTTGATTCATTTGGTGATGACTTGAAATCATGTGATTATGTTAATGTAACTTTGGTGATTTTAGTAAATTATTGTTAATAATTTAATTGAGTAATTAACACTATGTTGTGGTTAAATTTATAGAATTGGAGCTTATTCTATATTAACTTGAAATGATTTCATATATTAATAATATATATATAACTTGTGTAGAGAAGTTATTTAATTTAGTAAATTACTAAATTCTTGTGATTTCATAGTATTATGAATATGGAATGCTTGTTGCGCATCATTTGGAGTTAAATTGCTAACTTGCTACTATGTATAGTAACATGGAATTATTGTGAATTATTGATATTATTCGCCTTGTAAACTCGTTGCTACAATGTTGTGGAATTGGTGTTTAAAGTTTACCATGGAGACATTGCATCATAGTAAAGACTTGACATTATGTATGCCATATAGTTTGAGGACTTAGGCATAACTTGTGTGTTTCCAAACTTTGATTATGCATGGTAATTGGTTAAGTGCTTTCGGTATCTATGTATATATATTTGTTGCACAATTTGTTGATTTTGAAAACTTGGGACGCCATTTGTCTTAACTATGGTTAGAGTAAGGCTTTAATACTGGAGGTACGAGTTCTCCCCACCTGTGCGCACTTGGTTAGTAACTGGAGGGCTAGTAACCCTAAAATCACTATGTGTCGGTCTGATCCGATTTGATGTCCAAGTATTTCCACTTTTGATTGATTTCGCATTTTAAATTTCAACTTGATAACTTTGAGAACTTATAACTTGTTGCGATGTGTTGGATGTTCCAATGTTGTTTATTTGCATAAATATTGTGGTTTATGTTGAATGGTTCTAATGTAGCTTATGAATGATCCTATAGGCTCATTTTAGACATAGACGTTAGTTGGTATGCACCACATGTAACCATTTGTGTTATATCATAAGTTGATATAACCTAGGGTTGTAACTTGTTATGTCTTATAGAATATTGCCATTATGATGGATTGTTTGCCTATTTTGATTTGTTTTTAAATTGCTTCGATGATAGCTTAGGATGATTCCTTAGTTCTCCCATTGAACATAGACGTTAGGAAGCATGAACCACATGTATTGATTTATATTACGTTGCAAAGGTATGTTGAAACTTTAGGGTATACACATATGCATCTTCCTACGAGTAACTTTGGTTGCTCACCCTCATTTTTGGGATATTTTTCAAGTAAGGAAACTATGTTTTGGGATGCACAACATCCCTAGATTCGCTTTGTAGCTTGGAGTACTTCTGAAGTATTTGTTTATATGCATATGTTAGCATGTTTAGTTTTAATTTGGTTTAAATTGCCAAAATTTGTATTTTCTATTTGATATGTGTAATGTGTACTTAAGTACACCTTTTAGGATGTATTTGACATGTGTGTAATAGGGTCACAGGCCAATTACTTTTGGTTTGCGAGTATACTCATTTGGTTGCATGTTTTATTTGAAAATATTTTGAGAACTTGAGGTTTGATATACGATATTTTGCAAATGACATGTAATAAGGCCATAGGCCATTGTAACACGCTTGAAAATGTATATTTTGTTCACTTTTGCACACAAGATCATATTTGACAAAATGGACACTTGAAGCATCTCGCATTTTTTACATTTTTGCAGAATATGCACATAGGGGCATTCTGAGAATTTCCTTTGAAAAATAAGAATTTCTTTTAACATGGTCAGCTAGAAAACATGATTTTAAAGGGGATTTCTTCTATGTGTTTTCATAAAAAAGTTCGTTTAAATGTCGAAAATTGCTCTCTTGTTTTTAGATTTTCTAGTGCAGCATTCCGAGTCTGCAGATCTCGATCGATCCAAAATTTTCTCAATCGATCCAATAAGGCCCTGATACTTTTAAAAATCCTATTTTTAGTCCAAAACTTTGAGGTTGTATATCTTGTTCATCCGGACTCCGAATCAGGCGATTCTGGAGTCTAACTTTATTAATTTTTCGTTGTCTTTCTAATGGTGTACACGGTGGCACCCATTTCTATTTTGAAAAGATCATTTTGCCCCTAGGGTTAAACTTGTCCCTTTTTAAAACATTGCTTCCGCATTTGTTTTCCTTTTGGTTTTCGTAGCTCATGGGAGGTCACGTTGGCGTCTTAGGGATGATGTACATCCCTAGAGACTTTGTTTTTGTTTTCGGTTCCACATTTGTGATCTGTTATCGATTCATCTTTCGGGTCACAAAGACGCACTAGGTTAAAAAACTTTGGCTGTCACTGGCTGCAAGTTCTAATAGATCCCATATAACAAAAGTAGCCCAGTTCCCCTAAATCAACAACATGTAAAAATGTCCAAAACTCAATTTATTTGATTCTATCACGATACTAGTAAAAGCTCTAAGGAACTACTAAAATTTATACATTTGACAATAAGTATATATATATATATATATATATATATATATATATATATATATTATTATAGGAGCACAAAGATGAACAGTATACATGATGGCAACAAATTTCCTTATTCTCTCTGTCAATTAAATAAGCAATTAGTACTCTAAACATTATCCTTGAAGAAATGTTCAATAGTTAATCAAATAAACAATTCCATTTGATTAATAGGTCAGTAATAAATAGATATTAACAACAACTCCGTGGCAAAAATCCGCAAAGCGGCTGCTAAAGCCTTCGGTTTAGGAAAAAGGATATGTGATAAAAGAGCCATTTACTCACTGACAAATTAGCCCATTATTCTTTATCCGTTAGAGCTCTCGTGGTCAGTAAAGGGCGTTATGCAGTTTTTTCACTGTTCAATTTCCTGGGACTAGAATATTCATCCATGGTTACACCTTAGCCTTTTATTGTAAACATTGTCCACTTTCTTTCCATCAAAAAGTCAAACAAGTTCACTTCTGACACTAGATGATTGTTAATTTTTATTTTATGTTATCATTGCCCCATATATAAATGTTCGAAGAGAGAAAGATGGAGAAATCACATAAACGTTTCAAAAAAAAAAAAAAAAAAAAAAAGGTGATTTATTCAGAAGATAAAGAGATTAATACTTGCAATTTGGTTAAAGGTCCAGTAACTTTTTGTCAGTGGCAACCCTGGGTATATTCAGAAGAGAGAGAAGGTGAAAGACCTTTACCACGTCTAATAAAAAAGCTCGAGAAACGTAAAAAATGGAATGTAAAAAATTTTTGCCAGTAATTGGAATGTGATGAAGGGATTATTGGGAATATTACAAAAATATTTAATCTTACTATAGAATGGAATGGTCATTCCATATGTTTAGTAATAGAATGGATTTTCATTCCCATTGAATGGTCATTCCATTCCATTCCTGTACACCAAACATATGAATGGTTGGAATGGGCATTCCATTCCTGCACACCAAACGTAGCATAAAGGATGTCTATATAAAAGAAAAGATGAGCATTCAACGGGTGAGAGACAAAAAAATACAAAAAATATTGAGGAATCAACCGGTGGCTAAGGAACAAAAGGAGGGAGCGTGTGCAACTGACACAAAAATCATAGAAGACCTACTTATGGTTTCGGGTTTAATTGTTCTTAATTTTTTTTTTCATGGGGTTCTAATCTCTCGGCCAAAGCTGAGAGGAAGCCCCAGTAATACAACTTCATAGTTTTTCAATTATTAAGTTTGTTGGATGTTCTTATTTATTGAATAAAATCTTCTTTTCTATTTTTGAATGCATGTTTTAATACGATTGATTTTATATGCTTAACCAAGACTGAAAGTGAACGTATTTGAACTCTAGCATATAAATTACTTGTGTCTTACCATAAACTTGTAATCGTCATATGCCAATTTGAGAAGAAGATATAAATTATAATTATTTATGCATAACCATGGATAAATAATTGGAGTTTATGTTTTTCCTTCAATTATTTGTTTGTGATTCAGGACCAAGATAATGAAAGGAGTTACCATATATGAGTTTAAAAGAAATTATCATGTATTAGATGTGTGGAAATTAAATTGAACATTCGACATATATGCAATCGAAAATTTGTGCTATGATGATTAGTGGTGTTATAATCAATGCTTGTTTACTTCGTATCATTGTCTTTTTATCAGTTGTATTGTTCTTTTAGACTAGATCACTCAATTTTTGGTTGAATTAGTTAAATAACAGTTTTAGAATTAATTTGTCCTAATTAGTCCTTGTTGGAACAATCTCGTAATACACACCATGTCTAGGGCTGCAAATGAACTAGGCTATTCATGAATAGCTTAGGCTGATTCGTTGTAAACGAGTTAAGCTTGAGCCCAATTTCTAGGATAATTTACTAAATGAGCCAAACCTGAATAAAGTTGGGCTCGGCTCATGTAGGCTCGTGAATATGAGCTCGTTAATGTTTGTGAAAAAAGGCTTGTTATATATATATAAAGATAATCACGTGAGTCAGAGCCTCTTTGGTTTTATTACAACTTAAAGTAACCCAAAATATAAAAAAAAACTAATAAATTGCAAACCTTCTGCAGGCCTGTCACCTTGTCATGTAAACCTTATCTCTTACAATATCCTTGGATTTTCTAGTATTGACGCATAGCACATTACCTTATCTCTTGCAATCAACATCACTTAATTTACATTTTACCAAAAATAGGACCATGAAGGTAAGGACATGTTTGGTGTGGTGGAATGAATTGGAATAGAATGAGAATGGAGGTGGGAATGGAATGAGAATGGAATGGAATGAGAATGAGAATAATGATTCTTATTCTACTGTTTGGTTGCAAACATGGAATGTATAAAAATGAAATCTCATTCTCATTTCTATGTTTGGTAAGAAAGTTGGAAAAAAATGAATTTATATATTTTCTTTAAATTACATTTTATTATTACTAAAAAAAATTAACTAAAAAAATTAATCTGCAAAAATAAAAGGGAAAGAATAGAGAGAGAAAATAAACGAGATAGGGAGAAACAAAGGGCTCTCTGATGACTGCAAAAATAAAAGGGAAAGAGATAATAGAGAGAGAGAGAGAGAGAAAAAAAAAAAAAAAATAGGTGAGATAGAGAGAGAAAATAGACGAGATAAAAAAAAACAGAGGGCTCTCCCAGGACTTTAAAAATAAAAGGGAAGAGATAATTTTCCGATCATCTTTTCCGGCGAGAAAAAAGAAACACAAGGCTAGATAATGACGGAGAAAGTTGCATAACAGAGCACAAAAGCTCATAGAAGTTCAATTACACTGTTTTTGACTCATCCTTGTGTGTGTAAATCGGAGAGAGGAAACAAACTGCATATAGATACATATTATATATATTATATATTATATAGTGTGTGTATGCAGGAATTATCTCTTTAAATTACTTTATTGCTTTATTAATTCTTGGTGGGAATGGAATGGTTATCCCACCTCCCACCTCTCAAGAAAAAGAATGGGCATTCCACTTTTTTGATGGAATGGACATTCCCTGGGAGTGGTCATTCTACTTTTAATATGACACACCAAACAAGAGAATGGAAACAAATGCATTCCATTCCAGCTTCATTTGATTCCATTCACTCACACCAAACATGGCCTAAGAGTTCAACGAAATCAGTTGAAGGTGACGCGTCATTGATTCATCCTTACTTTAGATACTTAAAGTGCTATATTAGAATTGGGATGCCTTCATTTATATATTTCTTGTTGAAAATTATGCAATCAATTTTCTTGGACACAAGGTAAGCAAAGATACTTGCCCAATTAAGTTCTTGATTCTTGTAAATTGATTTGATTTGGTGTAGATTGCAAGTTATTTTCTTTCTATGTACAACTATATCTTCTTTGTATAAATACTGTCTTCTGGATGTAATGATTATTATAACAAAATAAAGGAAATCTTCTCCATATGTTTTCTTCTAGTTTTCATGGTATCAGAGCATTGATCAATCAGAGGTGTTCTAGTTCCATTCTTTCACCTTCCGCAATTTTTTATTTTTTTCATATCAGACTCTGAATCTGACTCTAACAATTCAATGTCTTCTTTAAAGAAGCTCACAAACACCATCTTTGAAGGCTTAGATCCTTCAGATCCTTTTTTTCTCCACCACTCTAACCATCCTGGTATCACCCCTTGTCTCTAAAGTTCTTGATGCAGACAATTATGGTACTTGGAGCCATGCTATGACCATCAGCCTTAGTGTGAAAAACAAAATAGGATTCATTGATGGATCCATTAAAGCGCCCCCAGAAACTGATGACAAATTTTCCGTCTGGAGGAGATGTAATGATATGATTCTATCATGGATCCTAAATTCACTCAGTCAAGAATAGCATGATTTATGCTGATATACCAGCCGAGGTCTGGTCGATCTTTAAGAACATTTCTCACAAGGAAACACCTCTCCCATCTTTCAGATTCAAAGGGAAATTGTTGAGCACAAACAAGAAAACCAATCAATCTCACTCTACTATACCAAGTGACAAAACTCAAGTCCCTATGGGATGAACTGGGCTCTTATAATGATTTGCCCTCCTGCTCCTGTGGCGCCATGAAGAAGCTACCTAAACGTGATCAACGTGAAAAGGTAATTCAATTTCTTATGGAATTAAATGATTCTTATGCTGCCATACGTGGGAAAATTCTTTTGATACCGCCACTTCCAAAGGTTAAAAAGGCATATTCGCTCCTGGTGCAACAAGAAAAACAGAGAGAAGTGGTTAAGCACCGTGAAAATGACATCCCACATGCTATGAATGTCTCCACCAACCAAGTAGCAAAATTCAACCAAGGCACAGACCTCTAGGAAGCCATTACACTGCACCCACTGCAGTGGGGACTACCCATACTGTTGACAAATGTTTTTATATTATTGGTTTTCCTCCATTTCACAAATTACATGGTAAGGTTGTGAAACCACTAAGCAAAAATAGAAGGCCAGTGGCTAACAATGCCCAAGTTGACTCATCTACAAATATTTCAGCCAATAATGCTGAATGTGAATTTCTAAATTCACGCAAGAAAAGTATAATCAGATCAAGGCTCTCATTCGAGACGGTAAAACTCAAACCTATGGAAACGCTACAGGTACCACGGTTCCTTTTTGTTTTTCTTCAAATTTTACTACTTCTGAATCCAAAAATTGGATTATTGACAGTGGTTCCACCAGTCATATTGCTTCTGTCTCCACTTTTCCACATAAGGAGATTCCAACTTTATCATCCTATGTTACCCTTCCCAATGGTACTCAAGTACACATCAAATGTGTTGGTTCCACCAAAATAAATTCAGAATTACCTCTTGATGATATGCTCTGTGTACCTTCCTTTTGAGTTAATTGGTTGTCAGTTAGTAAACTACCTCACTCATGATCTCAATTGTTCCATTCTTTTTCATCCAAATTTTTGTGTTCTGCAGGATTTGGCAATGAAGAAAATGATTGGCCTGGGAAAGATGCATAATGGCCTATATTATCTCTCCAAGCAAGCCGAAATTCCACCTACTCCTACATCACATCATATTTCCATTATGTGATGTTTGGCATAGGCGGCTTGGTCATCCCTCTGCAGCACCATCCCATTTTTTATCCAAATTTTCTTTTGACTTTATTCATCATTGTGATGTTTGTCCTTTGGCTAAAAAACTAGATTGCCATTTTCTTTAAGTTCTATTTCATCGATTAAACCTTTTGAATTAATTCACTGTGATATTTGGGGACCTCATCATTTCTCTTCTCATTCTTTTGCTCGATACTTGCTCCCCATTATTGAACTTGTAAAGATGTTTGTACCACTTGACGAAGTTGCAACCTCCTTGCCACCTTTTGTGGTGGTATTGATGTTGCCCGTCTTGCACTTTGTCTGAGTCTTGTTGGAAGTCATATGCAAAAGCATATTTTCTTGAACATGAATGGTTAGAGATAATTGGCTACATGATTGTGCATGTGGATGAACTCAATGTTTTTCTAATACATATTTCTCAAGGAGTCATTTCAAAGCATCTTATAGAATCCCAAGGTGCTAAGAATGATATATGGAGTATGGCCTTGATACCAAAATATCTTCTTTAAGAGATGTGTATAAGAGATTGATTACATGAATTTCCAAGTAGATGAGCTAACTATCTCTTCTAGACACATTCTTTAAGAATTGATGTAGAAACATCACAAATAGTTCTAAAGTGCTGAAAATGGATATATCAATTAAATTAGCACTTGTGATATCTCATTAGGCTAGAACAAAGTGTTTTTTGAATAATATAATCCAAGACTAAAGTGTCAAATAAATATATGAATTTTAATTTTCATGACACTAAAGAAGTTTCAATCCTTAGAAACAATCAAGTTTACTTATCATGTTAATTTCAATTTATTTTGCATGTTTGAGGTAAATTTCTTTGTACAAAACATAAATGCTGATTTAAAGACAATATCATGCATGTAAGTGCAATCTACACAATGTCAACAATGGTTTTGAAAATGATGATATACAAAAATATCAAGTTTGTCCAAAAACCATCATTCCTAAGAAAACCACAAAGCTTTTTAAAAAGAGCTCAAGGAGCTTATTTTTAACCATATAGGCTATAGATCATTTTGAACATGTAGTTCAAAATATGAATTTCAAGTCCAGGTGGTTTATCTTTAGAGACCTTTGAATTTAAAGTCACTTAAAAATGCACTTGATAAAAATTATTTCATGCAAAAACATGTAGCATTTTTGTTCCTTTAATCAAAGTCATATGTGCACAAAGTCATTCATTTAATTCCTTCTTCATGGTTGAAGACTTGGGGAGATATTCTAACTTAGTTATCAATGATGACACATACTACCTATTATGATGTGAATATAAGGTCAAGGAACTAAGATAATATCATAGCCACTAACAAGAAGTAGTTCTAATAACTAGCACAATGAATATTCCCTAGTGAATGGTCAATTGGATGGTGGTGAACATTATTTAACTCTTGGGAAGGCAATATCCATTTTCAATTGTTATTTTCATGAGATGGCTCTTCCATGAATTATTCTTCCTTTCAAATTTGAACCAACATCTTCTAGTTCAAATAATCATATTTTATGTGCATATGATGCCAAAAGAAAGTAAATGAAGCTTTTAAAGTCACAAAGGCACATATATGACTTTATAGGTATAGCTACTTAAAATAAATTCAAATGAAGTAGCTTTAAGAATTTTGTGAGATTGTTCTTGATGACATGCATTTTCACAAATATCTTTCATAATTTTAGTCATAGGTAGTCCCTTAGCTAAATGATATGAAAAGATTGAGAATAAATTCATGCTAGCATATTCAAGTCTCATAGACATACTACTTTCATATAAATTGACAAAATCTATAACATAGACATTTTTAGCAATAAGTAGTATTCATGTCAAATCAGCATCCACATTAGTTATGTCATTAAAATAATCATGTAATCCCTTTTATCTAGCACAATCAAATCACATTTTATGCTAATCAACTAAAAGCACATTTGTGATGAGGAATGAGATATTTACCGAAGTAATTAATTGCATTAGCTTTGGCACGATTTCTCAAGATAATGCACCCTTCATCCTTTTGTGAAATAGAAGTAGTCTTGGTTTGATTTCTCCTTATGCGCTTGAACCATTCATATTTGAATTCACTTGTTCTTGATTGAAGAGATCTTTTACCTACAAAGCATGCTCAAGTGGAATTCTTTGGTACCCAATACTTTTAGGGTCCTGATAGTTAGTACACATTTTGAAGATTCCTTTTGGAGCATAATTCAATACAAGGCACAAATGTGGTACTCTCTTTGATTAACATGCTTTAAACAAAATTAGAATTTTAAATGTCTCTAGCATGCTAGTGCATTTGTCAATTCAATAAGTATATACTGATGGTTACATATAACTTAATGAACCAATATGAATTGAGTAATAATTCAGTGGCATAACATAATTTCATATATGGATCATAATGTAATTCTATGTGTATTATCCATAATCATATTCAAGAATTGACAAGAATAATAACATTCTTCCTAAGTGGGCAAAAATGAATTGAGTGCCCCATTTTTTAAATTCTTAAAGGATTTAACAATTAAGGAAGAACTTTTCTTTCCAAAAATAAATTTCCATTTTCAAGGAATGATAGTATATTAGAAAGTAATGCTTCTCTTGAAACCTACACTTTTAAAAAAAAAAAAATCAAATTTTAAACCATTATAAGTGTAACAAAATAAATGCAATATTAAGAAGGTAATGCAATATCAAGAGATATTCTTTTGGTACCCAAATTTTTTTGGGTCCATAAGCATTAGGAAGAGACATATATGTTCCTTTTGGAACCTAAATCTTCCTAGTCCTTATATTCTTTCTAAAAGGATAATTGTGAATTTTTATGTCCTAACTTTTTACAATAAATGCAATGAGAATAGTTCTTAACAAAAGAATTTCTCTTTTTCAATGAACATGCATGGATCAAATCTTATCCCATTTTTGAAGTAAGCACTTCTTTGTTTTTCAAGCATAATAGATAGGTTTTCCTTTCCTTTAGTGAGCTTAGGTAAAACATCAATTTGGTCCCTAATGACAAGTGTCAATGACTCATTTTCTGAACATAAGTTAATTGATTCTTTTTGCAAACCACAATCATTTTCCTTTTTCAAGAACTCATTTTCAGTTTGAATCTTTTCAAGTTTTTGTACTCGATCATGATTTTCCTTTTTAAGAGATGTGCACTTCAAAACTGTTTTTCCTAGCACATGATACAATTCTTTGAAAGGGTTAAATAATTTATTGTGTGCATCAACTAGTTCATTGTAGAAAATATCTTCATCACATAATGAATCATGGTTAGAGTTTACCTCATCTTTGTTGGCAATGAGACAAAGAACAATATCTTCATAATGATCAACCATCTCTTTAATGTCATTTGCTTCTTTGCTAAAAGCTTGGAGAGTTTCACTCTTCCTTTGAATTACTTCATTTTCTTCACTATAAGAAGATAAGTAAGTTCTAACAAGATCATTCACATGATTAGTAATGTTAGTAGAACTAAAATTCATCTCATTATTTGAACCATAGTCATTCATGCTACAAGATTCATTTTCATTGATAAGCATGCATAAATTTGATTCCTCAACATTACAAGTATTAACATGGAATATATCAAGTGAGTCCTAAATTTCTTTTGCCGTTTTACAATTAGCAATTCTATTGAACTCATTTTTGCTCAATGTACAATAAAGATAACTTATGGCTTTAGCATTGCACTGAATTAATCTACGGTCATTTGCATTCCATTCTTCTTTTGATTTAACAATTATAATATCACCATTTTCTACAATTTCCCATATATCAATATCTACACTTCTTATAAAAGCTCTCATTTTGGTTTTCTAAAAGACAAAATCATTTCCATCAAACCAAGGAGGTCTATTAATAGACTGCCCTTCTAATTGTGAGATTAAACCATTGTTGGATATGATCGTACTCAAAGAAAATTAAGTCCTTTAAATAGAGCTTAGGCTCTGATACCAATTGCTGCCCAAGTATTGGCTCTTGAGGGGGGTGAATAGAGTCTATAGCAAACAATGGCCAATTTTTAGTTTTGTAAATTTTACTAAAATCCTTCTAACAATTATGCAATTATCAATATATAGACATAAGCAATTAATAACATAAATGTAAAAGAGATAAGGGAAGAGAGATCTACAAACATTCACACAACGATTTTAGCGAGGTTCGGAAACTCCTACTACTCGGCTCAAGACCCCTCTTGAGACTTCCTAATCCACTATGGCACCTCTTTACGGGTGGAGATCAAACATTTACATGAAGTAACTCCTTGCTTCACCTTGCTAAGAGAACACCCTTCTCTTAGTCTTCCTTTGGGCCACAATAGCCCTTACAAATTTGAAGCAAACTAGCTTCTTCTTCCTTTGCTAAGAGAACACCTCCTCTTACGCTTTACAACAGATTTGTGGATAGAAGTTGTAGTACAATAAAGCCTCTCAAGAACTAATACAAATCAAACCTCACAATAGAGTATAAATGAAATCAAGTGAAGATTAAACTCTAAGTATGAAATGTATGAGAGATGATAAGGAAATAAACAGAACACAAGCTCTATAAAATATCAGAACAAAAGTTCTGTTTAAGATCAAATCAAGCTAGGAATAAAAGCTCCTCTGAAGATGGATATACCAGAACAAAAGTTCTGTAAATGGTAAGTGAAACCTAGAACAAAAGCTCTATTTAAGGCTCACAAAAATGGTTCTCTCTTCTCTTAGTTTCAGCTATACAAAACTGATGTATAAATAAACCATATGATGTAATATAGCTATTGTGAAAATCTTCTCCATGATTGGGACACATGAAGACTTTTTGAACATAATATCGGTGCATTTGGCAGATTTCAAAGTTGGAAATATGTGTAATGCATATGTCCCTTTTAACTGAATGAATATGCATTCTATTTCAAAATAGCTGTTGGAGTTCACAAAAGTCAAGAATAAATGTAGTTGTTTAGAGTTCACAAAAGTCAAAAACAAGGTTGTCAGAATTTTGAATTTGTTTTTTTTTTTTTTCAGAAATTAGAATTTTGAATTTGTTGCCTCATATGTTCCCTTAAAGTCTCCTCAAATATTCAGTGATATCCCTCTTGATATGCAGACCAATGCAAAGTCAATTTTGGCTGCTATGAGTGGACTAAACAAGGGATAATACAAATAAGTCGCAAGTTTGAAATTGGTTTAAAATAGATCTACTATCTGTTTCGGTCGACCGAAGTGAAATGGCTCTTTATTTCGGTTGGCCGAAATAACTTGAGGCTGTCATTATAGCTTTACTTCGGTCATCCGAAATGACATTTCAGTCGACCGGTTGTGACTTCAGATTTAGTTTAGCTACTGCCCAAATCAGTTGTCCGATTCAGATTGTCTCTCCATTTCGATCGGCCAAAATGGAATGCTTCAGAAAAACTGCTATTTCAGAAATTTGTTCTAAGTCAACAGATATTACACAGTTTTTCTACGGGATATCTTCACATACCTTATTTACATTCTAAACATTTAAGTAAATGTCTTTACAGTATTTATATGTCTATTTACTTTAAGTTTACAATGTAACTAATGAAGTACCCCCATTTGGATTCAATAAAAAATACTAGAAAATTGAACTCCAACTAAATCAAAATGTAAAAATTCAGTTTCAATACAAATTTGGATTTCCAATAGTTTTGGTAAAAATGAATCCTTATGTAGACCAATGTAGACCAATGTAGACTTGGTCAAAAATTCTGATAAAATCAGTTTAGATTATTTGAAGTATAAGGAGTTTTTACCGGGAAAAATTATCTTGAAATAATCATTATTTTAAAAATTCATTTTTCACGTACACTTAGTCATTTTTAATACTTAGCAAAAAACACAGTTTTTCATGACGAGCATTCAGGGGTCCTAATGTCCTTTATCAACTCATGGTAATGAAGGTTTCTCAAGCCTTAATAGTTGACTAATATAAATCATGTGATTGATGTGCATGGTCTTAGCATTTCTAGTATAAGTGATGAGTGCTTCCAAAACTTAAGCAAGCTTGAACTAACTCATTTTTTAGCAATGACTCCATATGTAAATATATATGAGTGAAGTGCATAGTCAATTACTAACAAATATAGGAGCATATAAATGATGAATGATATGCATCTATAGAGATGAGCTTCAAATGGATTCATAAATACCTTGACAATGAATCCTAAACACTCACCAACCTATTTACCCCTTTTTCATGCTTTGTCCATGATCGTGTAGGCTTTCAGGTAGACTTGTTTTTTTCTTTCTTTGAGTTGCTTTCTTCCTCGTTGTAGTCCATGCTATTTTTCCTTGCAACTTTAAGTCTTCTTTATATCCATTTCCTTCCTTGATGTGTTCTTGAGTAATGGAATACTTGGAATGGTCTTTATGATCTTCATTGAGGTTCTTTTTTAATGTAAATTATCTATAACACTCAATGTAAACATTAGTCCTTAAACACCATTAATGGTTTGTAATCAACAAAACACCTAGATTGTCCTTGGATGGAATCCTTATGGTCAACAATATATAATATATGTTTATATTATTATTATTATTATTTCTTCTATATGGTAGTCATAATTGGAAAAGGATCAGGGTATTAATGTGATTATATATATATACATAGGATTAATTTATTAAAAAGGTTTTTCACCTTAGAAAAATAAGTGAGGTTGAGAGAGAGAAGAAGAGGAGGTCGACAAAGAGGAGGCCGGATCAGAGAAGAGGATGTCAGAATTAGAAGAGACAATCAAAGTTTGAAGCGTCGGTTTCATTTTAAAACCTTAAGGCGAGTTCTTCTCTAACTTTCCTCTTATAACTTATAAGGATTTCACCTTAAGTATCAAAAACTTTAGGTTAAATTTATTTGATTAAATCATGTTTAGATCGGATTATTTAAAAGTATGAATTATTATATATTTTTTATTTTAGATTATTGGATTTTAATTGTATATATAGATGTTGTATATATATTTTAAAATCAATTTATAGGTTGATCTATGACCCAAGAATATTAATTAGGGTTTCTAAAATTTCTTGTATTTTTATTTATTTTCCTGGAATTTAGTATGTTTATTTTCCTATTATTTGTTTGGAAATTATATATATATATATATATATATATAGATATATATATATATATATAAAGTAGTGTTCAATTGCTCCCTGGTGAGTAGGGAGGAGTATACTCACTTTTAATCCTAATCGTAGAATCTAATCCAATGGACATTATTTAATTAGCTTTCGTATAATTATTTTTGAAAATAAACTTATGTTTCCTATTAAAATTAACAATTGTGTTACTCTTTTTGTTGATTGAATGAGAATTAGGGAAGTAAACAAAAAATTCCTCTTCTTCTCACAAAGTAAGAGTAGAGATTTTCTTCGAAGAAAATAAAAATTTTTCATAACAAATTAGACAGTTTCTTGATTCTCATATAATTAATAACAGTAGTGCTCAATTGTATCAATTTGGATTGTTATGACAAAATTAAAAGTGAGAGAGAAGCTTCATTGCAAATATAATCAAAGTGATTTTTAATCTTAAGCATAACATCCGAATAAACCAAATCCTGTACACTTTAACCAGATTAGTTTAGTAAAGTATTATTTAAAAATTAGTATACTCTAAACCAAATTTGTTACTGGTAAAACTCCAAGCAAATTAATTGGTTTGAAAGTGTAGCCTTTTTATTGTAGTTTCAACAATCAATAGTCTATTGCATCTCCCAATTGCAGGTCCGAGTTTTTCTGATTGCCCATCTCTCCATCTCTTCTTCGCAACAATCAGGAACTATCAGGAATCAATAGCCTATTGGGGGGAGTAACGAAATTGTTAAATTTTTTTTTTTAGGAAAATATATTGTTAAATTTTTGTTAAATGCCTACTTTTGTCATTTTATTTTAATAGTATAGAAATGTAATAAAAAATTAAGTAAATTTCCAAAAATAATTATAAGAAAGTTAAGCAAATAATTCTCTCCATCAAATTGCTTCCCTTGAGTTGTGATGGCAAGGACAGCCTTGCATAGTTATTCTGTCTGTCTCTCCTTGTTGGGATAAATGTTGGCTCTCATACCTCATATGCTCAATTTTCTGGATTAATTGGATTATCCTATAATTGGTTAAGATTCGTAGCATTTTTTCCGTTATTATTGATTCAATTAATAAACAAAAAGGGAGGTAACCTATATTCTAATCACTGCTGCACCCTTTTCTGGCAAGGTCATCTAACTGCAAGGAACGATGTATACAGCTTTGGAGTTGTTCTCTTAGAAATGTTATCTGGTAAACGAGCAATAGACAAGAATCGGCCATCTGGAGAGCACAACCTGGTGGACTGGGCAAAACCTTATCTGACCAACAAACGTAAAATTTTCTGTGTTCTTGATGTCCGTCTCGAAGGCCAGTATTCACTGGGACAGGCCCTGAAGGCAGCTAACCTCGCCTTTCAGTGCCTATATACAAAACCTAAGTTGAGGCCAAACATGGATGAGGTGGTAACAATTTTAGAGCAGCTTAAGGATCCGAAGGATATAGTTAAAAATACACAAAAAGAGCGCCAATGAGTTTTTGTTGCAAACAAAATTTTGAGTTACAAGAACTGCAAACAAGTTCCATAGTGTAATTATAAAAAATGAAACATGAAAATTTCACCAGTAATAAAAATAACATGTCCTCAACAACATACCTTCTCTATTGTGATGTTCTCAACCGAATTAAAATCAAACGTGCCAAAACTAAACAAAAATTACATCTCTATCGAATGATACCAAAATTTGCCAATTAAACAATTAATATTTAACAAAGCTTGCATAAACAAAATTCTGCGAATTAAACAATTAATATCTCACAAAGCCTCCATAAATATATATTGAAACATTCTTTAGTCAGACAAAACTCATTTCATGCATGATGTAACAGCTCTAGTCCCAGCAGCCTATGATGTCCTCCTATTTTCTTATACTCGACTATAGACCATAATTCCAATCAAGCAAACAAACGACACCAACATGACATCGAGTTACTGCCCATTTTCACTTTCACAGCGCCTCCCATGAACGGGTTCGGTCATTCCTCAGTCGTCGTCTTCGTCTTCGTCTGTGCTTGTCTCCAAGTTCCTCCTCCTCTCGCACCATTCGGTATATTTCTGGCACCATACGGTATATGCGTCCACTTTCTCTTGCCTCTCGGGAGACCTTTTAACTATCTCTCCATCCACAAACAGCTCCCCTGCAAATCATGAAATAACACACATATTCAGTATCATGGAACATAACATTTTTAAGTTTCCATTTTTTCTAGATATGGGCAAAGAAGTACTTAAGATATTGGATTGTCCGTAATCGGTTGTATTTTTTGATATTACACTGGTTCCAATGTGGACTAATACCTCTTTTGTACTAATATACCAGTGGAAAACATAGGCCAATAACCAATAATGATGACTGCTATTCTTTGGTAGAAATCATTAGGTGTATAGTTGGATAAGGTTTGGTGGGAAGCCGAACATCCTCCTTCCTTTTATACCAGAGACAAGATCCCGATACTAACTTGCACCCATGGCCCAGTAGAAAGCCTGGTATTAATCGAACAAACAAGTAAACAAACACCGCAATAAATGTTCCCAATCTATCGTGAGTGTGCAATCAAACATATTCCCTGCCGAAAAGCTTTAAAATTGAAATAGTCTGAGATAAAAGATTGTAGAATAGACATTCCCGACTATACTCGATTGAATTAACACCAAAAGAAGTATCTAGGAGGATATGGCAATTTACTATAGCAGTATCATTGCCGGCTTTGGGCTTCAGAGACTAATATTTAGTCAGAATCTCGTCACAGGTTAGGCTAAAGTCATCATTCTAACTAAGATTCAAGTTTATGGCTTATAGTTTCTAAAATGTACAGTATGAAATTTCATGTTTCGACTACTCTCATTTTATGAATATTTTGTTTCTTAGTTGCCGCTAAACCCCAATACAATAACACATAGCTCATCTAATAGTTACTTTGTACCCGTTTGGCGTTGCTATTAGAATGAAAAAAAATACAGGTTAGGTGCTTCATAATAAATTACATAAAGTACATTTCACAATCAGAGGACTTTTTTAATTTGTTTTGTAACAGTATTTTTTAAAAGATTTTCTATTGCTAATTTTACAATAATATCCTTTAATAGAATGTTACTTATTTCATAATAAGTACTTTATAAAAGGGGTAAAATTGTATTTATGAAAAATAAAAAAAGGATAAAATTCTCTAAGAAAAAACAGCTAAATTTTAACTTCACTCAAAAGCTCTCCTAAACTAAAATTGGTAACCATTACAAACACATCTAAAAACAATTTTCTTAAAATAAAAGCATTTTTAAGCAGCAGAAAAGCAATGCCAAACCGGCTCTTTATAGAAAAGAAAATATCAATGAAATCTCAATAAACATTCAAATAGATTACAATCATGTAAGGAATGCAACATTCAAACAGATTACAATCATGTAAGGAATGCTCCTAGTAGGAATGAAAAGGTAAAACACCAAAAAAATATATAGAGGAAACTGGTTAATCATTTTAAATTAGAAAGTGATCTCATAATTAAGAATAATACAATAACTTTCTCTGTACTTATACCATGAATTTGACATTGTTTTAAAAATTTCCCAATCCATAAAGATTACTTAGTTGCTGTTTGATAAAACTAAAAATTAAGCACTGAAATTTTTTAGTACTGAATTTTAAGCGCTTGAATTTTAAGTGCTGAATGTATTAATTTGAAAATCTGTTTGATAATGTTTTAATTTTAAGCACTGAATTCAATAAGATTGTTTGTTATATACAAAAGCTGAAGTCTGAAAGTTGTACATATTACATTTTTGCCCACTCATAACAATTTTATATTATATTTATAATATAAAAATATTAATAAAATGACCACATTAATTCACTGAATGAAATATATCAAATTTAATAATAAATATTAATGTCAAATAATCTTTAAAAAAAAAAAATAGAATTCCTATATAGAAATAGAATTCTGTTATATAAATAATTGAAGAAAATTTAAAATATATGGATTTTGGATTACATAACATTTATGTAGGATATCGAAAAGAGTACTATAAAGATTTAAAAAGTAAAATTTAAAATATATGGGTTTTGAATTACATAACATTTATTATGTAGGATATCGAAAAAAGTGTTTCAATATTTAAAGAATGTAAAATTTAAAATATATTGGTTTTGGATTATATAATATTTGTGTTGGGTATTGAAAAAGATATTACAAAGAAAGTACGTGAAATTTTTTTTTTTTATCTAGGAATATAATTCTATTATAAAAATAAGTGATAAAAATTTAAAATATATGAGCTTTGGATTATATAATACTTATGTAAGGTATCAGAAAGAATGTTGAAAATATTAAAGAAAGTACGTGAAAAAGAATTATTATGTAGAAAAAGAATTCTATTATATAAATACTTGTGTTCTATAATGAATCAATTTGAATAGTTAACCAAAAGAGGCATGTTTATAAGATAATACGTAATTTTATTCATTTATTTTGGGAATTTGGTAAAATTATATATTTTTTAAAGAATTTGTTTTATAGAGTAAAAGTTAAAAAAAAAAAAAAAAAAAAAAAAAAAAAAAGTAACAGCCAACTAAATATATATAAAAGAATTTTTTAACGATAGAACTTTTTAGATGCAGAGAGAAATTACAAAGAGAAGCCTAAAGAAATTGTAGAGAGAAGCCTAGAAGAGAATATGATTATTTAAGGGTAAAGTAGTCATTAAAAAAATAATTTTAAAACCTATTCACTTACCGTATTCTGCGATAAACAATAAGCAAACTTTTAAGCGGTATCTTAAAATTTTATCAAATTCACTTATTTTAAAAAATCACTTACCATCTTCTGCAGTAGGAAATCAAACATGCCCTCAGTGATAGCTTCATTCTGTGTTCATTGTAGTGGAAAGCATAATGGACTGCTTATTCCCTTAATAGGGGAGGCCTTCAGGCAAAAGCGAGAGTAGGCTGCGTTCTATTGATTTTTTTGTCTATAAGTAATTTAGCATATAGAAATATTATATATAAATATACATTTAATAAAAATAATACTTAAGGTAAAAAAGAAGAAACATATATGACAATAAATACAAATAGACATGAGCATCAATGACATGAGCATCACTTTTGACAAGCTAGTCCTGAGATAAAAACAACTTAATTCAGAAATGACAAAGCTTCTGAATTAAAAAAATAAAATAAAATAAAATAAAAAATAACCTTTCAGACATGATGACGTAATACAAACATGAAGAAATGTATTTGGCAAAAAACTATCGAGACCAACTCATGTATCAACAACGAAAGGAAACATAATCTAAGATAGTTGGCATGTACATGATAATTGCACTCTTAACTGGAAATCTTGATGTACATACCATATAGATAGATTTTCAGGAGACTTACCACCATAATCCTTATACTCTACATCAACATAAGAATCAGCTAGGACAAACAGAACACCGGGCAGACCTATAAAATTAGGAAAATGTTACCGACCATTCAAATTAAATCAATCATCTCACATAAATAATTACAACTAAGAAACCACGCTACACAGCTCACGCACCTTCAAGCTTTTTCGCCATCTCTTTATCAATCTTGCATCCAAACCCAAACCCAAAATACCCCTCACAATATACTTTGTAAATCTTCTTTTTTGCTTCCTCTTCACTGATATATCATAACAAATACATTTTTTACCATAATGATGAAACCCAAAACTAAAAATGAGTTGTAATAGACAACATAACAAAACGTATAATAAACTCTTTGGACTCTTCATTATAGAGATATCCATTAGTCCTAATACTAACCTACTAAAATGCATAAACCCTAAAATTTAGTAATTAGGCAACGTTAAAAAGCTAGGGCTAGGGCTATAATCTCTCTAACATACAAGAAAACCATATAGAACACCAAAATCCTCTCCCAAATAATTTAACTCAGGGAGAGACACAAAAACCCTCTCTTCAATCTCTATTTCTCTCTCCACAATCATTTCTCTCTCTATATATAAATATACATTCATATCTATACTATATATGTGTGAGAAAATTTACCTTCCGAGAACCTTAGCAAGTGTTTGGATGTAACAATCGATCATCTGCTGCTTGGTGACGTCTTCGCCACCGGGCTTCTCCATGATAGTGAGCCAGTGTTCCTGATCGCTGCCCGGAAATATCGAATGGATATCCAGGGGATGCCGGTTGCTGAAGCATCGTATCTGCTGGTTAAACCGAATTGCCGCTCCAACCGGACGGAGTGAGAGACCAAGCTCGTGGATCCGATTGATCGAACAAAGCCATAAAATGAAGGTGCTTTGGCTATGGAAGAAGAGGATGAGAAGAGCCGTTTGGAGAAGCATAGATACGACGACGATGATCGCACGGCCAAGATTGTTTCCCCCATTGTGGCCGCCATGTGAAATAAAGTGATTCGGTGAGTAGGCGTGTAAAATACCAGAGGACCGGCGTGTAGGTGTTTTAGGTTTACGTAAAATCGATGACAGTGTAAGTGGATGATTGGTTGGACTCTCAAACAGAAAGTGATACAAATTTTAGAATCTAAAGGGAAAATATATCCTTCTAGACCTATAATTAGATTGAATTTTGGTAGAGAATTAAACTTAGGTGCTATTTCATAAAATTGAAAATTATCTAATGAAAATCTTAAGGTTGTTTGTTATATAAAAAAACTGAAATCTGAAAGTTATACAGATTATATTTTTACCCTCAATGTATGGTACTCAAAACAATTTTTTATTTATAATATAAATGTATTAATAAAATAACCATATTAATTCATTCAATGAAATATATCAATTTAACAATGAATAATAATGTCAAATAATCATCAAAAAAATAAAATTATTATCTAAAAATAGAATTTTATTATATAAATAATTAATGAAAATTTAAAATATCTGAATTTTGGATTACATAACATTTATGTAGGATATCAAAAAATGTGATACAAAGATTAAAGAAAGTAAAATTTAAAATATATGGGTTTGGATTACAAAATATTTGTTAAATTGTTATATAGGATATCGAAAAATGTGTTACAAAGATTAAAGAAAATAAAATTTTAAATATATTAATTTTTTATTACATAATATTTATGTATGGTATTGAAAAGGGTGTTACAAAAAAAGTACATAAAAAAAAATTCTTATCCAAGAATAGAATTCTATTATATAAATAAGTAATAGAAAATTTAAAATATATGGGCTTTCGATTATATAATATTTATGTATGTTATTAAGAAATAGAATTCTATTATATAAATACTTGTGTTAAATCAATTTGAATAGGTAACTAAAAATACTGGTGTTAATTCAATTTGAATAAGTTACCAAAGAGACGTGTTTATAAAATAATACGTAGAATTATTATTATTATTTTGGGAATTTGGTAAAATTATATATTTTTATAAAGAATTTGTTCTATAATGTAAAAAAAAAAAAAAAAAAAAAAAAAAAAAAAAAAAAAAAAAAAAAAAAAAAAAAAAAAAAGAGTAATAAACCAAATATATATAGAAGAGTTTTCAACGAGAGAACTCACTCTATTTCCAGATGCAGAGAGAAATTGAAAAGAGAATTTTAAAGAAATTGCAAAAAGAAGTCTAAAAGAGAGAGCGTGATTATTTGAGGGTAGAGTAATCATTAAAAAAATAGTTTTAAAACCTAATCACTTACTGTCTTCTGCGATAAGCGATAAGTAACCCTCTCCTTGCTTAAAATTTTAGCTTCTTTTAAACGGTAATTACCATATTAAGCGGTATCCTAAAATTTTATCAAACACACTTATTTTTAAAAATCACTTACCGTCTTCTGCATTCAGCGCTAAAGTAGGAAATCAAATAGGCCCTTAGCTGGTTCAGCTTATTTTGAGCGATGGATTGCGATAGTTTGCTTGTCGACATTAATTCCAGTAGAGTTCACTTTAAAGCTTCATATTAGTTCTACATTTAACTGATAGTGGTGTTATAGCATGTAGATGTCCATTATAATGGATGAAAGGTGCTCTTCTGAAGGAATTTTTTAAAGATTTTGGAGCAGTTGCTATGCTTCATATCTCTAGACAGAGGAATTGATCGAGATAGTTAATTAGATCGTAGAGGATATGTTTGAGGCATATATCCTAGGTTTTCAGGGATAATTGGAAGTATTTATTTCGCATTTCAGAAATTATCTGTGATAATGTTGGCACAAGGAGGTTAGTGTGACAACATTTGAATTTTTGTATATTACATAGACCATACCTCTCATTTGTTGGTTTGAAGTTAAAGCAAGAGTTGTACAGTGAGACCTTAACTTCATTAAAGACATGTCGGAGAAATATACTCTTCTTTGTGATTGATTGCGCGCGATTTGGAGACGGCAGCATGATTGTGTATATAGTCGGACTCGTATATTAGAGTTTTTATATCGGGAAGCAGTTTTCTTGTGATGTCTTCCATATAAGAAGTAATGCGATTTGTGGAGGAAGGTCAATTTTTACTTATTGTATTGACTTTTTGAGGATTTGGTTTGTCAATTGAGGCAATTGCCTATTGACTAGCGTTACTAAATTGTTAATGCTAGGTGCATAGGAGTTTTGCACATATATGATATGGAACTTGTAGAGATATAGATAGTACCCTTTTATAAGTATTAGGTAAATGGAATTATTGTAAGACACAACCTATGTGTAGTCATTTATTATGTTTCTTAAATATAGAAACAATAAATACTATTTGATGCATTGGAATTCAGTGGAGCCCATACAAAGAGGCTGAGTCCACATGAGAACAGAAATAAATTTAAAAGAAAATAATTCAGAGTTTCGTGAATTCCAAGGATGGAATTCCTTTTGTTATGGTGGAAGAGTGTAATACTCCTAATTTTTAAAAAGGATATAAATGGAATTCAATTATTTATTTTGTTACATTTTAATTGATTATGTGGCTATGTGTTTATGTGACTATGTGTTTATGTGCTTATGTGTCTATATGATTAATTGATTTGATTGTCTGATGTGAATTATGTGCGTTATGTATGTATAATTGTGTGATGTGGTCTATGTGATTAAATGTGAAGTTGGTTTGTAATAATGTGTTAGCTAAATGTTTAGTTGTCTGTTTTATTTTATTTTAAATTGAATGGATATGGGTAGTAGTAATGGACCAACCCAATGGGTCGCATGGACTACTTGGATATGAGATTAGATGGGTATGGATATTTATCCATGGTTGGTTGTGCATCTATATATATATAGGAATATATGCATATAAAGATATTAGGTTATTATTAGTATTATTATTATTATTTATAGTTATTAATAATAAATATACCTAGTTAGTATATATATCTAATTAAGTTATATATAAATAATATAAATATGTATATATCGTGTAGCAAATTAGCTTATATGGATTTGTGTTTGTTTTATTTTCTTTTCTTTTCTTTCTCCTAAAGGCATCACAATTGGTTTTAGGGTAGGATTTATAAACCTGTATATATTAGTTATTAGTCTGTTCAGGGTTGGATATCCCTTATAGTAGACAGAGAGAGAGAGAAGAGAAACCGAGAGAGAAAAAGAGGCTTGGCCAAAGGAGATTGAAGGCCGAACCCAAGGAGAGAAGGAATGAGTCTGTCGTGGCTAGGGCTCTAGTAGAGAGATTTGACGGCAACGCAAGAGTCGCTGAAAAATCAGAGAAGAAGGAGGTTTGAGGTTTTCATTCCGTAACCTTAAAAGGTAAGTTTTACTTCTATCTCTTTCCATTTGGTCTATGTTCTATACATGCCTAAGACAATTCCAGGAACTTTTAAATCATTAAAATCAACCATGTATGCATACTAAAAGATGAACTATAGTGTTGTATTTGTATGTGTATATGTTTGATTAATTTGGGATTATATTGCAGGATTCTTGATTATAACTTGCTTAAATTATACATAGAGGATGAAAATAATGTTTAGGGTGATTTGGGATATAAAAAAGTACCAGTAGGAACCTTAACGGAGGAGAAATGAGACACCGGAACCAGAGAAGATGAACAACCCAGTTTCACGTCGACCGGTTTGCTTGAATCGATCGACGTCTGCACACTTTTTGTCAACCGGTTTACATAAACCAGTCGACATCTACCTTTTCCTGTCAACATCTACATTTTCGGTCAACATCTACATTTTCCAATCGATGTCTGGGGAAAAACACGTCGACTGGTTTGCCCAGAGCAAGAATTTTTGGAGTATTTGTGTAGGGCATGGTTGGGTCTACTTTACTAGTTTCAAATTAATCTAAATTGACTCAAACATGGACTGGAATGTATAATAATAAATAATATGCTAAGTTATAATTTAATTAACTTAAAAGTTAATTAAAGAATAATTAGTTCTTAAACTATTTAATCAAATAAGTGATTTAAATAGTTTAATTGTGTTCTGGAGGTTTAGACAATTTATTTGAGATGCATGTTAATTTTCTAATAATGTAAATTAAATGCATGCTACTTAGGATTGTTATTGTTGCTGAATTTTATGCAAGGATTGTGTTTATGATTTTTATCATGTTTCTTCTGGATTATTTGATGTACTAATTTATCTGTTGCATCATATTAGATTGTTTGAATTAATCTACCAGTATGGAATGGTGGCATTTTAAGGACGGATTAACTAAAAACGTTAAGTCCTACCTATTCATGTATAACGGAATGGATTAACTAAAATGTTAAATCCTACATATTTTCATGTCAGGTCAACTGAATCAGTTGGATGACATACCAGATATTTATTTTATGTTTGGATAGGACGGATTATATATATATATATATATATATATATATATATATATATATATATATATATAGTTATATGTCATGATATGAGCTCGAGTCTCAAGATCATGGTTAGGGTGCGCATATTGCCTAGGATGGATAACTGGATATAGTAGACATCTGTATGCCCTGGTAGGTCTAGGTACTCGTGCTCACTTTATGTACAATTTGCATGTTGCCTACTATTCAGGTTGAGGCAAACCTATAGCCTTGTGAGCATCCTGTAGTGTGTATTTATATATATACGGACAACTAAATATTGTTGGATTGACTACGGTGCATATGTGTATCGAATCTCTGCTTAGACTGTAGTAGAGTAGGGCTTGTTTGTGTGTGATACCTCTCGGATCCGAGACACGGGTTGATCAGGCCTAGGCCCAAACCCGAGGGAATATCAAACAATTAAAGTATTTTAAAGCGAACACAGATGACAAAATGAAATAATAAAGATGGAATAAAACTGAAAGAAACATTAATTATAAAACCCTCCAAGCATAACTAAAATAATAAAACTCCAATCTTCCAAAACTTCAAGGTTACAACTTGGGAATTCACTGGTGGACCCCTAACCAAAAGTTCAACTGAAACTGGAAACTTAAAATAGAAAATGCTAGAAACATTGAGAAGAAATCCTACGTAATCAGATGAATGTGAGACTGTCCTCGACAAGCACGATCAAGCTCTAAGGCTGGAACCGTCCTGTACCTGAAAGAATAATAAAGGAGTGGATCAGACCCACGAGCAAGTTCTAATCTAACTGCAATCCATACAATAACCCAATACGCAGATACACCGTAGACACCTCACAATATCTATCTAGTCCATACGTATAAATATATCCACACTAAGGGACATTCACTAGTCTATAATAGGGGTCTCAAACTGAATAGAAGGCAACATGCGAATACACACCCAAAGGTGGGCATGAGTACCTAAACCTAACAGAGTACACCTCAACCTATTATAACCAGCTACGCATCCACCGCATATACACACCCTAACCAACGAGTCTGAGACTCAAGCTCAGCTCGTGGTAGCATAAACATATATATAAAATCCATCCAAATCCAGGGTATGTAGTTCAAATATTTAATAAACTGATATACAACAAACCAACTGGTTAGTCACTTAACTTATTCAGTTGATGTGACTTAACCTTCGTCCATTAATCCAGGAAGCCACTCAACTTAGTTGCAGTTGACATGTCTTAACCAAAATTAGGATTCAATATTTATAAATCCATTCCTTAAATCCGTTAGGTTAGGTTTAGGTGTTTGGAGCTAAACCATCACCAGTATGTCACCGTCCCATACCGGTGCATACGATCCTCCATATCCAGGTAAATTACAATGTATACATAATGAACAAGTAATTTACAGTTCAAAACCACCATCCAAATAATTTCAGAAAAGTATTTAAGATTTCAGCAATTTAAATCCCAGAATTAAACCATGTAATTGCAGGAAACAGTGTAATAGTTTACAGAACTAGCATCCAAAGCATACATAGACCCTATCCAATATATCAATGACTCTATCATGCATTTAGAAAAAATTCTATAATCCTATTATAGTCCAACAAATTGCTAAATTAACCTAAACAATTTATTTCGTCCCATCCGATAACAGTGTACTAAGTCGTACGTTTTTATACTGTTTTATCCTTTATCTTAGAGATTTAAACCATGCATCAACTAGTTTAATCACACTTAGAATCAAGTAATTAGATCCTCTGAAAATTCCCCACAATCCATTAGAAACATCCCAAGGCTCAAACAGTGTCCCAAACAGTGCCTTAAAACTAAAAATAAAAATAAAAATTATTCGTATATTGAAGAGGGAGCCTGCTCCAAATTTTGGGAGCAGGCTCTTTCAGCCTAGAGCTGGCTCTAGGAGTCCTTAGAGCTGGCTCTACTTGTTGTGGGAGCCGGCTCCCACATCAATGGAGTCGACTCTCACCTCCTTTGAGAGCCTCTGTCCCCGTTGCTTCGTTTCAGTCCGTCTGCTCCCTCTCTGATCAATTCCTACCACTCTGTTGGTTTCTAAAATAGATCTTAAGCATCTTATTAACTCCCAGGAGCATCCCAAAGGTTTGATAACAACCATTAGAAACAATTACAGAGGTTAAATTTGCTACCAAACTAACACGCGTTAGGAACAAATCTGAAACTATTTTGCAATAACAGTTCTAGTCCAACCCCTCTATTCCTCTTCACTACTGATCTTAAGAGTCCTATAACACCCCATAATCATCCCCATGATTTATTTACATAGGTTAAAAACAATTACAGAAACTAAAATTGCTAACAGCAAAACATGCTTAAAACAGAGAACTGAAACAAGACTTGCGAGCATTAAATAGAATTGATTTTAACACGCAAGATCATCAATATATTATATGGTAAGTATTTAAGTTCTGATTTAATAATTAATTAAACCTTAGAGATTATCTAGGTGCACAGAACACAAGCCAGATGGAAGGAGGAAGAGAAAAACTTGCCTGTAGTTTTAGACTCAAAACTTGTCGCCGTCATCCTCACTTCCGGCAACCACTGCAACACTGTCTAGCCTCCTATTACTTCTGTTCTTCCCTTTTCCTAAGCCAAATCTTGAAGCCTCAGTTGAAAACCTCACAAACTTGCTCTGCTCTCTCAAAGCCTCACTCTGTAACTCTCTGTCTCTATGTTACGTGAGTAGGGGTTTTCCAACCCTTAATACAGATACAACTATGTATAAATAGGCGTAAAAATCCTAAACCCTAAGCCTTGTTTAATTAAAGCCAGAGCCCTAATGTAAAACTCTAGTCAGTCGGCCCATATAGCAATCTAGGTTATAAAATACTCGGCTACATACGCGTAACCTCTTAGGGAACCCTACTGTTTAAAATTAGACCATGTATTAATTTATTTTAATACAGTAACTGATACTAATTTAATCTATAATTTAATCTAATTAAAACATTTAAATGAGAAATGCCAACTAAACAGTTAAAATACTTAAACAATAAATGCCAATTAAATACATGTCACATAGGTAATCAATTAAATAAAATTAATAAATAAAAAATAATTAAACCAAATAATCACGCAAAAATACAATAAAAATAATAAATAAATGCCGAGACTATCCTTTTAAAAGTAGGGGTATTACATTCTTCCCCCCTAACAAAAGGAATTCCATCCTCGGAATTCGCTCTTACCTTCTTCCAATATTTCAGGAAACTGCGAGCGAATGACATCCTCCGGTTCCCAAGTGGACTCAACCTCACTATGATGACTCCACTGCACATGAACCAAAGGGATAACCTTATTACGAAGGATTTGATCTCGACGGTCAACAATACGACATGGTGGCTCCAAATAAGTTGCATCCGGCTGCAACTCAATCTCCCCAACATCTATATGCTGATACCGATCCTCATCGCGCAGAAATTTCCTCAACATGGACACATGGAATACGTAGTGTACGCGGTCCAAATTATCTGGCAGTGCCAACCGTTATGCAACAACGCCAACTCGATATGTAATCATGAATGGATCGACAAACCTCGAAGACATTTTCCCTTTCTTCCCAAAGCGCATAACACCCTTCACAGGAGACACTTTGAGTAAAACCCGATACCCAAACTGAAACTCCAATGGCCGAGTACAACGATCAGCATAGCTCTTTCGCCTACTTTGGGCAGTACACATGCGATCTCGAAGAAGAGCTATCTTCTCCGAAGTATCCTTGATGAATTCAGGACCCAAGAATTGGTTCTCGCCAACCTCCATCCAACAAACGGGCGATCAACACGGTCGGCCATATAACGCCTCAAAAGGTGCCATCCCAATAGTCTTCTAGAAACTATTGTTATAAGTAAACTCCACAAGTGGCAAATAATCCTCCCAGTTTCCCTTGAAGTCAAGAACACACGACCGTAGTATGTCTTCCATGATCTGATTAACCCTCTCAGTCTGTCCATCAGTCTGAGGATGATAGGCAGTGCTAAGGTGCAATTCTGTACCCAAAGCCAGCTGAAAACTCTTCCAAAAGCCAGACACAAAGCTCGAATCCCTGTCTAATATAATAGACAATGGAATGCCATGCAACTTCACAATCTCTGAGATGTAAAGCCTTGCTAACTGCTCCGAAGTGAAATCAGTGCAAATAAGCAAGAAATGAGCTGACTTGGTCAACCTATCCACAATGACCCATATGGAATTATACCCCTTAAAAGAATTGGGCAACCCTTCCACAAAATCCATAGATATGCTCTCCCATTTCCACTCCGGAATTGGTAGTGGCTGTAAAGCTCCTGGCGGCCTCTGATGATCAATCTTAACCATCTGACAAATACTACACTGAGAAACAAAAAGAGTAATGTCTCTCTTCATACCTGCCCACCAAAACTGCCTCTTCATATCTTGATACATCTTGTCGCCTCCTGGATGAACAGAGAACTCAGAGTGGTGAGTCTCAGTCATCACATCCTTCCTCAAACCATCAGCAGAAGGTACTACTAAACATCCCTTGTACGTCAAACCTCCGTCAGCCCCAACATAGTAAAATGGAACCTCTCCAGAAGCTTTCTCTGCAACCTTGTCAATGCACTGCTGATCCGTGAGTTGTGCTTGTAAAACCTTGCGAATGATGGAAGGTGTAACCACCATGCAAGCCATAAAAGCATCCGATAACTCATCCATACTCTTCAAAGCATTCCACTCAGTAGTGAATAGAGCAGAAAGACTACCAACAGGTCGGCGACTGAGTGCATCCGCCACCACATTCACTTTCCCTGGATGTTACTGCATAGAAAAATGATAGTCTTTTACAAACTCCAATCATCTGCGCTGTCTCATATTCAGCTCCCATTGAGTGAACAAGTACTGCAGACTCTTGTGATCACTAAATAATCTGAAGGACTCACCCAATAGATAATGCCTCCAAATACACAAGGCAAAGACCACTGCTGCCAACTACAAATCATGTGTTGGATAATTAAGCTCGTGAGGCTTAAGTTTCCGAGATCCATAAGAAATCGGTCGCTCCTCTTGCATCAATACACATCCAAGACCCTGCAACGAAGCATCCGTGTAAACAAGATACTCTATCCCGCTCTATGGAGTAGCCAGAACCGGTGCAGAAGTCAGCTTCCTTTTCAGCTCATCAAAAGCTCGCTGACAGTGTTCATCCCACACAAACTGTACACCTTTCTTGGTCAGATGAGTGAGTGGTCCTGCTATCTTGGAGAACCCCTAGATGAATCTCCTATAATATCCTGCCAGACCGAGAAAACTTCGAATCTCAATAGGTGATGTAGGCTGTCCCCACTGTACTACCGCTGAAACCTTGGCCGGATCCACTGCTATCCCCTTTTCTGACACCACATGACCCATAAATTTCACCTCCCCCTGCCAAAATTCACACTTCTCGAACTTGGCATATAACTGGTGCTCACGCAGCGTCTGCAAGACTATGCGAAGATGTCTAGCATGATCGTCCTCCGACCGAGAATAGATCAAGATGTCATCAATAAAGACAATAACAAACTAATCCAAATAAGGCCGGAAGACTCTATTCATTAAGTCCATGAACACTACAGGTGCATTAGTCGTCCCAAACGGCATAATACGAAACTCATAAGAACCATATCTCGTGAGAAATGCTGTCTTAGGAACATCCTGCTCCCTAACCCTCAGCTGATGATACCCAGAACGCAAATCAATCTTGGAGAAGTATGTGGCTCCCCTTAACTGATCAAACAAGTCATCAATCCTGGGCAAAGGATACTTGTTACGAATCGTAACCTTATTCAACTCCCTATAATCTATACACAGACGAAGCGAACCATCCTTCTTCTTCACAAACAGAACCGGTACTCCCCAAGGTGATGTACTCCTACGAATAAAACCCTGGCTGAGTAACTGCTGAATCTGATCCCTCAGCTCTCTCATCTCCACCGGTGTCATCCTATAGGGTGCCTTAGTTTTAGGCGCAGTGCCTGGAGCTAAGTCTATCACAAAATCGACCTCGCGACTAGGTGGCAACCCTAGAATCTCCTGAAATACATCCGGGAAATCCTGTACAATCGGTATGTTATCCAATGACACAGTAATCCCCTCCTCCTTTTCCTCCTCTATATAGAACAAATAGGTGCTACCTCCCCCTTTAGAACGTGGCATAGCTACTACATACATATCCTGACCAGGTATAGTAAAAATAATAGATATATCAAAACAATCAACTTGGGCATGGTAGTGAGACAACCAATCCATCCTAAATATCACATCATAAGTGTGCATGTCCAGGACCAATAGATTGGCTAGAAATCTGAGTCTGCCAATATCTAGTGTCACAGGCCCATCACTCTCATGTGTAATAGCTGTATCGCCCAATGGTGTAGAAATACCCTAAGGTCTAGTACATACCCTCGTCCTCATCCTAGATAAAGCAACAAAAGTCTTAGCTACAAATGAGTGTGTAGCACCCGTATCAAATAAAACACGTCCATATAAACCATGAATAGGAAACTTACCCTCAATAGTCTGAGGTGCCTGAACATCCTGTGGCATGGGGTTATACACCCAGCCATAGTGCAACTGCTGTGGTGCCTGTCCCTGAGTCTACGGCGGTGCCGGTAAAGCCAGATGTGTCTGTCCCTGAATCCGTGGAACCTGTGGAGCTGGTAAAGGTACTGGCGCCCTCTATCCCTGCTGCATATACTGTCCTTGTCCCTGTCCTACTTTAGGACACTGCCTGATGGTATGACCATACTCTCCACAAGTGTAACAACTACCCTGAAAAGTACCAAATGGCCTCCTATGTCAGTTAGCCTGTGGCTGACCCTGTCCTGCCTGTGGTCCCCCATTCTGTTGCCTCTGAATAGGTGCCCCATTCCAGTGAGCATCTGAACCACCCTTGTGCTTCTTCCAAGGCTGTTGTCCCTAGAACTTGCCTTTGTCATTCTGCCGGTGACCATTGCCGTTCCCCTTTTCAGCTGACTGATTAGTAGAGTCTTTATCACCCCGCTTCTCACCACGACCCTATCTGATGTCCACAGTCAACTAATACTATTGTAGAGTGGCGTCTACCACCTGAGCATAGGTAGTATAGGTGGGACTACCTGTAATAGCTCTCTTGATAGACCACATCAGTCCCTTGACGAAACTGTTGCACTTCTTCTCCTCTGTATCCACCTCCTCTGGTGCAAAGAGAGACAAGCGTGTGAACTGCTGCTCATACTCTGCCACTGTCATGTTTCCCTGCTGCAGATTTAGAAACTCGGTCTTCATAGCTGCCCTAACTGCATAGGGAAAATATTTCTTGTCAAAGCGAGCACTGAACTCATCATAAATCAATGTCATCCTCTCCTCTGGGGTGGTAACTGACTCCCACCACTGTAGTGCATCCCCAACTAACTTGAAAGTAGCAAGCATCTGCTTCTGAACCTCCGTGCACTGAGCCAAATGAAGATAACGCTCAATATCCTGTTTCCACTGGTGAGCTGCTCTCGCATCGGTGGAGCCTGAGAACACAGGTGGACTCCCCTTTGTGAAAGAGCTCCTAGCCTTTCCCCAAGAATCCGTCTGAACCACTGGTGCTGGTACAGGTGCCTGCTGAACCTGTGGTTGGTTTCGAAGTGCAGCTGTTACCCCAACCTCTATAGCTCGAGCAACAAGGTCATTGAGGTGTGGAGGAATCTCTAGATCTCTGACCTGACCCTAAGTCTGTTGAACTTCCTCCTGCTCCTCCTAAAACCCTGGCATTTGCTGCTCTTCTTCCATTTGCCGACGTTGTAGACGTTCCTACTATCTACGTGCCGCTCTCCTCTGTCGACTGTTCATATTCTGTCCTCTTCCAATGTTAACCATGCTATTAACATAGAAAGATAGACATCACTATGAGCTTAAATGAACCGTAAAAGAATTCAACGAATCCTAAACATAAGCTCTATTTTATAAAATGCTACGCGGAAGTCTTAATAAGAAACATCCTAGAGACACTTGAACCTAGAGTGCTCTGATACCAACTGTGATACTCCTCGAATCCGAGACACGGGTTGATCAGGCCTAGGCCCAAACCCGAGGGAATATCAAACAATTAAAGTATTTTAAAGTGAACACAGATGACAAAATGAAATAATAAAGATGGAAAAAAACTGAAAGAAACATTAATTATAAAACCCTCCAAGCATAACTGAAATAATAAAACTCCAATCCTCCAAAACTTCAAGGTTACAACTTGGGAATCCACTAGTGGACCCCTAACCAAAAGTTCAACTGAAACTGGAAACTTAAAATAGAAAATGCTAGAAACATCGAGAAAAGAAATCCTACATAATCTGATGAATGTGAGACTGTCCTCGACAAGCACAATTAAGCTCTAAGGCTGGAACCGTCTTGTACCTGAAAAGAATAATAAAGGAGTGGGTCAAACCCACGAGCAAGTTCTAATCTAACTGCAATCCATACAATAACCCGATACACAGATACACCGTAGACACCTCACAATATCTATCTAGTCCATACGTATAAATATATCCACACTAAGGGACATTCACTAGTCTATAATAGGGGTCTCAACCTGAGTAGAAGGCAACATGCGAATACGCACCCAAAGGTGGGCATGAGTACCTAGACCTAACAGGGTACACCTCAACCTATTATAACCAGCTACGCATCCACCGCATATACGCACCCTAACTAACTAGTCTGAGACTCAAGCTCAGCTCGTGGTAGCATAAACATATATATAAAATCCATCCAAATCCAGGGTATGTAGTTCAAATATTTAATAAACTGACATACAACAAACCAACTGGCTAGCCACTCAACTTATTCAGTTGATGTGACTTAACCTTCGTCCATTAATCCAGGAAGCCACTCAACTTAGTTGCAGTTGACATGTCTTAACCAAAATTAGGATTCAATATTTATAAATCCATTCCTTAAATCCGTTAGGTTAGGTTTAGGTGTTTGGAGCTAAACCGTCACCAGTATGTCACCGTCCCAAACCGGTGCATACGATCCTCCATATCCAGGTAAATTACAATATATACATAATGAACAAGTAATTTACAGTTCAAAACCACCATCCAAATAATTTCAGAAAAGTATTTAAGATTTCAACAATTTAAATTCCAGAATTAAACCATGTAATTGCAGGAAACAGTGTAATAGTTTACACAACTAGCATCCAAAGCATGCATAGACCCCATCCAATATATCAATGACTCTATCATACATTTAGAACAAATTCTATAATCCTATTATAGTCCAACAAATTGCTAAATTAACCTAAACAATTTATTTCGTCCCATCCGATAACAGTGTACTAAGTCATACGCTTTTATACTGTTTTATCCTTTATCTTAGAGATTTAAACCATGCATCAACTAGTTTAATCACACTTAGAATCAAGTAATTAGATCCTCTGAAAATTCCCCACAATCCATTAGAAACATCCCAAGGCTCAAACAGTGTCCCAAACAGTGCCTTAAAACTAAAAAAAAAATAAAAATTATTCGTATATTGAAGAGGGAGCCTGCTCCAAATTTTGGGAGCAGGCTCTTTCAGCCTAGAGCAGGCTCTAGGAGTCCTTAGAGCCGGCTCTACTTGTTGTGGGAGCCGGCTCCCACATCCATGGAGTCGGCTCTCACCTCCTTTGAGAGCCTCTGTCCCCGTTGCTTCGTTTCAGTCCGTCTGCTCCCTCTCTGATCAATTCCTACCACTCTGTTGGTTTCTAAAATAGATCTTAAGCATCTTATTAACACCCAGGAGCATCCCAAAGGTTTGATAACAACCATTAGAAATAATTACAGAGGTTAAATTTGCTACCGAACTAACACGCGTTAGGAACAAATCTGAAACTATTTTGCAATAACAGTTCTAGTCCAACCCCTCTGTTCCTCTTCACTACTGATCTTAAGAGTCCTATAACACCCCATAATCATCCCCATGATTTATTTACATAGGTTAAAAACAATTACAAAAACTAAAATTGCTAACAACAAAACATACTTAAAACAGAGAACTGAAACAAGACTTGCGAGCATTAAATAGAATTGATTTTAATATGCAAGGTTATCAATATATTATATGGTAAGCATTTAAGTTCTGATTTAATAATTAATTAAACCCTAGAGATTATCTAGGTGCACAGAACACAAGCCAGATGGAAGGAGGAAGAGAAGAACTTGCCTGTAGTTTTAGACTCAAAACTTGTCGCCGTCGTCCTAACTTCCGACAACCACTGCAACACTGTCTAGCCTCCTATTACTTCTGTTCTTCCCTTTTCCTAAGCCAAATCTTGAAGCCTCGGTTGGAAACCTCACAAACTTGCTCTGTTCTCTCAAAGCCTCACTCTGTAACTCTCTGTCTCTATGTTACGTGAGTAGGGGTTTTCCAACCCTTAATACAGATACAACTATGTATAAATAGACGTAAAAATCCTAAACCCTAAGCCTTGTTTAATTAAAGCTAAAGCCCTAACGTAAAACTCTAGTCAGTCGGCCCATATAGCAATCTAGGTTATAAGATACTCGGCTACATACGCATAACCTCTTAGGGAACCCTACTGTTTAAAATTAGACCATGTATTAATTTATTTTAATACAGTAACTGATACTAATTTAATCTATAATTTAATCTAATTAAAACATTTAAATAAGAAATGCCAACTAAACAGTTAAAACACTTAAACTATAAATGCCAATTAAATACATGTCATATAGGTAATCAATTAAATAAGATTAATAAATAAAAAATAATTAAACCAAATAATCACGCAAAAATACAATAAAAATAATAAATAAATGCCGAGACTATCCTTTTAAAATTAGGGATATTACATTGTGCGTCTGACCCACCATTATTTTTTAGGTGCACGTCAGGTGTAGAGATTGTTCGTGCTGAGCTGAGATCAGTCTACTTCACTCTTCCGATTCTACATAGGAGATTTATTTATATTTCAGTATTCAGATGTAGACAATTATTACTATTGTGATACCCCTCGGATCCGAGACGCAGGTTAATCAAGCCTAGGCCCAAACCCGAGGGATATCAAACAATTAAAGTATTTTAAATCGAACACGGAATACAAAGTGAAGTATGAATATAATAAGCTGAAAGAAACTAAAAGAAAATCCTTGTATCATAATTTATCAAATCTGATAATCCAAAACTCCATAAGTACAACTCGGGAATCCATCCATTGGACCCCTTATTAAAATTCTCAAACCAAAACTGAAATAATAGAAATAAAACCCAAAGTTAACACAGAGAAGATTCCTACATAATTGGAGGAATAAATATCTGTATCTGCTCTGCACGTCCAAGCTCTAACCCTGGAACTGCGAACACCTGAAAAATAAAGGAGTGGGTTAGGCCCACATGCAAGTCCTGATCTACTACAATCCAAACAGTAATTCGATATGCAGATACATCCTAGGAAGACTCAACAATGTCTAGAGTAGTCCATATATGTATATGGTACACATTATAGGGCGCTTGCTAGTCCAGTAGGTCTGTCTCAGCCTGAATAGAACGCAACATGCAAATACGCACCCTAAGGTGGGCATGAGTACCTAGATCTACCAGGGAACAACACCTATGTCCAGTTATCCATCCTAGGCGATATACGCGCCCTAACCATGGTCATGAGACTTAAGCTCATGCCACGACGCATATAATAAATATATAAAGTCCATACTCCTAATACAAAATATCATCCATCAATATAGTGGTCTGATATATGTATAACAAATCCATCCTGAAACCATAATAGGTCATTCAATTTATTTGATTGACATGACATAAGTAGGTGATGTACTTAACCTTTATGGTTAATCCATACCTTAATCCAAATTAGGTAGGACTTAGTGTTTTGAACTAATCCATTCTCAATATAGGTAGGTCTTAGTGTTTTGAACTAAGTTATCCCTAATATGACACCGTCTCATACCGGTTCATATATATCCATATAAGTATGACTTAACCTTGTTATGGTTAATCTAACTCATTCCAAATTAGGTAGGATTTAGTGCTTGAACTAATCCATACCTAGTATGTCACCGTCCCATACCGGTACATACAATCCTCTAGTTAACATAGTTGACAATACAATATTAAATAGTTATCAACCATACTCCAAGTTATGCACAAGATATATGAATCCATATACATAAATATTAAGCATTCAATACTAGGCCTAAAAACCACATCCAATGCTGTAAACTGTTATAATATATGCTAACATTTACATCCTCCAACAAGATCCATGAATTGATACAATTTAATACAATTTAAGTACCAATTAAGTCCAACCTAAGTATAGTTGATCATAAATAAATCACCATACTTAAAACACTGAGGAAACATGATTATATATATCATTGAATCATATAATAAAAATCTGCTAAATTCCAGGGCACAAAACTAGCAAAATGGTGTGCATCATTTAAGTTTTTCTTAAACTTTATATTGCTCCTTCAATTAATCCCATTATAGATTAATGTTCCTCTATACTAAGTTTAGGTCTAAAACAGTTCCATCCAATATTTAAAACAGTTTAAACACAATAGAAATACTCAGAATAGTCAAAACGACGCACAAAAACCCAGTTTGCAATCTACCATTTTTCTTTAGATTTATTTTGCTCCATTCCTTAGCTCAATCATGGATTAATGTTTTCCATATTAGATTAAGTCTATTATAGTCCCAACATATCAATTAAAATAGTTTAAAAGAGATGTTATACACTGTACAACTCAACTACGCACAAAAAAAATCAAAAACCAACCTACTGTGAGAGTTCTGGACTAGAGCAGGCTCAAAACAAAGTAGAGCCTGCTCTTCTTCAACAAGAGCCTGCTCCTATCAAGCTAGAGCCGGCTCCTAGCAAGGTAGAGCCGGTTCCACCTCCTTGGGAGCCGGCTCTAAGGGTAGGAAGAGCCTGTTCTTCTCCCCTTAGTTGCCGTTGTCCAGTTCTGCTTTCTCTTAATTCCTCAACTCTGATGTTTTCCTAGACCCTCTGTGATGTTTTTAATCCTTGTTCTAGGTTCCACCTTAGTCCTAGGTTCATCTTAAACACAGATATCCATCCATAACATGTGTTGAACACAGGTTTTGAAGCAATGACTACAGAGATATAGTTAGCAATCTGAGCAACCCAAAACAGATTAATTTCATGAATTTAAATACTGTTTTAAAGAACTTGTTCTAGGGTTTCATTTTAGACCTAGATCAACTACAAATCATCCACACATACTTATGATCTCAATTTTATCAAAACTTAAAACGTAAACACCACAGTAGGACCAAATAACATAATATCAAAAGTTATCCAACAGTTAATACACGAGACTAAACAGAGTTTATATTTGCATCAAAGACATGTTAATATGTTTGATTACATTCGTTTTAGCTTTTATTAAGTCCCTAGAGTCTAACTAGGCATGCACAGAACACGAATTAAAGGGAAAGAGAAGATCATAGACTTGCCTTGAATTCCAGATTTGAAACTCTAAACCACCGTCTCTGAGGTTTTTCCGACCACCTTCTAAACTGTCATTCCACACCTCTGCTACTCTTGGTTAAACCCAAAATCACTCTGTTCCTTCCTCCTTGAACCCCTCTGTGTATCCTAAGGTTCACGATTTGTTCCTCTCTGTCTCTCAATAGGGTTTGTTCGTAACCCTATACCAACGTATATTGTTGTGTATATATAGACTTTTAAAAACTAAAGCCTAATCCTTATTATACTACAAGTACAAATTAATAAAGCCTATAAACAGAGTCGGCTGCAACATGAATCCTAAAACAATATAAAACCCTAATTTACAATAAACGCATTCAAAGAAAATTAAACCAATAAAAAATAATTCAATTAAAGCAATAATAATTAAAAAAGAAAACAATTAATTCAAGTAATTCAAATAATCACAACTAATTCAAAAAAATCAAACAATTCAACAATTAATGATAATACACACTTAAACAATTTAAAAATGCAATAAAAACAATTAATAAAATACCATAATTATCCTTTTAAATTTAGGGGTTTTACAACTATCACTTATTCAGTTTGGATTTTCTAAGGGTCCACATTGAATGGATTCCAGAGTTGTATTATTTAGAGGATTAGTTGTATCAGAAGAGATTATTAATTAATGGAACTATATTCTAAGGTTTCTAAATATTGGATTATCATTTTAGTTTTCATTTCAGTATTTTATTTATTCTTATTTATTCTTTTGTACTCTATGTTCGTTTATTACCGATTTATTTTTGATATCCCCGGGTATTCGAGCATGGGCTTTGCCAACCCACATTCGAAAATCTGGGGGTATCACAATTGGTATCATAGCACTCCAGATTCAAGTGTCCTTAGGAGTGTCTTACGTTATGTGACTTCCGTATTGCGTCACTTAAAACTTAAAGCCCATATTAGGATTCGTTGTACTCTATTTATGGTTCGTTAGGAGGAGTTGATGTCAATTATAATCCGTGGTTACGGAATGGTTGACACTAGGAGGAGGATTGGGTCCAAGGCGAAAGCGATAAAGACGCAAAGAAGTAAAGATATATTAGGGGCCAACAAGCCTTCTATAACGTGAGGGATCTTTTAACAAATTCCCTTGAAAATAGTTACGCTTCAGATTTTATTCCATAGGAAAATCAATCGGACGAGTGCCAAGAAAACTTGCATCATCAAGAATATCAAGGGTATATTTTCTCTGAGAGGTGACAATTCCTTGTTTGGAGCGCACTATTTCCAATCCAAGAAAATACTTCAAATTGCCAAGATCTTTTATACGAAAATGATAATGAAGAAATTTTTTGAGATCACTTATGGCAGCCTCATCATTCCCTGTGATTTCCATATCATCCATATAAATTCTCATCATTCCTTGTGATTACCATATCGTCCACATGAATTAAGATGACACTAAAAGAATGCCCATATACCCCGAGTAAATAAGGAGTAATCTGACTTAGATTGTCGATAACCTGTACCTTGAAAAGCATTAAAAAATTTAGAGAACCAATTGCATGGCACTTGCTTCAAACCATACAAAGATTTATTTAGTCGACATACCAAGCCCTGTCGACTAAGACCTGGAGGAGGTGCTATATAGACCTTTTCATCAAGATCACCATACAAGAATGCATTTTGAACATCAAATTGATGCAAAGACCAATTGTGGATGGAAGTAATGGCTAACAAACAACGAATTGTAACAAGTTTGGCAACTGAGGCAAAGGTTTCACTATAATTCAAGCCTTCTCGCTAGGTATAGCCCTTGGCAACTAGGCGGGCCTTGTACCATTCAATAGAGCCATTTGAATGATATTTGATCTTGTAAACCCATTTGCTGCCCATGGCTCATTTGCCAGGTGACAATGGTGTAAGGGTCCAAGTATTTTGTTGCTCAAGTGGCAGTAGCTCAAAGTTCAAGGGCTCCCTCTATTTAGGTTCAAGCTCAGTCTATGTATAAGTTATAGGTTTCACAAAACTAGAACTACTATTAATAGAAGAACGATGAGAGGAGGACAAATTAGTATAAGAAATAAAATGGGACAAAGGATAATGAATACCTGGCACCGAAGTAGATGACGACCTAGGTGTTTCAAGTGTGGCTTGTAAGCAATGAAAATCTAAAAGCCAAACATAAGGTTTTTTGATACATGTACTCTTGTGAAGTACTATAGGGGTTTCGGAAAGGAAGGAATGAGCACGTGAAGGTGAGGAAGACATGTGGCTTTCTATTAGGTTTGTGGGACTAGGTTGTGTGATTATAGGTGATATAGGTTGATTGAGGTCATTTGAGTGGTTTTGGATAAAAGGTAAATAGGTGTATGGGCCAAACAAAGGTAAGGGAATGACGTTGGAATCAGACAAATCAAGTTGGGTATGTTGAGGACATTGAAAAAAAGGGAAAATATTTTCATGAAACACGACTGGAGAAAATTGATTTGTTTCTAAGTTACAAACTTGATAAGCTTTTTAACCAAAGGGATAACCCACAAAAATACATTTTCGGGCGGGAGGAGCAAATTTTTGTAAAGGTTTAGGATTTGTCGCATAACACATACAACCAAATACACAAAAGTGGTTGTATATGGATGGTGTGTTAAACAAAACCTCAAAGGGTGATTTTTTAAAAAGTAATGGTGTAGGCAAACGATTAATTATATAGGTGGCTGTTACAAGACTTTCCCCCCAAAAAATGTAATTGAATGTGTGCCTGAAACCTGAGAGCACGACCTACATGTAAAAGATAGTGATGTTTTCTTTCAATAACTCCATTTTGTTGTGGAGTCGAAGTACAAGACTGTTGAAAAATAATACCAAGATCGTTAAATATTTTTTTCATTGCAAAAAATTCACTTCCATTATCAGCACGCAGTTGTTGAACATGACAGTTAAATTGAGTATGCACATAAGAAAAAAAAAAAAAAAAAAAAGAAAAAAAAAAAGGAAAGATTTTAACAAGCCTTGCGTTTCTGATTTAAACTGCATAGGATGAATCTAAGTAAAACGAGAAAAATCATTACAATTACTAGACCCGATATTACCTACCCTGTAAACATTCTAAGTTAGTTCATGCATGAGCTAAGGAAACCACATCTTGAAGCTGCACTTCGTGTTTTATGATACTTGAAAGGTAATCCAAGACAATAATTATTATTGTCATCTCAAAGTGAGTTAAAATTGAAAGATTATTATGATGCAAACTGGGCAGGATGTCCTACAAGTAGGTTAATGACAGGTTATTATATATTCCTTGGGAATTCGCTCATAGGAAAACAAAAAAACAAAAAATTGTAGCTCACTCCTCAGTTGAAGCATAGTGTAGATCCATGGCATCCATCACATGTGAGTTGACATGGTTAAGATATCTTCTTAAGGATTTAACATATTAACATAGATTGTCATCTTATTTGCAAAAATAATCAGTTGGGTCTAATTGTTACTACATATACTCCTTCTACACATCAAATTGCTGATATGTTCACGAAGCTTTTGGGTAATGTCACTTTTCATACACACTTGTGCAAGTTGGGCATTTTGGATATCCATACTCCAACTTGAGGGGGAGTGTTGAAAATTATGCAATCAATTTCCTTGGACACAAAGTCAGCAAAGATACTTGCCCAATTAAGTCCTTGATTCTTGTAAATTGATTTGATTTGAATTGGTGTAGATTGCAAGTTATTTTCTTTCTATGTACAGCTATATCTTCCTTGTATAAATAGTGTCTCCTGGATGTAAAGATTATTATAACAAAATAGAGGAAATCTTCTCCATCTGTTTTCTTCTAGTTTTTCATTTCTCTCCATTTTATTTATTTAAACATTCAATAAACATGTAAACCCTGAAACACCAATTATAACTAGTTTATAATATACTTTAACAAGATAAAAATAGCAATAAAAATAGCAATGAATACTAGATAGGTTTGCAAACTCACCCTCTCTGCATCATAAATCTCATATGATGTAAATACACAACAAATACTCATATATATATATATATATATATATATAGTAATAACATGAAAGAAACAAATGAACTAATACTCATATATATATATAGTAATAACATGAAAGAAACAAATGAACAAAAGGATAGGAATAAAGGAAAATCAATGAAAGTTTCTATATCTGAAAATTCTACTTTAAGTGATATTGATTCTTCTCAGGATGATACTAATAATTTTTCTTATGTCGCTTTTCTTGAAAAAGGTCCTTATGTCGTTACTTTATCTGACTCTGACATTTTAGATAATGAAGACAGTGAAGTTCATGATGAACAAGTGGAAGAGGCTAAAAAGAACGATGAAATATTGAAAAAGATGGTCAAAGAAACCATGGAAGTAAAACAGGAAAGTAATAATAAAGATCTAAAGAAACAGATTGATAAAGGCAAAAGGAAAGCTTTTGAAAGCAATTCTGTCATCACTGAGCTTGAGAAGCAGATTATCATTCTTAAGGATAAGGTAAGTATTGCTAACTCATTGAAGGAATGTCTTGCTTTGAAAAATGATTATCTTGAAATTGAATTGAAATCTGAACAAGATAAACTAAAAGGGTTCAATATGAGTTAAAATAGTTTGAATAAGATAATCAACATGGGAAAGGATGTAAAAGATAAGACTAGGTTAGGATTTATTAGAGGTTCATCTAGTGGTTAAGGTAAAATAATTTTTGTTAAACCTGTTGCTATACCTAAACCATGTTTGTCTGATTCATTGCATTCTGATATGGCTTATATGCCTAAACTGTTGCATTGCACTTTTTGTAGTAAGATTAGACATAAGTATCACTCATGTTTTCAAAGGAAAAAGAAAAAGTCTACGAAAATTCATTCTCATAATATTCAAGCAAATAAAAAGGTATTTAAAAAAAAAAAAGAATTTTGTGCCACCTAAGTTTTCTAAAGCTGTAAATTTGCCTAAGAAAGAGATAAAGAATGAGAGAGAATTTCAGAAAGTAAGAGTAAAAACTGTTTGGATCAAAAAGACTGATTTGATCAATTTTGTGCCTATTGAGTCCTTGGAACTTGATTCCAAAAGGACTTCACCTTCAAACTGAGTCCTATAAAATTCCACTGATCGTGGCTTGTGGTTAAAAGAAAATTTTGTTGCCAATGGATCACTTGTTAGGGTTTGGTTAGGGTTTTAAGTTTATGATCATAATCTTCTTGATATACATGTGAAAATTCTTTTGAAGAATTTATAATTTATTTTTGAATGCAAATTTAGACACATGATAATTTGGATAAAAATAGATTATTGGTTTGTAATCTATACAATGAAAGATGATTTGCATTGATTAGGGGATTTTTAGATTTGAATCTCTTAAGTTCATAAACTTTTGTGCACTAGTCCATCTTTAACAAATTTGGTTGAAAATCTTTTGATCTGTTGATTAGGGTGTATTGTTTACAAAAGCTATAAAGGTTATTGTCTAAAAAAAATAGTGACTTAAAAAAATTGAAAAAATATTCAGCTTGAAAAGAAAGAAAATTTTGAAAGTTACTGAACACTTTGCTAAGGAAAAGGCTACCTATTGAGATTTAATCGAAACCTCCCATTAAACTGTGAATTGAAGCTACAAGTGGTGATAAGTTGAGTTGGGGAATTGCTGACTACTCTTTAGAGTGAAAGCCGCCTTACTTAGAAAAATTACTCAAAACAATTTTATCTTGATACTTTTCGATCAATAAAGTTTAGATAATGATTTGTAAAAATTCAACTGAAGATTGGATTTCACACACACACATGAACTTGATAGATTAATTTTTAAATTTTTCAATAAAATTTGCAAGTTTGATTTCATGTTGTGATTACTTTCTGAGATTTGAAATTATTTAAAAAGTCTGTGGAGTCAAATATTTGTTCTCTGAGATATTTTTAAAATTCTATGAAAGGGTTTTGAATCATGTGTTGATCGGATGATTTTAATGATTGGTGATTTATGTTTTATTTCTAAAAAAAATAAGAAAAAAAATTAAAAATTTTGGAAAATTCAAAAAGATTTTGAGTTTTAGGTTTTAGTTTGTTTTTATTGATGTTTTTAATCACCAATATGTTAGAATATTTTCTGTAAAAAAAAATTGAAATTTTTTTTAAAAAAAAAAAAAAAAAAAATACACAGTCGATTCAAGACTTGGGGGTCTTAAACCGATTCAATGGGAGTGAACTGGTTCAAACAAGTCAATAAGCCAAGCCTAAAGTGATTGCCCATCTTGAACCAGTTCAATAGGGCTAAACTGGTTCAAGTCTTTGTGCATATTACACATTGCCCTTTTTGAACCGGTTTAAGGGCTCAGGATTTCGGGTTTTAAACCTCCTGTGCGCCTCATTTTTGCATAATCTTATCATCTCTTTTGCTCTCTCTTACTCCCTTTTTCACTCCATCAATCATTCATATATATATACATTATACATAATATATATTTTGTCATTCATTCATGAAATACAATTGATCATTACATGATTATCCTGAGATTGAAGACAAAAGTTGAATTTGTGGAGATTGATTATTGGAAAATTGGTTTAAATGGAAGTTTTGGAGCTTGAGATTAAAATCTTAGAGGATTGGTTAAGTTTCTGGGTTTATTGAAGAGATTAAAGCTTCATTGTGTTGTAATCACATACTTGCCTTGTTGTTGATTTTTGTGGAGGATTGAAGATTGAATCAAGCTTTTCTCTATAACACCTTTGGGGTTGCACACTAAGTGTTCAATAAAATTACTGAAAGAGTTTCAAAGCTTCAAAGTAAAAAAAAAAAAAAAAAAAAAAAAAAAAAAAAAAAAAAAAAAAAAAATTGTGAAGAACATGGCTCCTAAACTGTCTAAGGAGGCTAAAGGCAAAGGAATTGAACAACCTAGACCTCCCAAATAATCCCAAACAAGCATAGCCATCCAAATCCTCAAGGTGGTTCATATGTTTCAAGAGATGTTTCAATGAGATATCCGTCTGTTTCTAGCACTGGCAGGATTGAGTTTGACAAGTCACACTTCTACAATGAAGATGCTTAGAAATTGTATCTCTCTATTTACCAGGATGGTCCAATCAAGTCAAAGAGGAATGTCAACCTTTAGAAGCTTCAAGACACAGCTGGATGCAAGCTAGTGAATTACATCAAGTTGTATGATTGGCTTTTCTTCACTAAGCTTGGCAAAAGCTTTTACTGTTCGGATATGATTAGCTATTTCTATGCAAATATCTGTGAGGTCCATGACTTCTACTTCATCATATCTCTGTTTGGAGTTGATTATGTGGTAGACGAGAAGGATATTGAAGCTATCATAAGCCTTTAAGACAGTTGTCAGTTGACTAGACATACTCTACCTTTGACAGTCAAGGGTTCTGATTTTTTCGGACTGTTCCAAAGATATGTGTTCCAAATTCTTCTTTGAATCAAGATAGTATTCCAGCTCGTTTTCTGACAGATGAAACGGCTTTCTTCAACTTGTTTGCTATGGCAAATCTGGGCTACTTCAGAAAGAAAGATAAAATAAATCTTGAGCAAGCACAGGTTCTTTATTTTCTTGCTAATAGTAAGACTATTCTACTTGCATACTCGATTGTGCAGCTTATGATAGCTCATTACAAGAAAAACTCGAAGTATTATTCTCCTTTTCCAATGATTATCATGGAAATCTTAAAGAAAAAGAATGTTCATATTCCTCTACGGGCTTACCATAAGCCTATTATGACTGAATTGGATCCTCGTGCCTTGAATAAGTCAAAGACTGCTAGGGAGAATGCTAGGAAGGCAAGGAGACAAGATCCTGAAATTACTCAGTTATTTCTTCCAAAAGAAAATTTCACAAGAGCGGATGCCAACATCATATATTCTTATCTACTACAGCATCAGACAGCTATGTTTGACATAATGATGGTTGAGATTCGAGATCTCAAACTACAGATGACTCAGATGAGAGGACAATAGTCAGGGTTCCAGATGAGGATGTCTACAGGCCTGCACCTCCAGATCCATCTTTGAGAGCTAAGGATGATGATGACTATTCTGATGAGGATGAGGATGAGGAGGATGAGAAAGATGAGGAGGAAAGTGGTAAAGACTAAAGATGATGATGTTTTCCTGACAAAGTAGTTGAGAAGACAATGATGCTAACTTTTATTTTAATTGTTCATGCATCATGACATCATGTTTCGTTTAGTTGTTTGATAACTTTGTCATTATTTTTGGATATTCTGAGTATTTGCTTTAGTAACTAGTTTGAATTGGATTTATTTATTTCTCTTATTTATCTCTTATGCTTTGACAATTTGTTACAAAAAAGGGGGAGATCACAGTAAGATATTAAGGGGGAGAGATGATATTTCTGGATATATACTTAAGGGGGAATTTTTATAAATTTTTTATTAAACTTCACTGGTAGATGTTGCTTGATAGTGTGCAAGAAATCAGGTTAAGTCGTGTATCTAAAAAGAAAAGAGACCGTGTTTTCGCCTTTGAACAAAAAATGTAATTTACTTTTTTGAATTGGGTAGATTACGAAAATTATTTTTAGGGTTTCGTTACGAAATTGCCAAAGGGGGAGATTATGAGATATTATTTTATTTTTAGCATTTATTATAGATAAAACAAGTCCAAGTCGAGTTGTAATTCAAATTTCTTGTTCTGCAAGTTATCAAGTTTGACAGCGACTACAAAACTGGGAAGTTGTTCAAACTTACCATAATTGAAGATCATTTGAAGCAAAAGGTAAGAACAACATATTAGGAAGGATTCTAAACAGGGTTGGACACATTCTACACTTTCCATATTGTTGAGGGTGAAATCCACGCGGTCCGATACGACACCGTTTTCCTGCAAAGAAGAGAATAGAAGATTGATGAATCTTGATGGCACCGGTGTGGTGCCTGCCAAGAGCTCTCCGACGATCAAATCAGTCACCAGAGGTATAAGAGAAAGGCAGGGATTTAATAATAGTTTTTTGTCGTACCTTTATTGACTGGTAGGATCTCATTCTTATAATCACTCTCCCTCAGTTCGTTTGCGGGATCAAAGGAGATCCGCTTGTGCGAGATCAGAGGAGATCCGTTTGTTGTCAGATTTGTCAGGGATATGATTTATCCCTTTTGACTTCCTCAAATTGTACCAAGATTATAATTACCCTGTTGAACCACATCATCTTTCATTATCCTTGAAAATGAAATATTATCATTCTTATCAAATGAAAATATCATCGTTCGAAAGTCGAAGAGGTCTAGCAGCTAGTCAACACTTAGTTGTCTCTATCGTTAGGTTATGGTAGACTAGGTTTATTTTTCCCTATCAGTTGCCCCCCATTCCCAAGCTCGCTCATCTAGCTTTGGGAATGTGAATTTTTTTTTTTTTTTTACCCTAGTACCCGCGGGTACTGTTCACTTGAACAGGAAACTTTTTTTTTTTCTTTTTGCCCTGGGCATTGTTCCCTCAGGAATAGTGCCCATAGGTTACTGTTCACATGAACAGTAATTTTTTTTTTGGTTCCCCTGGGAACTCTTCCCTTGGGTACTATTCCCTTGAGTAATGTTCCCGTGGGTACTCTGCCTTTGGGTACTCTGCCCTTGGGTAATGTTCCCTTGGGTACTCTGCCCTTGGGTAATGTTCCCTTGGGTAATCTTCCCTTGGGTAATGTTCCCTTGGGCACTCTTTCTAATAGTGGAATTAATATAGATACCAAATCAAGGTTCTATTTTGGAAGGGCGTGGATTCAAACCCATGGTCAATGACTCTTAGTGATGTAAAATTGGGTTTTTCTTTTGAAAATCCAATATACTAGTTATAAATTTTATGGGTTTCAGTTAACCCATTCCTTTGGCAAGGGAATAAATTTTACGAGCTTTACTCAGCTCCTCGTCCCTTTAATAAGGGAATTAATTTTTACGAGCTTCACTCAACTCGTCCCTTTAGTACAGGATATTTATTTACTATCCCTTATAATACAGGGATATTGATTACGAGATTTATTCAGCCTGGGTCCTTTTAGTACAGGACATTTATTTACTATCTCTTATAGTACGGGGATATTGATTACGGGATTCATTCAGCCCGGGTCCTTTTAGTATAGGACATTTATTTACCATTCCTTATAGTACGGGGATATTGATTATGGGATTCATTCAGCCCAGGTCCTTTTAGTACAGGACATTTATTTACTATCCCTTGTAATATGGGAGGTAGTCATCTCATCTCTCTAGTAAATAAAAGAAGCTTTAATTATCACACCCTTCTGTGTAGAAGGAGTAGTCGGCTTCTTGTCCCTTTAATAAGGGAAGAATGTGTTGTTGGCCCTTGGTCCCTTTAATGAGATAAATAGATTATTATGAGCTTAATATTACCACATAGGTAGGTAACTAAAAACGTAATATTTTATTGCATAGAAATTGAGGATCATCCATCTCATTCGTGATGGTGACTTTATTGGAAAATAAAATAACACATGAAATGATGAACTGAGATGCCCCTAGTCTTTATTCTGAATGACTTGATAAGGCTAATTCCAGCTGTCAGACAATTGTTAGTCGGTATACTAATCTGAGTCATCCTCACGGTATGTCATATCGCTTTAGCTGAAAAATGATCTCTTACAGCTGGTATCCTTTTCATCCCTGGTAAGAGGGACTGACCTCTTCTTGTCCTTTCCTTCATTTCCCTTCCGTGTATTCATGGCATCTTCAGCGTTCATGTGTTTCTGCGCTCTGATCAACAAATCTACCATGCTGGTGGGAAGTTTTTTAGATAAGGAGAACACGAATCTAGAGGTTTGGAGTCCTCCTATGAAAGCGGTCAAAGCCACCTTGTCGTCCACCTCTTATATCTGTAACATCTTTGTGTTGAATCAGATGATGTATTCTCGGATCGACTCTCTCTTTTGTTGCTTCACAGTAAGCAGGTAGGTGGCCAGCCTCCTATACCTCTGACCAGCAATGAAGTGGCTCACAAATTGCTTACTCAGTTTTTCAAAGGTGTTGATGGTTCCTGGCTTTAGCTTGTTGAACCAAACTCTTGTTAATCCCTTAAGTGTAGTGGGAAAAGCTTGGCACATGATTTCATCTGGCACAGCGTGTAAATGTATAAGAGCTTGAAAGGTCTCCAGGTAATCGAGGGGATCTTTGGTCCCATCGAAGCTTTCGAACAAGGGCATCCTGAACTTGCTAGGCAGGGGGCATTTCATAACAGCGGGGTTGAATGGCAAGTTGGTCTTCTACACCAGGTTATCTATGGCAGTAAGACCTTTCCCTTTCATAGCCTGCATTACATCTTCCATTTTCGCCTTGAGATCCTGTATCTGTAGGTCAAAATAGGTAGCTTTCTTTGTCTTTTCCTTAACACAAAAGGTTGTGCCTGTTTGAGACTGAGGATTCTGCGGAGGCGGGGAAGGAGGTTCTCTGTGTCAATTTCTGACTTGGCTTTGTTTTGCCTCGAACTTATAAGAAGGATTATTTTCTCGGTCCTCCTCGTGTTGTCCCCCATCATTTAGATTGGGAGGATATGGGTCGGACAATTCTTGTTGAGGTGGTGGTCCCACTAGGATAAGATGTTACAGGATCTCTGCATTTTGTTGGATTAACTGGTCCATACCCTGATTCAAAGTTTGGACCTATAGTTCTAACACTGCAAGTCGTTTCTGGTCATTCGGGATGTCTGGGTGTTCACCCGACCCTTCTCTTTGACTAAATCCCTGCGACGATGTTTCTGTTCCAGTTACCATATTGGACCACAAGTGCATATACCCAACTGAGTAATTAATTTAAGGGAATCGTCGGTATCCACAGACGACGCCAACTATTGAGGGTGAAATCCACGTGGTCCGATACGATACCATTTCCTGCAAAGAAGAGAGTAGAAGATCGATGAATCTTGACAACACCGGTGTGGTGCCTGCTAAGAGCTCTCCGACGATCAAGTCAGTCACCAGAGGTCTAAGAGAAAGGCAAGGATTTAATAATAGTTTTTTGCCATACCTTTATTGACTGGTAGGATCTCATTCTTATAATTGCTCTCCCTCAGTTCGTTTGCGGGATCAGAAGAGATCCGCTTGTGCGAGATCAGAGGAGATCCGTTTGTTGCCAGATTTGTCGGGGATATGATTTATCCCTTTTGACTTCCTCAAATTGTACCAAGGTTATCCTTACCCTGTTGAACAACGTCATCTTTCATTATCCTTGATAATGAAATATTATCATTCTTATCCAATGGAAATATCATCATTCGAAAGTCGAAGAGATCTGGTTGTTAGTTAACACTTAGTTGCCTCTATCGTTAGGTCAAGGTAGGCTAGGTTTATTTTTCCCTGTCACATTTTTTTCAGAAGTTTACGTAGAATGATTTTAGGCTGAATGGACCAAGGAATTCAAGTCTGCCAAACTTGAACCGTTCAACCCCTCTAAACCGGTTCAAGATGTCAAGATTAGCTTCGAAAAGTTTCTGCCAATCTTGAACCGATTCAGCCCCTCTTAACTAGTTCAAGGTGTCCTGATTAGTTTCCAACTTTCAGTTTCCTGTAATACCCCGATAATTTAAACGATTTATTAATTGAAATTAATTGATTTTATTTTATTTTTAAATAATTTATTTTATTTAATTGAGTGCTTAGATTAATTATTTTATTTTAATTAGATTTTATTTTGTGATTATATTTATTGAATTGATGTGTGTGTGTTTGATTATTGATTGAATTATTGGCGTGTTGATTTTATTGGTATGATGTGACTTGGTTGTAATTTCTTGTTTTGTTTACGTGCTTCATTTAATTAGTTATTTTAATTTAATTATTTAATTTATTTAAATTAATTGGATTTGGGCTTAAGGGAAGTTAGACCAAAGGATGTGGTCTTGGGCTTGAAGGAAGCCTTGTTGGGTTAATTAATAAGGCCCATGATTATAAAGATATTTAAATAATTATCTTTGCACAATTATATATATATATATATATATATACATATAATTATATATATATATATATATATATATATTGATATATGTATATACGTATATGATTTAATTAGTTAAGGATTAGTATGGAAGGAAATATACAAATATTTATTATATAATATGTGTGCATATATTTTATATTATTTGATAATTCTTATTTCTTTTATTTGGTAGTCCTATTAGGACAAGGATTTGGATTTTAATGTGTATAAATTATACACATAAGGCTTTAGGGTTAAAGTTTTACACGTTAGAAAATAAGTGAGAGAGAAGAAGAGAAGGTTGACAAGGAGGAGACCGGATCTGAAAAAGAGGACATCGGAATTGGAAGAGACAATCAAAGTTTGAAGCATCAGTTTCATTTCGAAACCTTCAGGCGAGTTTTTTTCTATCTGACTTTTAGAACTCATAAGAATTTCACCTTGAGTATCAAGGCTTTAATTTATTTATTTGTTTAAAAATCATGGTTAGATAGGAATAATTAAAAGCATAAACTAATATGTTTGATTTTTGGATTATTAAATTTTAATTAATATATATATGTGTTGCATATATTTTATTAATCAATTTATAGGGTGATCTATGACCCAAGTGGGTTAATTAGGGTTTCTAGAAGTTGTTAGATTTTTCTAGAATTTTCTGGGATTATTTTGTATTTTCTGATTATTTATTTAGAATTTTTTTGTTAAATATTTATGTAAAATATCTATGCAAAATACATATACTACGTACATAAGAAGCTTCAGTAATTCGACGCATCAATAGTGAATTAATTCGGTGTGGGCATATGCATGGGAAGATGGTGCACACGCCAATCAGGACCATTAGATTAGTATAAGTTTCAGTAGAATGATCTGGTGTTTTGCAGCGTATGTAATTATGGTGCGTATGGGAATTAGAACCGTGGATGGGGTTTGGTCATAGGTAGATTGATCTAGTGTAGTGCAGACCATGGAGAATTAGTGCGCCCACAGATCTGGAGCATTGATGGAGGAGAAATAATCCGGTGCGGTTGAGCTCACAGTAGCAATTGAGCTCAGCTTATTATTTTGCTTATTTTATTACTCGAAATTTAAACAGTCATAACTTAGTCATCTTAAATCCAAATTAAGTCATTCTAGAGCTCAAATTTAAGGATTTTTCGTCCTCTTTCCAATGGTACCAATTTCATTATCAGATTCCCATCATACTATGATATATTTATGTCTTAGTAAGACGGTATCATAAAATTATTTAAACCGAGATGGAGTATTTATGGGAAACTATTTCTGACAATGTTTAATAGTATTTAAATTGTGTAAATATAATTAAATTAATTTATTGTTATAGAAGGAAGTATATATATATATATTGATATAATTATTTATATATATATGTATATATGGTTTAATTGTTTAGGATAAGTATGGAGGAATGTGTACATATATATATATATATATATATATATATATATATATATATAGATATATATGTATATATATGATTTAAATAATCAAAGATTATTATGGATAGTATTATACATATTTATATATTATATAATATATATGTATGAATATATATATCATTTAAGATGATTAATATTATTATTATTATTTGATATATCTGGATGGACTGGTTATTTAATTAGGGATGTGCTTATAATCTGCATGAGATATCTATGTATAAATTAGCTATCGTTGAGTCTACAATTTGTATATGGATGAGCTGTAATAGGCATAAATATATTGCCTAAGTGTTTGTATGAATAAAATACATACACAGGAAGCATAGATGAGTTGTTAGTTTATTAGTATAAATATATATACTTGTAGAGGCATGGTTGAATTGCCAATGTATAAATAAATATACTTGTGGAGGCATGGTTGAATTACCAATGTATAAATAAATATACTTAAAGGAGGTATGGTTGCATTGCCAATATATAAATAAATATATTTATAATGGCATGGTTGATTTACCAAAGTATAATTATATTGCTATGTGTTAAATGATTAAAATATATCATCTATGGTTATTGTATGTATAAGTCAGATTAAGATTAGATATTCTTAAATTAGAATAGTCTAGTACTTACAAGTTAGTGTATTATTTTATACATATTAATAAAATAATACTGGAGGTGACATGAATGATTTGTCAAAGCCTAAATATTGGCTGTGTGATTTAAATACTTAAAATCATTATTGGTTTTGGAATTAAATATAATGTTCTTTTAATTATATTTTATTGTTTAAATTATTACATTGATGTCTATGATGAAATTAAGATTAGAGGAGCTTCTTTAAAATAAAATAAAAAAAAGTATGGATTGAACTAGGTATGATTATTATTTAATCATTGACAATGGTTTTGGAATTAATGCACCTAGGTATAGATGTTATTGTTATACTGTATATAATTTTTTATATATATATATATATATATATATATATATATATATGTATATCATGGTATATTAAGGTTAAAACTTTATTAGGTTTGGTTTTGATCAGAGATGATCTACTTATTGGTTTTCAGAGGTCTGGTAGAGAGAACTTGCTCGTAAGGTTTAACCCACGATTTATTTTTCAGGTTATTAGAAGTTCCTATCTCGAGGTTGAGGATCCGCAGTTGGGAGACTATCGTTCATCTATTCATCTTGTTTACTATTAAGTAGTGATGAGCGCTGAAAAGTGCGTATTTAAACCCCTTAAGCTTAGGTGTTCAAGGACCTTTATCTATCTTATTTTCCCATTTTGTATTGATTTCGTGTTATTTCCACTTTCAGGTACTTATCCCCAAAATAAGCTAACTCAGCCAAATAAGAGCAGAAATGAAGCAATTCTGGGATGAATCAAAGAAAGGAGCATAGTAAAGCAAAAGGAAGCAAATGGTGGAATTTCAGCAACTTCGATCGATCTCAAGAAAAGTTTGATCGATCCAACTTCCATCGATCTCAGCACTTCAAGATAGATTCAAGCCATGATGTCATTTTCAGAGATCATAAAAGTTCGATCGATCCAACATCATTCTCTAATCGATCAAACTTTCTTATCCTTATCCATATGCCGGATCTTATCCTGCTGTACCACCCTACCAACCACTTTTATCCTTTTCCCAAAAACATCTTCAAAATATCTCAGATTTGTTTTTATCCAAAAAGACGCCGCCATTGAGGATCGATCCAACTTTAATTCGATAGATCTCAGCCATGTTCGATCGATCTCACCACAAGTTCGATCGATCGAACTTCCTAAATCCCAAGAAAAATCCAAATTCCAGCTCATTAAAAGTTGTCTCATATCCAATCATTAGAGGATTATTGGTGTACGAGCCCAGCTCATTTGGGGTGATTTTTGACCTACCTATATAAGGAATATGAGCCACTTTTACACATATACACATACTTAGAGAAGATAATACTTAGTGAGGAAGCAAAGGAAAGGAGGAGGCTAGAGACACCATTAGAGACTCTTCATCAACCAAGGAGCAGATTTCTTCCATGGAGCTTGCCCTTGAGGGTTGGAGGACATCATCCATGAGTGGCTAGACATCCTCTTGGGGCTAGAGTTAGCCCTAAGCATGCTTTCTACTTCTTGATATATGTATTTTTGAGGGGATTTGTATTGTGATTCATGTTTTGACACTTTTATATATATAGATCTTGTTTATTCAATGATTTGTATAGTTTAATGCTTCCAATTGATCATTTCATTCTATCCATATGTCTATGTATGCTAGAATAGATGTTCATGTGTTTGTCTCTATTTCTTGTGTTATTAATGCATATCTATGTATATTAATGCTCTAGATTTAGAGATTGTCAAGACATAGTGCTTAATGGCATGTTCTTGTAGTTTATTTGATAGTTCATACTCATTTCTTGATAGATTGTACCTCTCCCTTAGTTTAATTAGTTTAATTTCATGTCATTAGCTTAGTTGTAGTGTAGTTGTTAAATGGGAGGACAATTCATGCTTGTTGTTGATGTTCCATACTTATGAAAGCAAGTAATATATATCTCTAACCTTGTGATGTGTTTGGATTGTGAGCTTAAAGAAATGATTAATGGCTTAATTTGATATGTTGTGCTATCCACCATGTTGCTTAGACAATATATGCTTAATTTGTCATTCATGCTTGTTGCAATAACCACACACACACACTTTGTTGCAATACATGTTTTTCCCCTCATTAATCATCCATTAAGGGTGTAGAAAAGTTATGCTTAGTGGTGATCTCTAAACCCCAAGATCTCTCTCTATCTTTTATTCTCTTTATTGCATTATTGTTTACTTTAGTTTAATTTGCATCTAGTTTAATTCAACCAACCAACCACCATTTTGATCACTCGACCTACTAACCCTAATCTTGATTCCTCAATTTAGTACGACCCTCAATCCCTTAGGACGATCCCTTTTCACTCATACTACATAGTATAGGTGTTAAGCGGTTTTTAAATTTAAATTATGATGCCCACTTGACACTAATTTCCAAACTTAAAGTGTTGTGCATTATTTTGTGCACACCCCCGGAAGTCATCAAGTAGTATTGTTTTTATTGGATAGTAAATTTTGGTTAAGGGGTCTTTGAGTTATGGGATTCCCAAGTTGTAACCATTGGAGAGTTATTAATTGAAATTATTATTTATTAGTTTTTCTTCAGCGTATTATTTATTTTTAATTTTATTTTTTAATCTGTGTTTGTTTAAATTACTTTAATTGTTTTGATATCCCTTAATTTTATGCACGGATTTGATCAACCCGTGTTCTGAAATTAAGGAGTATCACATTTCCAGTTCCAAAATTGTTTCCTGATGAGTGCTGAAAAGTGCGCATTTAAACCCCCTAAGCGAGAGTATTTTTGTCCATTCATCTATCTTTATTTACCCGTTTTAGTACTTATTTGTGTTTTTGTCTATTTCAGGTCAATAAAGTTAAAACGAGGTAAAAATGGTTTCTTAAGGCCTTTTTGGAGTCAAACTAAGTATTAGTGAGAATTTGGAGCAAAATGAGGCTGATTTGGAGCAAAAAGGAGGCTGATGCTGAAAGCTGAAAAGTGAGATCGATCGTGAGATCGATTAAAGAAAAGTGAGATTGATCGAACTCTGATCGATCGAACTTTTCTCTGATCAATCGAACTGTTCGCGAAAGTTATTAAAAAGCAGATCTGAATCTCATTTCGAACTAACTCGGGCTGTGCTTCAAGAAGACGATTCTAGAGCCGATTTCTCACATATTTGGGCTCTCAAAGCCTTGTATATAAGAGAGATTGAACCATTTTTGTTGAGAGATTCATATTTTAGATTGTAATTTCTATAGTTTCATTAGTTTTTCTCTCTAGAAAGTTAGAGATTAGGGTTAGAAGAGAAGAGGGAAGTGAAGGCACATCTCAAGAACACATCTCTAGATCCATTCACTCTCTCTCTCTCTAGAGCTTCAAAGAAGAAGAAGATAGAGCCACATTTGGAGCTTGCCCTTGAGGGTTTCATGACCACATCTACCTCCTCTATGATTGGCTAGATCTATACTTAGGGTTTGAATGAGCCCTAAGTCTTTTGTAATCTAAACCCTCGTATTTCTATTTTTGGGGATTTATATATATTGTTGTGATTAGTGTTCTAGCCTTGTGAATTTAATGAATCTTGGTATATTTCTATGATTTCTATGGTTTAATTCTTCCTATTAATTCTCTAGTTTATTTACATGTCTATGTGTGATTAAATTAGGAATTATTTCTTACATGTTTTATATGGATTAATTCTTTCTATTGATTCTCAATTTGATTACATATTGTCCTATGTGTGATTATTTGGGAATTAATCTCTACACTAGATTATCTATGTTGGTTGCATGTCTATGTGTGATTAATTAAGGATTTAGTGATGGCTAAGCATGGATTTTCATTGAATGGGTTTGTAGATTAATTTGATGGATTATTCTTATGCTTGATGGGTTGTTCTACAATTTAATTCATGCTTGTAGAAAGGTAGATAATCTATACTTGATTTGATATTCCATGGCTTATTATTGCAAATTCCATGATTCTCTAGAGTGGTGTGTGCTACAATTGTTAGTAGTTTGATGTGTCATGCTTAGATTTGATGGGTTGTTCTACACTTAGTTTATTTGTTGGTTAGGTAGACAATTCATACATGAATTTGATGGTCCATGCTTAATATTGCAATTGGTAGTAGCATTTTGTTCACAACAATGTACTCCCCATTAATGGAAAGCAAGTGGTTAATTACATGAGCTTAGTGGTGATTCCAACACCCTAAGACCTCTCTTCATATCTCTTAAATCCCTATCTCTCACTAGTTTATTTTAATTGCATTTTAATTTCCTTGCATCTTAGTTTAATCAATCAATCTCTATCTTTTGCAATCAACTGACACATTAGAGTTGAAGTTAAATTCCAACACGTATAATCTCTGTGGACGATCCCTACTCGCTATACTTCATTAGTTGTAGTAGTGGTTTTATAAATGTAAATTTGACTAGAAAGGCTTCCGAAACCACATTCATATTTTGACCTTGTGAAGCGACCTCTCACATTAAAAAGTCCGTTTTCTAAACGCATTGGAAAGGGGCTAGTCAAATTTTGGCGCCGTTGCCGGGGATTAACGGTTTTGTTGGAATTAAACTAGACAATAGTGTTCATTTGATTGCTTCTATTTTTATTTTATTTTCTATTGTATATTCATTTCTCATTCTTGATATTATTTGTCAATTAGGTACTTGACTACAAGAAAGGCAAACTTTGGAACTTGAAGCAATCATTGGAGCTTAAAGCTAACATTAAAATTTGAAGTGCTTAAGGACCTTTGTGAGCAATTCTTGGAACTCTTGTATTTTAATTGTGCACTTCTTTGCATGCTTGTGATAGCCCTTGTTGAGGCTCATTATATTGCTTTATTTTAAGTCCAAGCATCGGCCCGTGTAGAGGCCAAAAAATTTTCTTGCATTTGGATTTTAAATGTGAATGGAGTTATTGTTTGATCCAAGTTTGGGAGAAAATTACTTCCCCTCACCTTATGTACCTTCACCATATTTTGATCCTTATGAGTTTGAGTCCAATTCATTTGAACATGTATCATCTTATTATGGACTTGACTATTCTCATTATCCTCCTTGTGACTATTACCCTCCCCCACCATTTTATGATGAGCCAATTGCACCACCTTCTAGGTATTCACCCGGATTTGAAGAAAAAGTATTAACTTTACTTATAGTGTATATTTCACAAACTCCACTTATTAATTCTCATTTTCAAACTTTAGCCAAGTTTGAAGCTCAAGTTGAGCAAATTGCAAGTATTCTTTCTCGTCAAGAGGAAAAGGAAGAGGCAAATGAAAAAATGGCAAGAACTTCAATGTATATAGATAAGGATGAGGAGAGTGGGGAAGAAGTAGCAAGTGATCTAATGCCTAGCACTCTATCTTGTATAGAGGAGGAAGTGGCAAGTGAGTTAGTGGCTAATCCAATAGAGCATAACATGATTAATTAGGATTTTCCATGTTTTGATTATAATTTTATCCCGGCCATTGCTACTTTAGAGAGTGAGGGGATATTGACCACTATAAAGGTAGGAGAGGAGGAGGAGGAACTTGTTGAAGAGAACCTTCTTTCTATTATCTCCGAAGACCCTCTTGAGATATGCCTTTGCGAAATGTATAAAAATTGTGGTTTTGACCTTGAAAGCTCCAAAAATGAAATAAACTCTCTAATGGACTCCTTAGCTAACTTGGAAGGTGAAGAGATGGTTATTTTTTAGGAAGAGAAAAAGGATGAAGAGAAGGTGTTTCTTGATATTCCAAATGAGTCTTTGAAAGACTTTACCTTACCAAGTGCAAGGCCGCTCATCATTGATTTTATTTTCAAGACCGTGGATGAAAGGAACAATATCATCTCTTTCATTTCTTTTCAAGTCATTCGGTTGGAGGGTGATTTCATTGTCATAAGTGAGGCATCAAATGAGAAAAGTGAAAAGATGATCAATAAGGATGTCTCATATCCAGTTTTTTATTCTTTTGATTAGTGAGTTGACCCAACGTCTTGCTAGAGACGTTAAATACTCGTATTCGTAGAGTTTTCAACTCTATTTATCTCCCATTTCTATTTTACTTTCATTTCTTGCGGCATCTAGATATGTTCCATTAAACTTCATTGAAGATTTCATACATGTTAGGCATAAAAACTAGTTTTTCGTACAGTTTCAAAACTCTATGTCTCCCTCATTTCTTTTTATTTTTCATTTTTGTGTACATTCTTCTATCCATTTTTCAATCTCCATTCTTGTTACCATCATTGGGGCTTAGCATAGGATTTTCTGCACTTTCAGCTAAAAATTAGGCATTTAGTGCCCTGTTCGATCGATCACATGAGATTTTCGATCGATCGAACATCATCTCTGCATATTTTCATCTCTCTGTTCCATCATTCGAAAATTCTCTACATATTTCAGGTCTCTGTGTATCGTTCGAACTTTTTCTCCGATCGATCCAAGTACTCTTTGATCGATCCAATTTCCATTTCGATCGATCGGAGTTCTATACTTAAAAAAAATAAAAAATAAAAAATAAAAAAAATTTGAAGCTCTGAAAATCATCTCTGTGTATCGTTCGAAACTTTCTACAGGTTTTCAGGTCTTGGATCGATCGAAGTTCGATCAATCATTCTTGGATCGATCACAGCTTTGCTCCCTTTGACTTTTTGACTTTTTCCTTTTTGTATTTTTATTTTATTTTATTTTTCATTTTATTTTACTTTTGTCATTTTCTTTTATTTAATTTAGTTACTTTTCTCTCTTGAAAAAAAAAAAAAAAAATTATTTCTTTTCATTCTTTATTCCCTTGCATTTTTACTTCTTGCATTTTTATTTATTTTCTTTTTTATTTTTATTTGTGTACATACTTGTTTTGTCTAAAAAAAATTAAAAAAATTTTAATTAATAATAAAAAAATAATTATTTTTCAAAGTAGCATTTCGTCTTCCTAAAGACGTTAAACTTAGCACCTATTTTGTATATTACTTGCATTTTTCGTTTTTCTTTGTGTGTTTCAAAAAATAAATAAATAAATAAAAAATAATAATAATAATAATAATAAAAGAAAAAAAAATGAGAGTTTCTATTTTTCATTTTTCTTTATTTTGTTCTTGCATACTTTCTTACTTTTTGTTTTTCATTTCTTGCATTGTACATATTCTTTCATTACATTTTACCTTCTTTATTTTTCTTTTTCATTTTGTTTACACATCTTTGCATTTTATTTCTTGCATTTTGTATATACTTGCTTTCATTAAATGAAAAATATAAAAAAAATTCATCATTGTGCCATTATGTGTAGTCATGCTACTTTCATATTTTCTATTGGGTTAGATCTCATATCTCTCTTTCATCTTATGCTATATTGCCTTAAAATTGCATGCCTTGGTTATTCTTATCCCATTTGATATTTGATGTGAGTTTGCTAGTGTGGTTATTCAAATAGGTTGTTGATTCCAAGTTTGGGAGAGACCCTTTTCAGATTGGATCATTGCCGGGCTTTATGATTTCACCACCATGGTATATTCTTTCCATCTTTTTCATTGTTCTCATTGCACATTGAGGACAATGTGCAGTTTAAGTTTGGGGGTAAGGTGACTTTGTTCCATTCTACTTAAAGTTGAGTTTTAAATGCATGGTTGAAATTGGAGATCCATGTTAGCAATGATTTTGATCTTTTGAGGACTATATTACTTAAAATTTAAAAATTGCTTGACTTGAGAGTCCTATACTCCTTGTATGCCTTGTGGAAGCCATTTAGGAGTAAATTTTTCGAAAGATTGATATATTGCTTGCACTTGTGGTCCACATCATCCTGATTTTGTAATTGTTTTGAAATTCACTCTAGGATTCTACACTAGCACAGGCGCACACTAGCATTCATTTGTGGGGTACATGCTTTGTTGATTATTGATTTGATTATATCCCAATTGAGCTAGTAGTGCATTGAAAGTTTTCATTCTTGATAAAAGTGGATAACAAACCATTTTCATTGAGTAGCCGGGATTCTAGCCTCATCAAGTACTGAACTTCTCGTACCGAAAGGTGGAGGGCCCAAACTCTAGGTTAATAACTAAAAAATAAAAATAATAATAAAAATAAAAAATAAAAAAAGAAAAGAAAATAAAAGAAAAGAAAAAGTTCCAAAAGTAATAAAAAAAGTGAGGACTTCTCCGAAAAGGAGAGAAGTAGGAAATGATTAGATGGAGGTTGTCTTGATTTGTAACCTAGTTGATTTGAGCTTATAAGTCCGTAGGAGTGTTTGAACACCTAGTGCCCTAAAGCCGTCTGGTTTGAGAGTCATTGACCTAACGCTCGACCTCATGGATCGCTAGAAAGCTTAATAGATCAACACATTGCACCATGCTTCCATCTTTGATCCTTAGGGATAGGAAAAAAAAAAAAAAAAATCAAGTGAAAAGAATAAGCGCACCTAGATCAATAAAGCTTTAATAAAATATCCATTATTTGTCTTGATGATCGGTACTAAATTTGTGTGCTAGTTTGAGGGTAAGGATGTGATCATTTCTTTAGTTGGCTTAGATAGCAACATACTTGATGCCAGTCCACTCAAAAAGGATTCTAGAGTTGTTTTGATTTACATGATCATTTTCTTGATGTGTGGAGGACCATACTTGCTTGTTTGATGTTGAAATTTTGGGAGATTGCTTGGAAATGGTTAAAAATTTGCATAGTTGAGATAGTTTTCTCCCAATACTTGTTTGCAATATTGGTGCCTCTTTAGTGAAAAATAGCTTAATGTTTGTGGGTATCATTTCTGAAAACCCTCACGAGACTTCACTCATCCACTAGGGGTAACCTAGGGGTTTAAAAGGCTTGTTGCATACGTTAAATGCAATCATGTTCCCTACGAAAGTGGCGTTATCCATTTATTGCTTTCTAGTTTGTAGTTGTTTAGTTGTTTATTTCATTCCTTTACTTTGTAATTCATTGCTAGGGACTAGCAATATTTAAGTTTGAGGGTGTGATGAGTGCCAAAAAGTGCGCCTTTTTACCCCATAAGCGAGGGTATTTTAGTCCATTCATCTATCTTTATTTACTCGTTTTAGTACTTATTTGTGTTTTTGTCTATTTCAGGTCAATAAAGTTAAAACGAGCTAAAAATGTTTTCTTAAGGCCTTTTTGGAGTCAAACTAAGTGTTGGTGAGAATTTGGAGCAAAATGAGGCTGATTTGGAGCAAAAAGGAAGCTGATGCTGAAAGCTGAAAAGTGAGATCGATCGTGAGATCGATCAAAGAAAAGTGAGATCGATCGAACTGTTCGCGAAAGTTATTAAAAAGCAGATCTGAATCTCATTTCGAACCAACTCAAGTTGTGCTTCAAGGAGACAATCCTAGAGCCGAGTTCTCACATATTTGTGCTCTCAAAGCCTTGTATATAAGAGAGATTGAACCATTTTTGTTGAGAGATTCATATTTTAGATTGTAATTTCTATAGTTTCATTAGTTTCTCTCTCTAGAAAGTTAGAGATTAGGGTTAGAAGAGAAGAGGGAAGTGGAGGCACATCTCAAGAACACATCTCTAGATCCATTCACTCTCTCTCTCTCTCTAGAGCTTCAAAGGAGAAGAAGAAGAAGATGGAGCCATGTTTGGAGCTTGCCCTTGAGGGTTTCATGACCACATTTACCTCCTCCATGATTAGCTAGATCTACACTTAGGGCTTGGATGAGCCCTAAGTCTTGTGTAATCTAAACCCTTGTATTTCTATTTTTGGGGATTTATATATATTGTTGTGATTAGTGTTCTAGCCTTGTGAATTTAATGAATCTTGGTATATTTCTATGATTTCTATGGTTTAATTCTTCCTATTAATTCTCTAGTTTATTTACATGTCTATGTGTGATTAAATTAGGAATTATTTCTTACATGATTCATATGGATTAATTCTTTCAATTGATTCTCTATTTGATTACATGTTGTCTTATGTGTGATTATTTGGGAATTGATCTCTACACTAGATTATCTATGTTGGTTGCATGTCTATGTGTGATTAATTAAGGATTTAGTGATGGCTAAGCATGGATTTTCATTGAATGGGTTTGTAGATTAATTTGATGGATTATTCTTATGCTTGATGGGTTATTCTACAATTTAATTCATGTTTGTAGGTAGGTAGACAATCTATACTTGATTTGATATTCCATGGCTTATTATTGCAAATTTTATGATTTTCTAGAGTGATGTGTGCTACAATTGTTACTAGTTTGGTGGGTCATGCTTAGATTTGATGGGTTGTTCTACACTTAGTTTATTTGTTGGTTAGGTAGACAATTCATACATGAATTTGATGGTCCATACTTAATATTGCAATTGGTAGTAGCATTTTGTTCACAATAATGTATTCCCCATTAATGGAAAGCAAGTGGTTAATTACATGAGCTTAGTGGTGATTCCAACACCCTAAGACCTCTCTTCATATCTCTTAAATCCATATCTCTCACTAGTTTATTTTAATTGCATTTTAATTTCCTTATATCTTAGTTTAATCAATCAATCTCTATCTTTTGCAATCAATTGATACATTAGAGTTGAAGTTAAATTCCAACACGTATAATCTCTGTGGACGATCCCAACTTGTTATACTTCATTAGTTGTAGTAGTGGTTTTTGACCGATCTGCCGCACTACCATCAAGTTTTAGAGTGTGAAATTTTAGGCGAGGGCCAAGAGTTTTACATTTATAAAAGCCACTACTACCTTTCACTATAAATATAGCTAGGGCGAGTAGGGATCGTCCCAAGGGATTGTGAGGGTCGAACAAGGTTGTGGAATCGCTATGAGGGCTAGTAGGTCAAGTGATCAAACAATTGGTTAGTTGGTTGATTAGACTAGAGAGCAACTAAATTAAACTAAATGATAACAAAATAATACAATTAAGAACAAATAAGAGAGAGAAGAGTCATGGGGTTTAGAGATCACCACCAAGCAATGCATTTCTATAAAATTGACTAGTGACTAATTAAGGCAAATGGTGTGTCGTAAGTACCTAAAAATGAAAATATTACGAAATCAATCTAAAACGGTAAAGTAAGATAGATAAAGGTACTAGAATGCCTAAGCTTAAGGGGTTTAAATACGCACTTTTCAGCGCTCATCACACCCCCAAACTTAAATATTGCTAGTCCCTAGCAATGAACTAGAAAGTAAAGGAATGAAATGGACAACTATACAAGTATGAATCTAGAAAACAATAAATGGATAACGCCACTTTTGTAAGGAACACGATTGCACTTAGCATATGCAACAAGCCTTTTAAACCCCTAGGTTACCCCTAGTGGACGAGTGAAGTCTCGTGAGGGTGTCCAGAAATGGTACCCACAAACATTAAGCTCATTCTTTCAAAAGAGGTACCAATATTACAAACAAGCATTGGGAGAAAACTACCTCGAGCAAGCAATTTTTCAAACATTTCAAAGCAATCTCCCAAAATCTCAACATCAAATAAGCAAGTATGGTCCTCTACATATCAAGAAAATGATCATACAAATCAAAACAACTCTAGAATCCTTTTGAGTGGACCGGCATCAAATGTGTTGCTATCTTAGCCAACTAAAGAATTAATCGCATCCTTACCCTCAAACTAGCACACAAATCTAGTACCGTTCATCAAGACAAGAAATGGACCTTTTATTAAAGCTTTATTGTTCTAGGTGCGCTTATTCTTTTCACTCGATATATATATATTTTTTTTATAGAATCAAAGATGGAAGCATGGTGCAATGTGTTGATCTATTAAACTTTCTAGTGATTCATGAGGTCGAATGTTAGGTCAATGACTCCCAAACCAGACGGCTTTAGAGCATTAGGTGTTCAAACACCCCTACGGACTTACAAGCTCAAATCAACTAGGCTACAAATCAAGACAACAACCATCTAATCATTTCCCACTTCTCACCTTTTGGGAGAAGTCCTCACTTTTTTTATTGCTTTTGTTTTGTTTTTTTTTTTTTTTTTTTTTGTAATCATTGAATTATTAACCTAGAGTTTGGGCCCTCCACCTTTCAGCGCGAGAAGTTCAATGCTTGATGAGGCTAGAATCCCAGCTACTTAGTGAAAAGGGGTTGTTATCCACCTTTATCAAGAATGAAAGCTTTCAATGCACTACTAGTTCAATTGGGATATAACCAATTCAATAATCAACAAAGCATGTACCCCACAAATGAATGCTAGTGCGTGCCTGTGCTAGTGTAGAATCCTAGAATGAATCTCAAAACAATCACAAAATCAAGATGATATGGACCACAAGTGCAAGCAAGATATCAATCTTTCGAAAAATTTACTCCTAAATGGCTTCCACAAAGCATACAAGGAGTATTTGACTCTCAAGTCAAGTAATTTTTTAAATTTTAAGCAATATAGTCCTCAAAAGATCAAAATCATCGCTAAATATGGACCAATCATAGAAAAATCCCTCAATTACACAAATCATGCTCAAAATCTTGAAATTTAAATCTAACACTGCAAAGCACCATTCCCCCCAAATTTAAATGGCACAATGTCCTCAATGTGCAAGAGAACAAAGGAAAGAGTATACCAGTGCAACTAAGCAAGAATGATCGGGACTGAAGTATCCAAAGTGGGTGGCATGGCCCCCCCAAACTTGGGATGAACTGTGGTCCTGAAAATTGGCACTTAGATAAACTCATTAGATAACAAAATAGGATAATTAGTGCACAATGGACATGCAAGTGTGAATGGAATAAACAGATAAAGAAATGAGAGAGGTATAAGGGTAGTCCTGAAAATCGGGTTGCACTCTCTCACTGAAGTCACTGTGATGCACCTGATAGAGTCAAACATACAGATATGATAATATAATCATATGACATCCATAGCAAAAACAGATATATATAAAACAGATAAAGTGCAGGTACAACAGAAATATCAAAGCCGACAGACCGGCTGCAAAAATAATAGTACTGTACAGGGATAAAAATAGAGATCAGAGATGGATCAAAAGATAGAAGGAACTGGGAACTCAGGACGATGAGGTAGGATGGGCAGGTCGGGCTCCACAGATATCTCTGGATAGATCTCGGAACATAGTCGCGACATCAGTACAGAAGGTAGCAAAATCAACTCTATGGGCTGTAAGATCAGCTCGTATAGCAACAACAGCATCCTCAAGAGTCTGCAGGCGTACTCCAAAGCCGGGGGTCAGATCTGGAGCCTCAAGTATAGATGAATCAGAAGAAAACTCCTGAGTCTGCTCTTTGTCGTGAATGGGCGACCTAGCTGGAGAGTGCTGCTCTGTGTCATCTGCAGGGCGCTCTAAATCAATATCTATATGCTCAGCAGCTGGATCGACTAGTGCGTCGTCCACTGCGGGATCTGCTGCTGCTGCCTGAGCTGCTGCCTCTTCCTTCTCCTCAGCCTCTAGCTCATCTGCAACCACTACCGCGTGGTCCTACAGTCTAGTAATAATGGCGTTGTAGCTCTTATTCCAGTCCTTCTTCAAAAAGTGACAAGAACCTTTCTCAGGGTGCTCTTGAGGATGAATAGGTAGCGCTGGTCGATAAGAATCTAGGTGATGAGGTGGCCGAATGGGAGAGACTTAGCCCGTCCGGGCATCTCCTTGCTAATATACTCATCAAATAGCTTCCTTATCACACTCCAGATGAGCGCGGGAATAGATACCCAGTGGCCTGTGTAGAAGGCATAAAGGGCTGTCAAATAGTCTCCCATCCTCTAAATCTTATGCCCTGCCATATAGATGTTCCGGAAAAGCACGGAAGCAATGAACCATAGGTCATCTAGAAGGAATGTGCGGGTGGCGAAGGTCTCACAATCGGCATAGTGACCTGTAAGAAATACCGCCATATCGGCATAAGAAGGCCTGTATAGCCTCAGATATGTCTCCTGAAGCTCTAAAGGACAGCGGTGTGGGCAGTGGCAAGAGCGGGCTAGCGAGTCCACTGTGATAGTGATCTGATGGCCATCTATAGAAGTGACCAGCTCTGCCGTGGTACGCGGGGATGGTCGGAGGTTCTGGAAGAACAACTGTACCAGCCGTGGGTAGACTGGCTCTGTGACTGGGGCAAGAATAGCTGCAAGGCCCCTCTGAATGATATCATGGTAAGCTGATCGGGTCAGCACCGATCTGGAGAAAAAGGCTGTGTCGAACACTGACTTATGGTCGACTGCCATATGCGAATATCTAGGCGCAGGCCTATCACGCTCCTGAGCTGGCTGGCGTGGTGGAGATGGTACTGGTGAATGCTCAGCTCCAGCATGTGGTGGAGATGGTGATGGTGTAAATACAGGCGGAGCAGCAGAGGTGGATGGAACATGATCATCCTCAGCCTCATGAGCAGGTGACTGAGGTGGTGTAGGCTGTACTGGCTCCTCCTGTGTATGAGAGGGCTCTGTTGGCTCCTCTAGCCGTGGTCTGATATGTCGCTGAGGCCCGTGTTGCCTCTTGGCAACAGTCTTTCGCTTAGTCATAGCATAAAAAATAATTTTAAAAAAAACTTGCAAGGGGAGTTAGTACCAGAATTAAGAATTGAAAGCACAAAATAGAGACATGCATGTCAAATAAGATAGACAACTCATATAAATGACATGAATCTATGCAAGTAGCAGTATGTGAAGCATGCTAAGCAGTGTAAGTATGAAATGCATCCAATGTGGAATATCACAGGCATTGGGCATATATGAGATAGCATGAACTTAAGGCATGATGAATGAAGTGTGTGTATGACATCTGTGAAGTTCGATCGATCACAAAAAGGTTTGAGATTGATCTCAAAACTTCGATCGATCTGAGGTATGAGTTCGAGCAATCTCTCAAGATCGATCTGAGATACAAGTTCGATCGATCGAACTATGTGATGAATGTAAACAGTCACAGATCTGTGACTTTGGAAGCATGGGGCCTACATGAACGTGTTCGTGGGCCCATCAACATAATACATCATCAAATCCCATCACTGTAGAAGGCCCATTCTCCCAAAACGAATCAAAAATATATAAAACATATATACACATATATACATAACTATAACTCAGTACTTTGAAGCTTCAAAAATGCAGATTCAAGCATGTATAAAGCATGAATGTAACATCTAAAGCATGTAAGCATCATATCGAAGCTTAAATCATAGATGAGATCTCAGATTTTACCTCAAAACGATGAGAGAAGTGGAGAAGGTACAAAGGAAGTGAAATCCGAGATGAGGGAAAGAGTGTACCTTAGATCTCGCCGGAGATGAGAAAGACGGAGAGTAGATGCGGCGGCAACGAGGGAAGCAAGGGTTTGGAGGGTTGGATCGATCCAAATGATCGATCTTGAGACCCTCCAGGTCTATTTTAAAAACATTTCCCGATTAGTTCGATCGATCGAACTGAGACTTCAGATCGATCGAACTTTAATGAACTCTCCTCAAAGTATTTTTTGAAATTTTTGAAATTTTTGAAAAATGAAAAACTAAAATTAAAAATTAGAATTAAAATTAAAAAGAAATTGTAAAATAAAATAAAATGGAATAAAATATTTTTGGATTATTTTTTTTTTATTTTTATTTTTCATTGAACAAACAATAATAATTAAAAACTAAATAAATTAAAATATTTTTGTATTTTTGAAAACTTTTTGAAAAATAAAATAAAATGAAATGAAATGAAAATAAAATAAAAATGAAAATATTTTTTGGATTTTTGAAATTTGAAAAGTCAAAACAAAGTCAAACAATGAAATGGAGAACTGAGATCGATCGGAACAAGAGTTCGATCGATCAGACAGAGAGCAAAAATATGCAGGTTTTTGGCTTAGAAAATTGGCTAAGTGTTGAAACTTGAAGATCGATCGAACTTGAAAGTTGGATCGATCGAAGAACTTCCGATCGATCTTGAAATGTTTTGATCGATGAGACAGAGAGCTGAAATATGCAGGTTGATGCAAGCTCAATATTTTTCTAAGTGTTGAATCATGAGATCAATCAAACTTTGAAGTTAGATCGATCGAAGGTCTCTTGATCGATTTAAGAATAAGTTCGAACGATGGGACAGAGGGGTGCTCACCCACAACACAAAAATTCATGCAATCCTAATCAAAGTTCCTAGCAACGCATATGAACCAAAAACAAGTATCTAGACTTCGCAAGAAATGAAATTTAAGATAGAAATGGGGGAGGAATAGGGTTTTGCACCCTACGAAATGTTTTTACTAGTCTTTAACGTCTCTACAAGATATTGGGCTCTTTTAGCCCGGATCAAAGATCTTGTAATGCATCCCTTCCTTATTGGGGTGATAGATGCTTTGAACTCCACCTAACAAATAGTTCTTTGAAGAACTTGTTGGATTAAGCTCAAAAGAAACTTTTGATCATTTGTCTATGCAATCACAACCTTTGGGCTTCCATGCCCTTTCAAAGCAAGAATTTAAAGCAACACTTTGAGAATGAATGGTTGAAGATGATTCTTTGGAAGTTTTAGTCTTACACAAAAGCTCATTTCCTTGACATTGAAGATCATAACATTTATCCACAACATTAACCTCTCATTCATATTTGTCAAATGAATTGGGTGTGGGATTAAAGATATTCAACTTCACCTTCATGTGGCCAAATGAGATCTTTATTATCCCTGTTCTACAATTGATGTTGGCATTAGCGGTTGCCAAGAAAGGACTGCCAAGGTTAACGGGAATTTGGCTCTTAGGATTAGGGACCGGTTTCGTGTCTATGACAACGAAATCAACCGGGAAAAGGAATTTATCAATTTTAATCAAAACATCCTCAATGACACCCCTAGGTTTCTTGATAGATCGGTCGGCAGTTGCAAAACTACCGACGTTGGTTTTAATTCACCTTGGCCCAATTTGACATAAACCGAGTATGGAAGAAGGTTAACACTTGCTCCTAAGTTAAGAAGCGCCCGATTAATGATATGATCACCAATGATGCATGAAGTAGTAGGTGAACCGGGGTCCTTAAACTTTGGCAAAGTGTTATGTTGCAAAATTGAGCTTACTTGCTCGGTCAAAACCACTTTTCTTGGTGCTTAGCTCTTGTTCTTCCGCTTTTGGGTGCACAAGTCTTTCAAGAATTTGGCATAAGTCAGAATTTGCTTGATTGTATCCAAAAGTGGAAGATTAACTTTTACTTGCCTAAACATTTCCATAATTTCATTGGTTTTTGCCTCTTGCTTGTCTTTTGAAATGGATCCTTTTAAGGCATCCGGAAATGGAACTTTTGGTTCAAACACTTTTTCAGAATTTTCTTTTGAACTCTCTTCAATACAAGAAGTTTTTAAATCATTTTGTTTTAAATCATTTTTCAACATCATTTTTCAAAACACATTTTTCAAGACTTTCTCATTCACAAGATCATGTATATGCAATGAAGGAGGAATAGGATGTGAAACGAAACGGGTGACAACTTGAGGTTGCACCGGTTCACTCTCTTCATTGGACATGTCAACTCAATTGTCCACAATCCTACCACTCCGCAAGGTAGTCACCGCATTAACATGTTCAATGGTGTAGCCTTTCGATGAGGAATGGATTTCCACAACACATTATTGCTTAGGTGGGACATTAATAGGCATCTTTCCCTTCTCTCTTACATTGAGAGTGCTTGTTATTTGCCCTACTTGGGTTTCTAGCTTCGCAATAGATTGAGAGTGAGAATGAAGCAATTGAGTGTTAGCCTATAAAGTGCCCAAAGCATTTAAAACTTTTTCTTTAAAAGTGGGACTTCTAGTATTTCCTTGGGAATAGGATTGGTTGGGAAAATGAGAATTAGCAAATTGATTTCCTTGTGATTGATAAGGTCTATAACCTTGGGATCCTTGGTTTTGAAGTGGAGGTGGAATGTACTTCCCTTGAAAACCGCCTTAGGAAAGGTTTGAGCCCTCTCCTTGGTTTTTCCAAGAGAAATTCGGATGATTCCTCCAACTTGGATTATAATGAGTACCATAAGGATTGTTCCCTTGGTTCACAAAAGCTACATTGACTTGTTCATTAGGTTCATTTTGCACTTATCCGTAAGGATAATGAGAAGTAGAATGAAGAACACTAGAACAAGTCATACATGTTTCATTTGATACACAATGAGAATGGTTAAGGAAGGAAGATATTTGGTTCACCGAGTTTTGGTTAATCAAAAATTGATCAAACCATTGAGATAAAGACTTTATTTCGGCGGCTATTTCATTTGAATGGTCGACTTAATGTAAGCCAACACTCTTCCTACCTTATGAATTTCTACCATTCTTGGATGATAATGTTCTATGCAAAGAATTTTCACTCATGCTCTTATAAAGACGCCACACGTCATCCTCATACCTATCAATGTATAAGCCACCTATGGAAGCATCAACCATACCTTTATAATTGTCCGATAATCTCTCAAAGAAATATTGAACTAATTGCCATTTGGGCATGTCATGATGCGGACACTCCCTAAGCAACTCATTGAAGCGTTCCCATGCCTCATGAAACTTTTCTCCATCCCCATGTGAAAATTCTCGAATTGAGGTTCTCATGGCATTGGTTTTAGAAACCGGATAGTACTTCTTCAAAAACTCTTGTTGGATTTCTGCCTAAGAAGTGATTGAAAAAGGCCTAAGATTATTAAACCAATACTTTGCCTTGTCTTTTAAAGTGAATAAAAAAAGTTTGAGTCTTAAGACCTCTTCCGACATGTCCGTATATTTTACGGTGGAACATACTTCAAGAAACTCATCCAAATGCTTGTAAGGTTCTTCACTTGGAAGTCCATGATAGTTAGGAAGCATTTGAATGGTTTGTGACTTAATTTCATAATGATGTGCGCTAAATGGAGGCAACTGGATGCATGTAGGTGCATTATACTCATTAGGCACATAATGGTCTCTTAAAGCAAGAGGTAGATTAGCTACTTGAGGTGCAACATGAATACCTTGGTTTTGAATTCCTTGATTGATGATGGGAAGTTGTGGAGCATACATTGGCCTTGGCATTCCATAGGGAGCTTGGCCTTGTTGTTGTGGTGGTTGGTGAATGTATGGCCTAGGCATGCCTAATGGTACTTGTATGTTCTTATTGTGCACATTTAGATGAAGAATACCTTGTTGGTCTATGTGACCAAGGTCCTCAACATGATCATCATTATGGTCATCCATTGATAGATTGGTTCTATTTGAACTTCCTCTTCCCCTAGGATTTCTAACAATGGGTTCAAGACGCAAATCAAGAGGGACAAGAGTTGGTCTCAATGAACGAAGTCCATGCATGCACAATGCAAAACACAACAAACACAAAGAATGACAAACACTATGCCTTCACAACAATGCAATTAGACTTCTTCCACAAACACTTAACCCATACTCCTATGCTTTAACAACAATAATGCAAAGAACAATTAAAAACAAGCCTCCACGCGAGCCGACGATTTAACTAAGGGATTGAGTAAGAAAAGTCTCACAAAGGTCCTTTAGCACTTTAACTCCAAATTTAAAGCTTAGCTTAGCAAAAAATTTTAAATTTTAGCTTTTTACTTTCTTTGCTTTACTTGAATGCTCCTTTGCTTGTTTCCTCTCCAACAATGCACCTAGTCAAGTAAGAACAACACAATAAGTAACTAAAAAGAAAAATAAAAATAAAGTAAAGACACGATCAAAAGAGTACTAATCCTAATTGATTCCACAATTCTGACGTTGCCTAATCAAATCAATCAATCCCCGGCAACAGCGCCAAAAACATGACCGGTCTGTCGCATTACCGTCAAGTTTGAGCGTGTGAAATTTTAGGCGAGGGCTAAGAGTTTTACATTTATAAAAGCCACTACTACATTTCACTATAAATATAGCTAGGGCGAGTAGGGATCATCCCAATGGATTGTGAGGGTCGAACAAGGTTGTGGAATCGCTATTAGGGCTAGTAGGTCGAGTGATCAAACAATTGGTTGGTTGGTTGATTAGACTAAAGAGCAACTAAATTAAACTAAGTGATAACAAAAGAATGCAATTAAGAACAAATAAGAGAGAGAAGAGTCTTGGGGTTTAGAGATCACCACCAAGCAATGCATTTTTATACCATTGACTAGTGACTAATGAGGGCAAATTGTGTGTCGTAATATTGGTGTGTGTGTGTGTGTGTGTTTGGTTGATTCAACAAGTAAAGATGGCTAGTCAAGCATGTATTGTCTAAACATTATGTGAAAGGCACAATATATCTAAGCAATGAAACATATATTGTCTAAACAACATGTGAAAGGCACAATAGATCAAAACAAGTCATTAATCCTTTCATTAAGCTCGTAATCCAAATACAACACAAGGTTAGAGACATATGCTACTTGCATTCAAAAGCTTGGATCATCAAACAACAAGCATGGATTATCCTCCCATTTAACACTACACTACAACTACACTACATCTACACTACTAGCATGAAAATAAACTAGGGGAGAGGCACAATCCATCAAGGAATAAGTATGAACCATCAAGAAAATCACAAGAGCATTTCATTAAGCACTATGTTTTGACAATCTCTAAATCTATAGCATCAATACACATAGACATGCATTAATAACATAAAATCTAGAGACAAGCACATGAACATCTATTCTAGCATACATAAACATATAGATATAATGAAATGATCAATTGAAAGCATTTAACCACATAAATCATTGAACAATCAAGATCTATATATATCAAAGTATCAAAACATTAATTACAATACTAATCCCTCAATAATACACAAGATTAAGATATAGAAAGCATGCTTGGGGCTAACTCTTGCCCCAAGAGGATGTCTAGCCACTCACAGTGATGTTGCTCCAACCCTCAAGGGCTAACTCCATGGAAGAAATCTGCTCCTTGTTGATGAAGAACTCCAATGGTGTCTCTAGCCTCCTCCTCCTCTAAGTTTGCCTCCTTTTTAGAATAATCCCTAGAATTGTATCTTTCCAACGCTAAGTCTCTTCAAAAAGTGCATCATATTACTTTTATAGGTAGGTCAAGTGACACACAAAATGAGCTGGGTTCATGTAAAGAATATTCTCTAATGATTGGATAGAGGACGGATTGAACAAGCTGGCTTTTTAACTTTTTCGCACTGGTGGAAGTTCTATCGATCGAACCTTGGACTTGGATCGATCGAACTTGGCTGAGATCTATCGAACTGAGGCTAGATCGATCCAACTAGTTGAGCTTTTTGGGAAAAGACAAATCCGAGATATTTTGGGAGATATTTTTGGGAAAAGGACAAAAGTGGTTATGGGTGGTACAGCTGTGGATAAGATCAATCATTTGAATAAGGACAAAAATGTTCGATCGATCGAAGGGTGGTATTGGATCGATCAAACTTTGGACTTTATACTTTGGGTCAAGGTTTGGATCTATCTTGAAGTACTGAGATTGATCAGTGTTCGATCGATCGAACCTTGAAGTTGGATCGATCGAACTTTGTTGCTTCCCACCTTTGGCTTCCTTTGCTTCTTACTTTCTCCACCTTGCTCCTTTCTTTGTTTAATCCCAAAATTGCTTCAATTAAGCTCTTATTTGGCTGAGTTAGCTTATTTTCAGGATAAGTGCCTGAAAATGAAAATATTACGAAATCAATCTAAAACGGTAAAGTAAGATAGATAAAGGTACTAGAATGCCTAAGCTTAAGGGGTTTAAATACGCACTTTTCAGTGCTCATCAGTTTTATAAATGTAAATTTAACTAGAAAGGCTTCCGAAACCACATTCATATTTTGACCTTGCGAAGCGACCTCTCGCATTAAAAAGTCCGTTTTCTAAATGCATTAGAAAAGGGCTCATCATTTCCCAGTTGGTCTAGAATTGTACCAAATCCTATGCACAAATTTTTCCTTATTTTCAGAGGGATTAGGTCATTCTATGTTTTATATAAATCATGTCATACACATAGGTTTATTTACAACTTTTGCATTATCAGTTTATTATTCTTAAAAGCCTTAGGAAGATTTTTGTCTCAGAAATTCTTAGAGAATTTTCTGTTTGTCTTTCTAAAACATGTACACATAAATACTTAGAGAGTTTAGAGTTGTGTTGTTTGAATCTTGATCATGATCATACAGTTGTATCTACATTGATTAGACAAAAGCAGATCTACTTCTACATCAAATCTAGAAGTTGAATAGAAGTAAAAGCGATCACACTTTGAAAGGGTTAGAGCATTCGAGGAGTGTTGTTTGATCTACCTACTACTCTTCTACAAAGATCAAGCATAAGCCTGAGGTCAAGTTGCTATTAGATGGGGAGTCACAAAGCCAGAGGATTGGCAGCAGTTGGTATTTGGTAGAACGATAGGGTGTGAGGCAGAGTCAAAGTTCAGTGTACTTTGTTTCAGGCATAATGGATCAGTTTACTTTGAACTGCATAGTCTATGAGGTTTTTCCCACGCAAACAGTTGAGACGTATTTTATCAACTGGAGTTTCCTCGCTAAAATCCTGGTGTCATCTCTAACTTTACTTAGCTTTATTTTATTGTATGATATTAAATTATTAATTACAAAAATAAAAAAAGTTAGGAACACACAAGATCTATTTTTAAATAATCAAAACTTTCTAAGTACATTCCGTTGCGTACAACTCACACATGCAGTTGTCATCTTCAAACATAACTGAATAACCTTTATTGAGTAGTTGTCCCAAACTGATCAAATTTTGAGCCAAACCTGGAACATACAAAACCTCATCAATCAATTTTTTACCAAAATTTGTATTCACTGCAACAGTTCCTTTGCTTTGAACTTGCACCCTTTTGTCATTCCCCATACACACCTGAGACTTTACAGATTCATCATGTTTAATAAAAATAGATTTATCTCTGGTCATATGGTTACTACAACCACTGCTAAGATACCACATATTTTTTTACAGTGGCATTAAGGCAAGATATGAATAAATGTTCATCATAGGATTTTCATCAATTCAACTTTTTCTTTATCAACTTTTTCCTCATGAAAGTTAGCTTAATTTTTAAGATTATACCAACAGTCTTTTTCATTATGTCCATATCTTTCATAAAAGGAACACGGAGGGATATTAGGATTCTTATTTTTGTACCAACAATCCTGTTCAATATGACCCTTCTTCCTACAATGAAAACAAATAGGAATTTCACCATTACCTTTATTGAATTGTCTCCCTTTTGCATTGAATTGATTCCTTCTTTTGTCTTGAAATCCATAGTTTTTCCCTTTTCTATTTGAGCTTCTCTTAAACTCCAATTTTGTTTGCAAAGCCTGCTCCACTTGGCTTTCTATAGACTTATTTAATCTTTCTTCATGTTTAGTGATCCCATCAATTGAGTAAAAGACAACTTAGATAAATCTTTTGACTCCTCAATTGTAGCTATGACACTATTGAATTTAGGAGTTAGACTTCTCAAAACTTTTTCAATGACTTTTTTATCATTCAAATTTTCACCAAAAGATTTTGTTTGATTAACAATAGAAGTAACTCTAATTAGGTAAGCATGAATTGACTTGGAACTTTTCATCATCAATGCTTCAAACTCACGACGGAGAGTCTGTAACCTTAAAGTAATTACCTGACTCGATCCTTCGTACTCATTCTGAAGCAACTCCCATTTCTCCTTGGATGTTTTAGCTCCCATTATTCTTGGAAAAATAGTGTCGTCTAACCCTTTTTGGATATAGGACAAGGCCTTGGCATCTTTCTTCTATTTTTCTTTCAATGTTGTTCTTTGTGCAGCAGTAACTCTGTCTTCCTAATTATCATTTTCTGCATAACCACTCTCAACCAGTTGCTACAAATCAAGAGAAATAAAATTTGATTTCATTTTAATACTCCAAAACTGGTAATTTTCACCTTTGAAAGTAGGAACAATTGAATGAGAGTTGTTATTACCAGTTGCGGCCATCATTTTTTTTACCTTAACCTTTTCTTATGCTTTTGTGTAATCCTTGTTGATCATCGGCTAATCTGATACCACTTTTAGCCTTTTTGGCTATTAATGAAGCAACACGTAACAACAAAAACAGGAAAGAAAATTTACGTGAAAGAAAAAATCATGTAAATTATTTTAATTTGGGATACATATATGATTACAATCACTTTCTTTAAATAGGCAAAGAACGTAATCATCTAAATGATATATAACCACCATCATTCAAACTTTAACAACCCAACCCTTATCAATTATTTTATTTAAATTCAAAAACCTAACTCACAAGATAACACTGATGTGATATATATGTTAAATTTGAATGAACTTCCAACACTTGCCTGCTAGATCAAAAGCACAAATCACAACAAACCCATACATTTTATAAGCTAACCAATGTACAGATCCATTCACAAGTACCCTTAAACCCGACCCGAGAATACGAACATAGGGGAAATCACGAATCCACGTTGAATACAAGGATTGGTTTCAAGTGTAAGGACATTTACACATGTATCAGCACAAACAAAGATTTGAATTGTGTTTTGGTGAATGAGATTCAATTGCGCCATGACTTCGATATGCTTTTGAATTGATAGAGAGACGTTGCGCTCAATCAAGAGAGTATGTCAACAATGATCTCTTCACAAAGGTATGTGCCGTTTGACATCGCCAACTTTTGTTTTATGCCGAACATAAAAGGCGATCATCGCGATAGGTTTACATGTTCTTATAGTGGGACTTGGGTAGGTTGGATCGAACAAGGTTGACCTACATCTAATGCCCTAAAACCGTCCGGTTTGGGAGCCATTGACCCAACGCTCATTACACATGTCTTATAGAAAGCTTTAGAGATTTTTACATTGCACTATGGTCTCATCTTCAATCTTAAAAAAAATAATAATAATAATAAAATAAAAAAATAAAATAAAATGAAATCATTTGATCTTTGAGATGTAAGCTTGAGGTAGGATTTTGATCTTTGCTTTGATTATATGGAGTTGAGCCATATTGTTAAATGCCACATATTCACTTAAAAAGGATGCTAGAGTCAATGTTGATACTCATCGTTATAATTATTGTTAATTACAAACTAGCTCCAACAGTTATTTAATAGCATAAATTAACCTTTGTACGATAATTAATTAGTTATTTTGATAAATATTACCATCAATAAAATGTACTAATTAATTAATATTTAGTCAACGAGGATTATTTATTTGATCACATAGCAAAGTTTCCATATGAATTTCTCGAGTTTTTCTAACATCTTGAGTTGTCCAAAATTTTAATAATTTAATAATACTTTAGTACAACAAAAGTAAAATGTTAAAGTATAATTTTTTTTTTTTATTTGTGCACATGTTACTACATACCCATGATATGAAATAAAACTACTTATTTTACGTGACAAGTACTATTTTCTTTATGACTTTGAGTTATTAAAACTTGTGAAATTTAATAATTTTAGAAATTAGAAAGAAGTCAAATTGTAGATTTTTTTGTTTCTTTAAATATAATTTAATTATTACCTTTTTTTCCCATGGCATGTTTATGTAAAGTTATATTAATAGAAGTGGATATTGTAGATTGTAGTTTGGTGATTAGTCCATCAAAAGTTTTCGTTGACATTGAAGCTATTTGGGGAGATATTCAGGCTTATATAAAACTACATGATCTATAGAAGATTGGTTGGGTGAAGCGGCAGGTAAATGTTTTGGCACATAGTCTGGCCCAGTATGCTATGCAGAGAAGAGAAACTGTATGTTTCTTGATATTTTTCCAACTTTCATAGAAGATAAAGCTTATATGTATGAGTTGTTCTTATGGACTTGTCGACTGTAAGGGATTGTTTGTCTTCCAAAGCCATTATTAATATTTATTATATAAACTCTTATTTATTTATCTTCATATTATATTAATTATACTATATTGGTTAGATATTTTTATCTTGGTTGTCCATTAATTATGATATATAAGATGAATTTATGTACACAGGAGATAAAAGCATGTGCACAACATAAATGATTTCATCGATATTCGTAATTATTAATGTTCGTACTCGAAGTAATAAAACGGAGCATTCTATTTTCTGAGTATAACAGTTAGTTTCAAACTCAATAGAAATACTAAGAATACTAAGTGAAGTGACTTATCCAAGTTATCTTGTTATGGCTGAATGGATCGACGATGATCTATATAAAACTACATGATCTATGGAAGATTGGTTGGGTGAAGCGGCAGGTAAATGTTTTGGCACATAGTCTTGCCCAGTATGCTATGGAGAGAAGAGAAACTGTATGTTTCTTGATATTTTTCCAACTTTCATAGAAGATAAAGCTCATATGTATGAGTTGTTCTTATGGACTTGTCGACTGTAAGGGATTGTTTGTCTTCCAAAGCCATTATTAATATTTATTATATAAACTCTTATTTATTTATCTTCATATTATATTAATTATACTATATTGGTTAGATATTTTTATCTTGGTTGTCCATTAATTATGATATATAAGATGAATTTATGTACACAGGAGATAAAAGCATGTGCACAACATAAATGATTTCATCGATATTCGTAATTATTAATGTTCGTACTCGAAGTAATAAAACGGAGCATTCTATTTTCTGAGTATAACAGTTAGTTTCAAACTCAATAGAAATACTAAGAATACTAAGTGAAGTGACTTATCCAAGTTATCTTGTTATGGCCGAATGGATCGACGATGGCACCGTCATGAATAATTTTTCTTATTTGTTACTAATGTAAGTTAACTCTTAATCCTAAGAACAATATCGACTGGGTTTATATTAATTATTTACTTTGATATACTTGAAGTGACCTTTGGGTCAAACAATTTATGTACTTTAGGTAAATAATTAATATATTCGCTACAGAATGTATTTTATCAATATGAAATTCACATGACAAAGTATTTTGGCTAGCTAGGTTGATTTGATTGAAAAAATCTGGCCAATTAAATATAATATTAATTTATTAAATGTATGTGATCAAATAAATAAACCTAGGTGACTAAATATGAATTAATTAGTACATTGTATTGATGGTAATATTTATCTAAATAACTAATTATCGTGAAGAGGTTGATTTATGGTATTAAGTAACTGTTGGAGCATTTGTAATTAACAATAATTATTCATACAAGTGCAACTAATTCAATTAATTCAATTTTGTTGGAATTAGAAATAATTAATAGAAGTTATTCTAATAGGCTAAAGAGTTAGCAAGCTATTAGAATATTATACTGAAGTCCTAAATAAGGATAAATCTATCAAATCTCACTCCTAGATCAACCTAGAATGCAAGTGATAGATCAAAAGGTGAATTCATGTGGAAAATGAGATAATTTTATAGGACTTTACCTCTGGATAAAGGGAGGTGATTCGGATATGGCCTAGCGGTTTACTCGCTGGATTTTGGAGTTTTGCAAGCCTAAGGTCTAGGGTTCGAATCCCGCTGAGTGTTCTTTGTGGCTAGCCTCCACTGTCCCAGTGACTTACCCGACCCAGGTGGGGAGGCGCTCTTCCGGATCTTCGAGAATTAGTCGAGTTGTTGAGAGGCCCTAAGGGTTCGTGCAATCCCGGACACCCGGGTTAATTAAAAAAAAAGGGGGGAGGTGGTGGCATTGTTCCATTAATTCAAGAGAGCGAGTGAGAAATACACCAGATCCTAAATTCAATTAAAGGGATTAATCAACTGAAAGAGAGAACAATGAAATTATCAACAACATCAAATCCGGCCCTTGGAAAAGACATTAAAGATTTTGATGTATGCAAAGCAAGTGCTCACGTCATTGACACACAGATTTAATCCTAATTAAGGTGACAATCCTGGAAGATAAATTTGTGTAAAAAATGACAGTTTATGGTTTACAATCCTCTCACCTTCTATAAAATAAGGATTGGTATTCCCTTGCAATCCAAGTAAGAAGGTGCGCTTAAGGTGAAGGTTATTAGAGCTAATAATGTGAAGGAATCTGATGGAGACCTTTCAGATGATAAAATGGCATATCTTACTAAACATTTCAACAGATTTAAGGCAACATGTTCTATCAATCATAAAGGACATAAATATGGAAAGTGACTCATCAAAATTGAAAGACAAATGGAAGAAGAAATATTTCCCACTGGTTGGGAATCAAGCTTAGAGGAAGAGGAAAAAACAGCTTTAGATGTTGAAGGAACCTATTTATTCATGGTTGTTCATGAGCCAGCATCCTATTAACAAATGAAAGTCAATGGAGATGAAGAAGATTACATTGATGAAGCTCTTACTGAAAGTGAAAGGCTTGCAAGGAAATGCAACTCTCAGGAGAGAGAACTGAAGCTGGTCAATCGTGGGCTGAAAAAAGACGTCTATGAAGCTCCTCATCAAACACATAAAGGTAAATCTCTCTGTCTCTTTCTCTCTCTCTCGTGTTCCATTTCTCTAATTGTATGTCAATGTACCAATGACGGGGAAGTTGATATATACAAAATGGAGCACTGAAAACTATAAAGGGGAACTAGCTATGGATTTAGAAGAAAGGTCCAATAAGATGACTAAAATCTGGACACCAAAAATATCTTCATATATTTTAAATTGTTCAAACCTACCATGAATTGAAGAAATAGTTTAATCCACTAGATATAAAAAAATAATCCATCCTAAAAGATTCTTTAGCTGATTGAGTTGGCTTATCATCTACATTTTCATCAAATTGTTTTTTTTCTACGAATTACACGTTTTTCATGAAAAATAAGTTCTATTTTCATTTCATTAACAATTTCTTTAGCTGAAATAATAGTCGATGTCAATCCAATTTCTCAATATTTTGTGAAAAAATAAATAAGACCTTTTAATTGATCTATGGCAAAATCAATATTGATATCTTGAGATTGTAAATTTTTACTAATTGAATTAAAAGCAAATAATATGTCATACCAAATAGTCATACTCAATAAAAACTCAAAATTTTCAAATTCTACATAGCTAAACATTTAGCTTCACTTCTAGTCTTAGAATCTTCATTTTACTTTTTGTAATTGAAGTAAATCATCTCTTATTTGTGGAGTTTGAAATCTTATTGCTTTAACACTTTCAATAAAACTTTTTTTTTTTTTTTTTTTAAATTGTAAAACAAACACACACATACTTTTTTTCCCACGCCAGGGCTCGAACCCCTCCCCTTTTCTTTGAAGATGAGGAGGTTATACCATTGGGCCAAAGGCTCTTTGGTACTTTCAATAAAACTTTCCCAACGGGTTTGTGACAATGACTTAATTGTTAAACCGAATATATACATTACCTTGTAAAATTTTCTACCATTTTGTAGAAGAAGAAAATAATGAATACATATGGTGTACCACTCCAAAAAAAAGATATAGCTTTAGGACAAAAGTTGGCCATATCACAAAGTAATAGATTAAGATTATGACAACCACATGATGTATAGAATGCTCTAGGGTTTATGTCTAGTAGTCTTTTTTATACACTTTGATTTTTTTCTTTCATGTCAGATCCATTATCATATCCTCGTCATCTTATATTAGTAATATCAAGCTCAATATTTTTTATTGCATTTATAATTTCATCAAAATAGATGGATTATACTTATGCTTGATGGATTGTTCTACAATTTAATTCATGTTTGTAGGTAGGTAAACAATCTATTCTTGATTTGATACTCCACACTTATTATTGTAAATTCCATGATTCTCTAGATTGATGTGTGCTCTCATTAGACCCATTTGGTAACTAATTGATGGATTATGCCTTTGTCTTGGTGGGTTGTTCTACACTTAGTTTACTTATTGGTTAGGAAGACAATTCACTCTTGCATTAAATAGTTCACACTTTTACATGCAAATTGTGTTTATGTTTGTGGCCACATCTAGATTGTAATAATGTATTCCCCACTAATGGAAAGTAAATGGTTAATTACATGAGCTTAGTGGTGATTCCAACACCCTAAGACCTCTTTTCATATCTCTTAAATCCCTATCTCTCACTAGTTTACGTTAATTGCATTTTAATTTAATTATTTTCTAGAGTAATCAACCAAATCAACCCTCTTTTGCAATCTTTTGATACGCTAAAGTCGAAGTTAAATTCTAACACGTATAATCCCTGCAGACGATCCATACTCACTATACTTTATTAATTGTAGTAGTGGTTTTTATAAATCTAAATTTGACTAGAAAGGCTTCCGAAACCACATTCATATTTTAACCTTGTGAAGCGACCTCTCGCATTAAAAAATCCGTTTTCTTAGTCACTTAGAGGAAGGGGCGAGACTCGTCATAAGGCGAGAGAAATCGTTCACCATAAAAGTCCAACAAGGCCGAACTGTGCGCATCGTAAAGGTTTTAAATGACAATAAAAGTATGGTAAATTTTAAGTGGCGATGTACCTTCGTGTTTTCTCATGTTTTGAAAACTCTTTTGAAAACTAAAATATACTCATGTAACTCACTTTCCTAAAAATAGTTTTTTTTTTTTTTTTGGGTAAATTCCTAAAAACTGTTTTGAAAAACTAGAAGTAGGCTTATTTTGCAGTTTTTAGTTTTTTGTAACTCTCAAAACAACATACTAAGCAGGATCATAATGATTAGTTTTAAAATGTTATTTAAATTTTTTTCATTTTTTTTATTATTCATCACTACGATACCCTTTTTGGCCACTATTCATGAAATGTTTCATCACAGTGCAAAACAAAATATTTTTTATCAAACATGTTTTTTTGCTATAGTACCCAATGAAAGCAAAACAGAAGCAGAGTTTTTATATAGCTTTTCTGCTTTTTATTTCTCTGAAAAATAGAAAATTATTTTCAAAGTTATAAACTAAGTAGGCCCTAAGTTTCTATTAATTTTCACTTACCCACCACCACCACAATCGACGGAGGCAGCAACACCATCCCTATTTTTGTAATAGCCACCACCACCAATCCCATAACCACCAGCGGTGACACCACCACCAACCCCACAACCACCAGCGGTGACACCACCACCATCCCCTACCACCACCATCATCTCCGCCCCTACAAGTAGACCTATCAACGGGTCAAATTCAGATCGGTGTTTCCCTAATCCGATCCGATCCGATAATTCGATGGATTATTTGTAAGTGATAGGGGTGGGCAAATAATCCGTGAATCTGCGAATCCGATCCAATCCAATTCGTGCGGATCGGATTGGATTGGTATACCCATGTATCGGTGACGAATTCAAAAAAATCGAATCCATAACTCATGAATCGGATCATGGATTGGGGTGTTAAAAATTTGATCCAATCCATGAAATTTATATATATATATATATTTTCAAAGAATATATTAGTTAATTTAATCAGTTAATGATAATTTAATGGACTCTAAGGATGTATTAGTTAATAATTATTTAAATATATGAATTAATATTCAAAAATTAAATTTTTATCTTAGGTTATGGTTAAAAGATAAAAAATAATAAATAATATTAATTATAAAAATAATAATGAATAATTTAGATAAAACTCAATCCGCATATTCAATCCGATCCGTTATTAAATGGATCTGGTGGCGCTCTGTCGCGATGCACCCCAAAGCTTGAAATGTGCGCTAAGAGTGTGAGTGTGCAATGTGGCCAAGTTTTAAATTTATAAAAGCCACTACTACCTCTAACTAAAAATATAGCTAGGGTGAGTAGGGATCGTCCCAAGGGATTATGGGTGCCTTAGCAATGGAAACAATATATAGGGTTAGTAAATCGAATGATCAAAAGATGGTTTGTTTGGTTGATTACACTACAATGCACATGGAATTAAAGCAAACAAAATTCAATGATTAATAAGGTAAAGAAAGATATAGAGGGGAGGACTTGGGGTACTAGAGCTCACCACTAAGCTTGATTTCACTAAACATTAGCAATTGTATATCAATGGGGAGATTGAATTGTAACTTGTATGTGTGTGTGTGTGATATTAATTGAAACTATGCATGGATGGCAAATAAGCATAGATTGTCAAGCCAAATCAAATGGAAAGCACAACCTATCAAATGAGACCAAAATCCATTCAATGAGACCACAATTTATGCACACACTACTAACTAGAAATATACACCATTTACATTCATAAGTATGAAACACCAAGGAACAAGAATAGATTGTCCACCTATCTATGAATCTAAAGCAACTATACTATAACTACACTAAAAACATGGAAATTAAACTAAGTAAGTTAAAGATGTGGCACAATCCATCAAGAAACAAGTGTGAACCATCAAATAAATTACAAGTGTATTCAATTAAGCACTATGTTTTGACCATCTCTAGATTAACTTCATAGATATGCATAAATTCCACTAAATCTAGAGAAAAGCACATGAATCATCCATTCTAGCGTACATAGACATATGGATAGAAATAGATAGTCAATTGGAAGCATTAATCCATACGCATAAGTAAAAACCACAAGATATATATATAAATCCAAGATCAAAACATTGTTACAAATAAATCCCCAAAAATATACAAAGAACTAAGTTTAGGAAGCAAACTTAGGGACTACTCTAGCCCCAAGTAGATGTCTAGCCACTTATTGAAGTAGTCATCCAACCCTCAAGGGCTATCCCCGTGGTAGGAATGACCTCCTTCTTGATGGAAACCCTAGAAAAATGGAAGAACTCCCAAAGGTATGTGTAAATCTCTCTCTAGCCTCCTCTCCAAGATATGAAAAATACAAGTTATTATTGTTGATGGAATGATATACTCTCAAAATAGCTCTAAATCCTTATATAGGTAGGTCAAGTGTCACACCCAATGGTCTGGGCTCACACACCAAGGTCCCTCCAATGATTGCACGATGAGCCAACTTTTAATGAGCTGGAATTTGTCTTTTTTCGGACTTGAGGAAGTTCGATCAATTGAACCGTGGTGAGATCGATCGAACTTGGCTGAGATCCATCGAATGCTGCAGAGATCGATCATCCTTGGTGGCACCTTATTGAATAAAGACAAATCTCTGAGATATTTTGGGATATTTTGGGAAGAAAACAAAAGTGGTAAGTGGGGTGGTAGGTGTGGATAAGATAGGATAAGATCGAATCACTTCGATCGATCGAGGAAAGGTTGGATCGATCGAACTTGTTGGATTCTTTTGGATAAGGACAAAAGCTTAGATCCATCTTGAAGTGTCCAGATTGATGAACTCTAAATCGATCGAAGTATTCTTGAGATCGATCGAACTTTGTGAATTTTCACACTTTGCTTTAATTTTGTGATACCCCATGATTCTAGAGCCACGGGTGATCAAATCCGAGCACAGATCCGAGGGATACCAGACAATTAATATATAAACAAACAAGAGTACAAAAGAATTAAAAATAAAATAATACGCTGAGAAGAATTCTAAATATAAAAATCCTCCAAAATAATAGATTAATATATTTCAATCTTTTGCAATCCATACAACTCGGGAATCCATCTAATGGACCCCTAATAATTTCAAATGAAAAATAATTACAGAACCAAAATCTAAAACTAAAATATAAAAGGAAGTCCTACATAGTCGGAAGAGTGAGTGACTATATCTGCTTTATCACGATCAAGCTCTAAGCCAGGTACTGACGAATACCTGAAAAATAAGAGTGGGTCAGGCCCACATATAAGTTTCATCCTACGATACGCAGATACATTCTAGATAGCTCAACAATAACTAAAATAGTCTATATAGATATAGATACACACTATAGGACGCTCACTAACCTATAGTCATCACACCTGAGTAGAAGGTAACACGCAAAACGCACATAGCATAGTCATGCACACTTAAACCTACCAGGGAACGTCATTAGGTCCAGTTATCCATCCAATGCGATATACGCACCCTAACCACGATCTGGAGACTCAAGCTCATATCACGGTACCATAAATATATATATATAAATCCTTCCTAATACAGAAAAATAAAGCAAACATTCGTTATGTCATTCAACTATTTTAGTTAACAAGACATACATCCATGTAGGATTTAACTGTTTTAGTTAATCCATTCCGTATGTATGAATAGGTAGGATTTAGCGTTTTGATCTAATCCATCCCCAATGTGCCACTGTCCAATACCGATGTATATAATGCAAATGATCTGGTGTGTCGCCGCACCAACGGTTAAAAGATGTGGCATAAAGAGTGTGAGTGTGCAATGTGGCCAAGTTTTAAATTTGTAAATGTCACTACTACCATTAACTAAAAACATAGCAAGGGTGAGTAGGGATCGTCCTAAGGGATTGGTGGGCTACTAGTAATGGAACAGTGCTTAGGGTTAGTAGGTCGAGTGATTAAAGGTAGGTTGCTTAGTTGATTAAACTACAATTAAGATTAAACAAGCTCAATATAAAACAAGTAATTAAAAGGTAGAGTAAACAAGAGAGAAAGGTCTTGGGACTTAGAGATCACCACTAAGCATCACCTTTCTATACACTCAATTCATAATTAATGAGGGGGAAAACACATGTTGCAACAATAGTGAGTGTGTATGGTTGTTTCAATAAGCATGGATGACCAATTAAGTATATATTATCTAAATAACACAATGAATAGCACAATATATCAAACTAAGCCATTAATCCTTCTTTAAGATCACAATCCAAACACATCACATAATTAGAGAAATATATTACTTGCATTCATAAGTATGGAATATCAAACAACAAGCATAGATTGTCCTCCCATTTAACAACTAAGGTAACTACACTACATCTAAGCTAATGACATGGAAATTAAACTAATTAGACTAAGAGAGAGGCACAATCCATCAAGAAATGAGTATGAACCATCAAATAAACCATAAGAGCATTCTATTAAGCACTATGTCTTGACAATCTCTAGATCTATAGCATCAACACACATAGATATGCATCAACAACACAAGAAATAGAGATAAACACATGAACATCTATTTTAGCATACATAGACATATGGATAGAATGAAATGATCACTTGAAAGAATTAAACCACACAAATCATTGAATAAACAAGATCTATGTATATAAAGATGTCAAAACATGTATTACAACACAAATCCCCTAAAAAATACATGAATCAAGGTAAAGAAAGCATGCTTAGGGCTAACTCTAGCCCTAAGAAAATGTCTAGCCACTCATGGATGGTGTCCTCAAACCCTTAAGGGCTATCTCCATGGTAGAAATGCTCTTCTTCTTGATGTAGATGGAAGATCTCCCAAGAATGTGTCTCTAGCCTCCCCAAAATTATGTCTAAAGTCTATCAAGTATGTATATGATCATGAATTGCTCATATTCCTTATATAGGTAGGTTAAAATGTCACCCTAATGGTCTAGGCTCGCACTCCAATATTCCTCCAATGATTGGGCTATGAGACAACTTTCAATGAGCTGGATTTTATCTTTTTTCAGACTTAAGGAAGTTCGATCGATCGAACTATGGTGAGATCGATCGAACTTGGCTGAGATCTAACAAACTTTGGCTGGAACGATCCTCCCAGGCGGCGCCTTTTTGGATAAAGACAGATCTGAGATATTTTAGGGAAAGAGACAAAAGTGGTAGGTAGATGGTACAATAGGATAAGATGGAATCTTTTCGATCGATCTGATAAATGTTAGATCGATCGAACATTGTGGGATCTTTGGATAAGGACAAAAGAGCTTGGATCCATCTTGGAGAGTCTAGATCGATAAACTTTCGATCGATCGGAGTATTCTTGAGATCGATCGAACATGCTGATTTCCATACTTTGCTTCAATTTGCTTCCACTTTGCTCCTTTTTTTCCATCTAGCTTGAGTTACCTTCTTTTAAGCTCTTATTTGATTAAATTAACTTATTTTGGGGATAAGCACCTAAAAAGGACAATAACACGAAATTAATCTAAAAACGGGAAAGTAAGATAGATAAAGGTTCTAGAATACCTAAGCTTAAGGGGTTTAAATGCGCACTTTTCAGCGCTCATCACACCCCCAAACTTAAATATTGCTAGTCCCTAGCAATGAACTACAAAGTAAAGGAATGCAATGAACAACTAAACAATTATGAACTAGAAAGCAATAAATGGATAACGCCACTTTCTTAGGGAACACGATTGCATTTAGCATATGCAACAAGCTTTTTAAACCCCTAGGTTACCCTTAGTGGACGAGTGAAGTCTCGTGAGGGTTTCCAGAAATGATACCCACAAACATTAAGCTCATTCTCTTCAAATAGGCACCAATATTGCAAACAAGCATTAGGAGAAAACTACCTCAAGTATGCAATTTTTCAACTATTTCCAAGCAATCTCCCAAAATCTCAACATCAAGCAAACAAGTATGGTCCTCCACATATCAAGAAAATAATCATGCGAATCAAAACAATTGTATAATCCTTTTTGAGTGGACTGGCATCAAATATGTTGCTATCTTAGCCAACTAGAGAAATGATCACATCCTTACCCTCAAACTAGCACACAAATCTAGTACCGATCATCAAGACAAAGAGTGGACCTTTTATTAAAGCTTATTTATCTAGGTGTGCTTATTCTTTCCTCTCGATTTTTTTTTTTCTTCTTTTTTTTTTCTAATCCTAAGGATCGAAGATGGAAGCATAGTGCAATGTGTTGATCTATTAAGCTTTCTAGTGATCCATGACGTCGAGCGTTAAGTCAATGACTCCCAAACCAGACGGCTTTAGGGCACTGGGTGTTCAAACACCCCTAAGGACTTACAAGCTCAAATCAACTAGGCTACAAATCAAAACAACCTCCATCTAATCATTTCCTACGTCTCACCTTTTGGGAGAAGTACTCACTTTTTTATTTGCTTTTGTAACTTTTTTCTTTCTTTTTTTTTTTTTTTTTTTTTAAAGCAAGTTCAATTATTAACCTAGAGTTTGGGCCCTCCACCTTTCGGTGCAAGAAATTCAGTGCTTGATGAGGCTAGAATCCCGGTTACTCAATGAAAAAGGTTTGTTATCCAATTTTATCAAGATGAAAGCTTTCAATGCACTACTAGCTCAATTGGGATATAACCAAATCAATAATCAACAAAGCATGTACCCCATAAATGAATGCTAGTGTGCGCTTGTGCTAGTGTAGAATACTAGAGTGAATCTTAAAACAATCATAAAATTAGGATGATGTGGACTATAAGTGCAAGCATGATATCAATATTTCAAAAAATTTACTCCTAAATGGCATCCACAAGGCATACAAGGAGTACTAGACTCTCAAGTCAAGCAATTTTTAAATTTTAAGCAATATAGTCCTCAAAAGATCAAGATCATCGCTAGTTATAGACCAATCATAGACAATCCCTCAAATACTCAAGTCATGCTTAAAATTTTGAATTGAAGCAAATACTGCATTTAACATCATTACCCCCAAACTTAAATGGCACAATGTCCTCAATGTGCAAAGAGAACAAAGGAAATAGTATACCAGTGCGGCTATAGCAAAGAATGGCTAGGACACAAGCATCCAAAGTGGGTGGTATAACCCCCCAAACTTGGGTTTAACTGTGGTCCTAAAAAGATGGCACTTGGATAAAACTCATCAGATAACAAAAAGGGATAATAATAGTGCACAGTGGACATGCAAGTGTAAATGGGACAATAAATAAACAAAGGAGAGAAGTAAAAGGGTGGTCCTAAGAAATGTCTGGCAGTACTCTCTCTCACTGAAGTTATTGGGATGCACCCGATAGATGGAGTCAAACAGATATAAAGAAAATGAATAACAATACAATGTACATCCAGTATCAAGGCCAACAGACTGGCCGCCAAAAATAATATAATGTATCAAAATATAGCAGTCAAAAATCACAGATATATAAAGATGATAAAGAGATATGAAAAGATCATGTAGAGGAGGTAGGACGGGTGGGGCGTGATCCGCGGATATCTCTGGAAATGTCTCACAGTGCAGCCATGACATCCGTACGGAGGGTAGAAATGTCAGCTCGGATAAAAATAGTGTCTGCTTGGATGGAGACTACGGCATCCTCCAAAGCCTGGATACGCTCTCCAAAGCCGGGTGTCTGTACTGGAGCCTCAGGTACCACTGGATCAGGAGAATGATATGCATCCTGAGCCCACTCCTGAGAATGAATGGGCGACCCAACTGGAGAGTGATACTATAGATCCTCTGCAGGATACTGCTCTAAGCCGATGTCTGTGCTGGGCGCTCATCTGGACAGAATAGATAACGTTGATCTTGCAAGATCTGAGTGATAAGATGGCCAAATGGAAAAAACTTAGCCCATTTGGGCTTGGCCTTGCTGATATAGTCTGTGTAGAGCTTCATCATGATGCTTCAATATAGGGCCAGAATAGAAAGCCAAAATCCTGTGCTGAAAGCATAAAGGGCTGCCAGATAGTCTCTTCGCCTCTGAATCTTGTAGCCGGCCATGAACACATTTCGGTACAAGACTGAATCAAAGAACCACAGATCATTGGGCAAATAGGTCCGAGTAGCAAATGTTATGCCCTCACTATAATGGCCTGTAAGTGCCTCTACCATGAATGCATCAGAAGGCCTCCACATCCTGGGATAAATAAGCTCAAGATCAGGCGGGTAAGCATGCGGGCATCTGGAAGATTGGGCCAGAGTCTCCACTGTAATCCGGATGAGATGGCCATCGACAGTAGTGCGCAGCTCCGCCAGATTACTCGGGGCAGATCGGAGCTTCTGGAAGAACAACCGAATAAGCCTCAGGTAAACTGGGTGTGACAGGGGCCAGAATGGCTGAAATGCCCCTGCGGTCTATATCCTCGTAGGCTGCCGGGTCAGGATACACAGAGAGAAGAAAGAAATGTAAAAAACTAACTCATGCGCCACCTAAAGGCGTGAGTATCTCGGCAGAGGTCTGTCTAAGGCCTGGCCTGGCCTGGCTGTGCAGATGGTGGTGATGAGGAAGGTATATGCTCAACCTCGTCAGCAAATGATGAAGATGCAGAAGCTGAAGACTGTAGTCGTGAGTCGGCAGATGAGGGCTGAGCTGGATCTGGGTACTCCTCTAACTGCTCCGACTACTCAGCCTCATCAACCTGCTCAGGAGGTGGATAAGAAAGTCCTGCCTCGTCATCTATGCACTGTCGCACTCAGCGCACATACTGTCTGCGGGCAACTGTCTTAACCCTAGCCATGGCCTGCAAAACAGAAATAAAAACACTTACAGAATAGGTCAGTACCGGAATAAAGAAATAAAGTACAGTATATAGAAACATGTATGTCAAATAAGATAGACAAAACAAAACAATAAACATGAATCTATGCAAGTGATGACGGAGCCAGATGGATAGTAACTAAGTGACACATACTAAACAATATAAGTATAGAATGCATCCAATGTGGAAACACAGGCATTGGGCATGTATAAGATAGCATGGAACATAGAAGATGGTGTGTGAAGTGTGTTATGTAGATCTGTGAAGTTCGATCGATCACAAAAATATGAGATCGATCTCTATGAGATCCATCTGAGATAAGTTCGATCGATCTAATTGGGACGGGAAATTCAAAAAGTCACAGATCTGTGACGTGGAAGGCATGGGGGCACCCAAGCAAACTTGTGGGGCCCTCTCACACATCAACAACACAATATGGATCACTTGTTTGGTCCGTGACACTCAAAAATCAATTTAAAAATGAAATATATATACAAACTATATGCATATATATACACGTATATACACAATCATGGAAACTTCAAATATGGCAAGATTCAGACATAGCAACCCTAGATCTAACATGGCAAGTATCTGAAACATAGGATTGAAGATCAAAATCAAGAAATGCAATGTGAAATTTACCAAATTCGAGAAAGAGAAGTGGTGTGAAGGAGAGAGATGAGATCTGAGATGAAGGAGAAAGATTCGAGGCTCGGTAAGGTCGTCGGAGGGCTCGCCGGAAATGGGAGATGGTGGGGTTGCAGCGGCAAGGGACTAGGGGTCTGAGATCGATGTACACATCGATCAAAATGACCCTAGGGTTTTGTTTTTAAAAACATTTCCCTACCAGTTCGAACGATCAAGTTAAATTTTTGATCGATCGAACATAAATCGATCTTAAAAGAACACAAATCGATCTATGCTCCCAAATCACAAAGTATTTTTAAATTTTTTTTTTTTTTTTTTTTTTAGATTTAAAAGAAAACTAAAATCTTTTTGGTTTTGAAAATTTTAAAATGAAAATAAAAGTAGAAATTAAAATAAAAATCTTTTTGAGGTTTTTGAAGATAAAATAAAATAAACACTAAAAATAAAAATAAAAATAAAAATAAAAATGCAGTCAAAGTCAAAGTCAAGGTCAACAAAGGGGCACAGATCGATCAAGCTGAGATTGATCGAAAAGATACTTCGATCGATCTAACAGGTGAAAACCTGCAGAGAAGCTCGAATGATACACAGAGAGGCCTTTTTCATGGATCTCAAAAAAATTTCTAAGTGTGGAGTGAAGATCGATCCAAGAACAATTTCGACCGATCTTGGAATACTCAGATCGATCGAAAGAAATTTTTGAACGATACACAGAGGGCCAATTTATGCAGGAAATTTCAGATCGATGGAACAGAGCAATGATTGGATGCAGAGATGGGTGTTCGATTGATCGAACCTCTTTTGAGATCAATCGAACAGGGACAAGATGTCTATTTGCAGAATGAAAGTGCATGCATACTCAATCAAAATCCTAGCCATATGTATGAATTCCAAAACATATCTAAACGACGCAAGAAATGAAAGGTAAAATAGAAATGAGGGAGGAATAGGGTTGTTAAACCCTACGCAATGCACTAGTCTCTAACGTCTCTAGCAAGACGTTGGGCTCTTTTAGCCCAAATCAAACATCTTGTAATGCATCCCCTCCTTAATGGGTTGATAAGTACTTTGAATTCCATCCAACAAATAGTTCCCTAAAGAACTTGTTGGATTAGGTTCAAAGGAATTTGTTGATCCTTTATCAATGTGATCTTTGGGCTTCCATGCCCTTTCAAAGCAAGATTTTGAAACATCATTTTTTGAATTCAAGGTTGAAGATGAACTTTTTAAAATCTTGGTTTCAAGCAAAGACTCCATTCTTTCACATTCATTGTCTAGACATTTCTCCACAACATTTACCTCTTCATGCTTATCAAATGAATTTGGGGTCGGATTGAAAATATTCAACTTCATTTTTATGTGGCCAAATGAAATCTTCATTATCCCTGTCTTACAATTGATATTAGCATTTGAAGTTGCTAAGAAGGGACGGCCAAGGATAACGGGAATTAGGCTCTTGGGATTTGGAACCGGTTCCGTGTCAATGACAACGAAATCGACCTGGAAGAAGAACTTATCAATTTTAATCAAGACATCTTCAATGATACCCTTAGGCTTTTTGATGGATTAGTCGGCAAGTTGTAAAACCACCAACGTCGGTTTCAAGTCTCCTAAGCCTAATTTGACATATACCGAGTATGGAAGAAAATTAACACTTGCTCCTAAGTCTAGAAGAGCTCGATTAATGACATGGTCACCAATGATGCAAGAGGTAGTAGGCGAACCGGGGTCCTTAAACTTTGGAATGGTGTTATATTGCAAGATTGAGCTCACTTGCTCAGTCAAGACCACTTTTCTAGGTGTTTGGCTCTTGTTCTTCCTCTTTTGGGTGCAAAGATCTTTTAAGAACTTGACATAAGCCGGAATTTGCTTATTTGCATTCAAAAGTGGAAGATTAATCTTCACTTGCCTAAACATTTCTATGATTTCATTGGTTTTGGTCTTTTGTTTATCAAGACAAATAGATCCTTTCAAGGCATTTGGAAATGGAGCTCTTCGCTCAAAAACTTTTTCAAAACTTTTCTTTAAAACATCATCAACACAAGAATTTTTAAAATCCTTTTTCAAAGCTTTGTTCAATTCATCTTTCAAATCAATTTTGGACTCACTGTTCAGATCACTTTCTAACACTTTCTCATTTGAATGATCATGCATATACAATAAGGGAGGAATATGATAAGAAACGGGACGGGTGTCAACTTTTGGTTTCACCGGTTCACTATCTTCATTGGACACACCTACTTTGTTGTCCACAATCTTCCCACTTCTTAAGGTTATCACCGCATTAACATGTTCAATTGTGTGCCCTTCTGATGAGGAATGAGTCTCCACAACACATTGCTGCTTTGGTGGGGCATTCAAAAGCATTTTCCCTTTCTCTCTAACATTTAATGTACTAACTATTTGCCCGACTTGGGTTTCTAGCTTAGCAATGGATTGAGAGTGGGAATGAATCAATTGAGTGTTTGCCTCTAGAGTGCCTAAAGCAGTTAAAACTTTCTCTTCAAAGGCGGGACTCCTAGAATTTCCTTGGGAATATGAAAGTTGATTAGGAAAATGAGAATTAGAAAATTGATTGCCATGTGATTGAAATGATAATCTAAAACCTTGGGAACCTTGGCTTTGCATCGGAGATGGAACATACTTTTCTTGAAAACCACTTTAGGGAGGGTTTGAGCCTTCCCTTTGGCTTTTCCAAGAAAAGTTCAGATGGTTCCTCCAACTAGGATTGTAATGATTGCCATAGGGATTATTCCCTTGGTTAGCAAAAACAGTATTTGCTTGTTCATGGTTCTCGCTTAGCGCATGTCCATGGGAACAATTGGAAGTATAATGCAAGTGTAATACCCCTAATTTTAAAAAGGATATTCCTGGTATTTAGTGGTATTTAATTTATTATTTAAGTGCATTTTATTTGATTATGTGTCATTATTTTTTTTATTAGGTGCTTAATTGTTTTCTTTTGTGGTGATTTAATTTATTTAAATGATAATTGGTTTAGTTATTTGATTGGAATTACTTGTTAGTGTTTTAATTATTTAATTGGCATTAATGGTTTAAGTGTAATTGGTTTAATTATTTTATGTGTGTCTTATTTTATGTGTGTCTTATTTGGTTTAATTGGGTTTACTAATTATTATTTTGTTCAATTAGATTATTTGTTAAGTATTTAATGGTGAATAGGGTAATTAAGTAAATACATCTAACTAGGGTTTTAATTACAGTATAAATTAGGGTTTTATATTATAGCCGTCGTAGGTTTCTACGTTAATTGGATGGGCCGGTTAGGATTGTGAGTTGGACTTAAATGAACCTAGGATTTAGGAAAACTCTATAAGTATAAGGTAGACGTCTGTGTAGGGTTTTTTTTAAATAAAGCACACGTTTTGTGGAAGTGGAGAAGGAAAAACGCAGTTTTTCACATTCTGCCCAGATTTCATCAAACATCCGATCCCACTTCGTCCGTGGTCCGATTGATCTGAAATTTGGAGGAGAGGTTCATGACTCAGTGATGCACAATCTGAACGGTGAAGATCAGAGTTTGACCTAGGGAACAGTGATTCGTACTCGTGAACAGTAACCAGGTCGCACATATTTTTTCCATTCTGCCCAGATTTCATCAAACATCCGATCCTGCTTCGTCCGTGGTCCGATCGAGCTGAAATTTGGAGGAGAGGTTCACGACTCAGTGACGCAAATCTGAACGGTGGAGATCAGAGTTTGACCTCGGGAACAGTGATTCATACTCTTGAACAGTAACCGGGTCGCACAGGTTTTTTTCCATTCTGCCCAGATTTCATCAAACATCCGATTCCGCTTCGTCCGTGGTCCGATGGAGCTGAAATTTGGAGGATAGGTTCATGACTCAGTGTCGCATAATCTGAACGGTGGAGATCAGATTTTGAGTTCAGGAATAGTGTTTCGTACCTATGAACAGCAACCGGGTTTTGGAACTCGCCGGGATTTTTTAAGAAGACGATGTTGAAACTTTGAACAAAAGTTTCTGAGGCAAGATTCTATCCTTACTCTTTCCCTTAGGCTTCATACTCTTTGCACTCTTAAATGATTCCATGATTAATGAAGATTAAACCAAACTAAAATGATATCTATTTTGCTATGAAACTGGTAGTTACAGTAGTGTTGTATGCTTGTTCAACCTAGACTAAGCATGTTTGTGGATGCATTGTGGTTCTGTGGTTCAAGTTTTTCCTTACCACTGCTAGTATAAATTATTGGAAGGATGGGTCTAGATGATAGCTATCTTAACTTCTGTAATAGCAACTGTTGGAACTTAAATACTAGGAGGATTTGAGTTTAACACTAGATCGGTTTTATGGAACACTATAATTTGAGCATGTCTACATACATACTGTGAATATTGTTTTGTTGCTTACATTATCACAATTAGTATCAACTGTGGAGGTTAGGATTTTGTGATACATACCCTACATATCTGTATGTCATTTGTAAGGTGTTAAATGGAAGTTTTAATTAATTCTGTCTTTATATCAGACTAAAGGGAACAACTTAAATTGGGCATGTATATGTTGTTGTTGTGACCCTGTTTATCAATGCTTATTTTATCACTGCTAACATTGAATGTTGGATGTTGGAATTTAGTTGATATATACTTGATTTATTGGTATTATTGACTACTGGAGGACTGGAAAGTAGGCACCGGTATGGGACGGTGGCATACTAAGGATGGGTTTGGTTTTTAAAACAATACCATTACCCACCTACTTGGAATAAGGATGGGATTAACTAAAAGTTAAGTCCCGTGGATTTGTATTGTCATGGCAACTACTTGTTGAGCGGCAATACCAGGGATTTTGGATGGATTTTATATATGTACTGTTATGGTGCCTTGGTATGAGCTTGAGCCTCAAGACCAATGGTTAGGGAGCGTATATGTATCGGGATGTGTAGCTGGCTACGATGGTTGGAGGTGTACCCTGTTTAGGTATAGGTACATATGCCCACTTCGTGTGCGTTTTAGCATGTTACCTCTATTCAGGTTGAGACCGGCCTGTAGTCCAGTGAGAGTCCTTTAGTGTGACTATATATATATATTTACGGACTATTAGCTATTGTTGAATTGTTTAGGATGTACATGAGTATCGGGCCTCTGTTTGGATTGTAGTAGTATAGAACTTGCGCGTGGGCCTGACCCACTTCTGTGTTTTAGGTACACGACAGTTCCAGGCTTAGACGTGTTCGTGCTGAGCAGAGGTCTCTATTCACTCTTCCGACGATGTAGGACTCTCTCTATAGTTTTATTTCTGGACATTTATTACAGTTGTTCTATCTTCCGTTTGGATGTTTAATAGGGGTCCACTAGAGATGGATTCCCAAGTTGTAAACTGATGGAGTTTTGGAGTTTGGGTTTAATGGATTTTAATAATTATAATATTTTGCGGATTCTATTTTTAGTTCCTTCCAGGTTTAATTTTATTTCTTAATTTATTTTGTAATCCGTGTTCATTATAAAATATTAATTGTTTGATATTCCCTCGGGTTTGGGCCTGGGCCTGATCAACCCGTGTCTCGGATCCGAGGGGTATCACAGCAAGACACTTGAACAAGTCATACATGATTCATTAGATGCACGATGATGAACATGATTAGGAGAGGAAGACATTTGATTTGCCGAGTTTTGGTTGATCAAGAATTGATCAAACCTTTGAGATAAGGATTTCATCTCGGCGGCTATGTCATTGGAGTTGTTAACTTGATACAAGCCAACATTCTTCCTTCCACCTAAGTTTCTACCATTTTTAGAAAATAAGGACCTATGCATTGATTTCTCACTCATGCTTTCATACAATTACCACACATCATTTTTATTCTTGTCAAGATAAGAACCACCCATGGATGCATCAACCATACCCTTGTGATTATCCGGTAAACTTTCAAAGAAATATTGGACTAATTGCCACTTAGGTATGTCATGATGAGGGCACTTTCTAATCAAATCATTAAACATTTCCCATGCCTCATGAAACATTTCCCCATCCCCTTGAGAAAATTCACAAATGGAAGTTCTCATGGCATTGGTCTTAGAAACCGGATAATACTTTTTCAAGAACTCTTGTTGCATTTCCGCCCAAGAAGTTATCAAAAAAGGCCTAAAGTTGTTGAACCAATATTTAGCCTTGTCTTTAAGGGTGAATGGAAAAAGTTTGAGTCTCAAAACTTCTTCTGGCATGTCCGTGTATTTCACGGTGGAACACACTTCAAGAAACTCATCCAAATGCTTGTAAGGTTCTTCACTTGGAAGTCCATGATAGTTATGAAGCATTTGAATGGTTTGTGGTAGTGATGTGCTCTAAATGGAAGAAATTGAATGCAAGTGGGTGCATTGTATTCATTAGGCACATAATGATCTCTTAAAGCAAGAGGTGGATTTGCAACCGGCGGTGCTACATAAGCACCTTGATTAGCTTGGACTATAGAAGGTTGTGGAACAAACATTGGCCTAGGCATTTCCAATAGAATTTAGCCTTGTTGTTGTGGTAGAATGAATGGTCTAGGCACGCCTAATGGTACTTGGATGTTATCATGATGCACATTGGGGTGGAGGACACCTTGTTGGTCTATGTAACCAAGGTCCTCCACATGATCATTGTTTTGCTCCTCCATTGATGAAATGGAGTGACAAGAACTACCTCTTCCCCTAGGATTACGAACAACCGATTCGAGATGAAAATCAAAAGGGACAAGAGTAGGATTCAATAACCTACGACCATGCATGCACTAGCAAATCAAATAACAAGAAATAAAGCAAGTAACAATCACTTCGTCCCCACAACAAATCAATCAACAAATCTCCACATACATTAATCCCATACTCCCATGCTTGAACAACATGCAAAGAAAAGTAAATTGCCTCCACGTGGGCTCACGATTTATCTAAGAATGAAAAACAAGCCTCCACGCGGGCCGACGATTTAACTAAAGCTTAAGTTAGGAAAATCTCACAAATGGTCCTTAAGCAACTTCAATTCATTTCAATTTTTAAGCCTCGCTTTGCTTTGTAAATTTTAAATTTTAGCTCCTTTTTGCCTTAACTTAGCTCCTTGCTTCTCGATTCTCCTTTACTTAACCTCATAGATCAATTTCACCTAGCCAAATAAGAACAAACACAATAAGTAACCAAAAATAAAAATGAAGAAAAGACACGATCAAAAGAGTACTAATCCCTAATTGTTTCCAAAATACAACATTGCCAATTCAATCCCAGGCAACAGCGCCAAAAACTTGGTGTGTCGCCGCACCAACACTTAAAAAGATGTGGCATAAAGAGTGTGAGTGTGCAATGTGGCCAAGTATTAAATTTGTAAATGCCACTACTAACATTAACTAAAAATATAGCAAGGGTGAGTAGGGATCGTCCCAAGTGATTGGTGGGCAACTAGTAATGGAACAATGCTTAGGGTTAGTAGGTCGAGTGATCAAAGGTAGGTTGTTTGGTTGATTAAACTACAATTAAGATTGAAAAAGCTCAATATAAAACAAGTAATTAAAAAGTAGAGTAAACAAGAGAGAGAGGTCTTGGGACTTAGAGATCACCACTAAGCATCATCTTTCTATACACTCAATTCATAATTAATGATGGGGAAAACACATGTTGCAACAATAGTGAGTGTGTACGGTTGTTTCAATAAGCATGGATGACCAATTAAGTATATATTGTCTTAACAACACAATGAATAGCACAATATATCAAACTAAGCCATTAATCCTTCTTTAAGATTACAATCCAAACACATCACATAATTAGAGAAATATACTACTTGCATTCATAAGTATGGAACATCAAACAACAAGTATAGATTGTCCTCACATTTAACAACTAAGGTAACTACACTCCATCTAAGCTAATGACATGGAAATTAAACTAATTAGACTAAGGGAGAGGCACAATCCATCAAGAAATGAGTATGAACCATCAAATAAACCACAAGAGCATTATATTAAGCACTATATCTTGACAATCTCTAGATCTATAACATCAACACACATAGACATGCATCAACAACACAAGAAATAGAGATAAACACATGAATATCTATTCTAGCATACATAGACATATGGTTAAAATGAAATGATCACTTAGAAGAATTAAACCACACAAATCATTGAATAAACAAGATCTATGTATATAAAGATGTCAAAACATATATTACAACACAAATCCCCTCAAAAATACATGAATCAAGGTAAAGAAAGCATGCTTAGGGCTAACTCTAGCCCCAAGAGGATGTCTAGCCACTCATGGATGGTATCCTCCAACCCTCAAGGGCTATCTTCATGGTAGAAATGCTCTTCTTCTTGATGTAGATGGAAGATCCATATAATTGATCAAACAGAAATTATAACAGTTCATCAATTAACATCCATAGCACAATATAATGATAAACAGAATTATAACTAAACACATTATACTAGAATGCCAGAAATACTTCCATACTAGTCCAGTTCGTTTGCTAAAATAAAGCTAGCAATTAATACCTGCACAATCCTTGGCGACATGCCAATTAATATCAAATTCCATGACGTTCCTTTAATCCTCAAGTAAAAATCATGTGCCTGATATACTGACACTCAGAAGTTTAAATGGAGTACATTATATGAAATCCCAAAAGTATTCCCATACTAGTCCTTTTAGTTTACTAAAACAAAACCAACAACCAAAATTTCTACAACTCCTGACAGCATGCAACTTTGTATCTAAAGTTCATGATGTCTATAACCACATCCTAAATCAACCTTTTTGGTCTTCCTTAAATTATATATATCAGTTATATAACATCCCACAAAAAATTTCATACCAGTCTGTTTAAGTTGCTAAAACAAACTAGCAATTTAATTCTTCCTCCTTCCTTGACAGCATGCATAATTATATGTTGATACTTCATGATGTCCATTAAAATTAGCACACTATCATATACTAACTATTTTAAGGGTTTAACAAGTTAATTTTAAACATTTAAAACCCCCCTTCACTTCTCAGAAATCACTTTCAAGCCAGAAAACACCCCGTAAGTGTGCATCAACCATGGGAGCCGGCTCTCATGCTTCCCGAGCCGGCTCTCCCTCATGGAGAGCCGGCTCTCTCATCTAGGGAGCCGGCTTCCTCCCTTAGTGAGCCGGCTCTCTCCCTGAGAACTCAGCTTCTCCGTCTTTGGTTCTTCTTCTTCGCTTCCAGCGAAATGTATGTCCTCTATCCCAATCTTTTAAAAGTTTTTAGGATTCCAATTAATCTCCAATAGACCTAGAAACTCCTCCAATTCTAGTATGAATTAATTGACAAAAGCTTAAACCATGATCGAAACAGTTTATGAACAAAACAGTTACAGTTTAAACAAAGGCATACCACGAATTACAGTTTAATTTATCATGCAACTCATATCTGTTTTAAAGTTTAATTAGATTCCTGGAGACTATAAAGAATGCACAGACCATAAGTTTACAGGAAGGAAATAGAATGAAACTTGCCTTCGGTTTCAGTTTTGAAACCTAAATCATCGTCTCTGAGTTCCGGCAACCCCAAGACTGTTCTCCTCCTCTGATCACTGTTCTCTTCCTTTGTTGCTTCTTGGTTCAACCCACGAGCAACTCCCTTTATAAATTCCTTAAGCCCCTTTGTTTATCTCTCAAGACTCTCTCCATTTTGCCTCCAAATCCTTCTCTGTATCTCTCTGCCTCACAATACGTGAATAGAATTCTCCAACCCTAGCAGACATAACCAAGCATATATATATATATATATATATATATATATATACGAATAAACCCTAAGTCGGATTATATAGTATATATATATATGCTTCCACTAAACCCTAATTCTAAACCCTTTTTGAAATACAAGTCGGCGACCAAAATTACATACAAATAAAACCCTACTACATACGACACATAAAGATTACCAACCAATTTAGTCCACCTAAGCATACACCAAAATAAACAAATAAATTATACAAGCTACTAAACTAAAAATTACACGTCAATTAAATTACCAATAACCGCATTATAAATTAAATAACAATTAAACAAATAATTTAAAACAAATAAACAATTACCACTAAACAATTAGTCAATTCAGCAAATAATAAAATATATTCACAATTAATCAATTAAGCTAATAAGCACATAATTCAAAGAAAATTGAATTTAAATTCCAACTATAACTTTTTGAAAATTAGGGGTATTACACTCTTTCCCCCTAACAAAAGGAATTACGTCCTCAGAATTCACGAATCTCTAAATTCTTTTATTTTTAAATTCATTTCCGTTCCGTTGTGGATTCTGCCTCTGAGTATGGGCTCCACTGAATTCCAAATCCTTATAGAAAATTTATGGTTCCGTTATTTAAGAAACACCAAAACTGCACACAGGTTGTATTGCACAATAATTCATCCGTACCTAATATCTATATCAAGGACCAATCCATAGTCCTCCAAGTGCATAAAATATACGCACAAACTTCCTATACATGCAACGCTGAACAAGTTGGCAACGTGAAACTATAGGTTACTGCCTAAATTAATAAACAAAATCCGTAAGAAGTCAATTTAATAGGTAAAACTGACCTTCCCCCAAAAAGTACATTTCTTCCTAATACAGAAGATATCCTAACGAACCATTTCCTCATAGAAAACTCTGATACACGAGTTCAACCATTTACAAAATCAACCTGCCACCTTCAAACCGTGCGCAATTCTCTACAAAAGAGTGTATTTCTCTCCGATGTATCCTTAAATAAAGTCAAGGTCTTATTAGATAACCTCGCTTCTATGTCAGACCAACAAGTGAGAGATCTGCACTACATAATATCCAAAAACCTCAACCGTTGTCACACGAACCTCCTTGTACCAACAATAGCATAGATAATAACTGAAAAGAGAAGTAACACTTTCAATTACCCATGCAAACCTAGGATATACATCCTAAGCATATCCTCCACAATCAAATATAATGTCTCGATCAAACCTCCTGTCTAGAGATGCGAAGCAAAGTTATTGCTCCAACATCTTCAGAAAATTCCTTTGACATAACACCTTTTATCCACTATAATAAATAACCACATGCTATAACTCCATTATTAGTGCAATGTAGAACTGATAAGAAACTTCCAAGTAGATACTACTAAAAGTAATGTCCACAAGCGAACTTGCACTATCCACCACACTAAATCCATATGAAATTAAAATTCCAACCAATGTTAGTAATTTCTACCAACTATCCACTCCTGATTAGTCCTACTCCCATTTTGATATAGGAAGTGGCTAATACCTCCAATGATATCCAAGTATCAAGTTTCCACCTTGCTAACAGGTGATACACTTGGAGACAATTATGTACATGTCCTTATCCATACCGATTCACCAAAACTAACATTGTATGTCGTGATGCAACCCATAACCATTTGACTGCACCATAAAATTTATGAATTTGACATCTCAGTCACTCTAATTGTCCTAACATCATTAAGACAATCTACTAATCCTCTTTCAGTACCCTAAACTCATCTGAGTAAAGTACCACCTCCTCCAGCGTCAGCTCTAACATTCTAAGTTGACCTCTTCAATTACCTTGGTAATAGCAAGTGTTATTTTTACACATACTAAAACTTAACTAATTTCGCAATAATCACTAAAGGTTCAATTGTCATATCGGTTGATAAAATCATCATCATCCTCCCTATTACTTCCACCAGACAAAACTTAATGCAAAGTGTGAATCACCACATCTATCCATCTAAGCCATCTCGTAATTCGTGCTATTTGTATGAACTGATATCTTACCAGTTCCAAAATGGACGAAATGAAGCTAATTTAATTTTATCAGTCCAGCAATACCCCAACCAAAATCCTGACCCTCGTGTAGAATCAGCAATCTCTCAACTAAATCCACGGAAACTACTTTGTCAATTCCCACTCTAGTATGAGAAATGGCTACAAGGATCTAATGATCTCTGATGGTCCATCTGGATTATCTACTAGATATCAGACTTTGAGACAAAATCCCTTTGTCCCTTTTCCTGCCTATCCTCCAAACATCTGCTTCATTCCGTGAAGCATCATGTGTCCAACAGAATAAATAAAGAACTAAGAGTTATGAAACTCAGTCTTTACATCCTCCTTCCAAATTTGTCTACAGAAAGTACCGCTAGTCTGGTACCACCAGCTTTCATCTGCACCCATTCTTTAATTTGGGTATCGTCAAAAGCTAATTCTACAACTAAATCCATACATTCTGATCCACGATAAACTTACCGATATAGAAAGTCAATCGGTAATTCTTTTTATCAAAAGTCAACTAACAACAACTTTTCCACATACACCGTGCACCTCTTTTTTATGTTCGGCCTCACCTTTATGTCTTTGACATCCCACTTCTCTAACACAAGTAAGTGTCTATTAGACTTCCTATCTAACTTTAAAAGAATATGGAATCTTTCCATCCTCCAAATGGTCAGCAATTTCCTAGCAACAACTATTTGTTGCGAACTGTGACCTAAAAAAAAATTTCCATATTATTTGTGCAAATGAAGAGACTTTGCTTCCTCCTCAATATGCAACCCCAGCAACTCCTCCCAATGACACGTCCTTAAGAGTAAAATTCTTGATTAAAAATAGACTAATGACTAGTTAGTCCGTTGACTATCCTCAATCGGTGTCATTCCAATAAGTGCTTAACTCAGTACAAAATCCTCCTTCCGACTTAGGAATAACTTTTGAAATTTCCAAGAAGATGTTCAGCAAGGTCAGTACCTCCGATAAATCATCGTGGCGTTATGGTATATCCAACCAATCGTACTAGATTGTTTGACTCATACTGCTGGTTCTAATTATCCCATCCTTAAAACATACCATAATTACACATGTCTAAGTTCAATAGATTGGCTAGAATTATGTATATCTACCAAATCTTATGACCACATGCTCACAATCCTAGCGTAATTAACGCTATTCCTCCAAAACAGTAGTTGGCTGACCACATACTTGTGTCCCCAACTAAATCACATTCCTAATCCTGAATAATTTATGAAAAAGAAACACATAAGATACATACAATAAAACAATAAATAATAAATAATAAAACCCTACTTAAAACAACATTCTTTCTAGAAAAGAAAGTCTCTTTTGGAATCAATCTTACCAGATCGGTTCACAATTTCCTTTTTATAGTTTCGTAGGTACTTATCCAACCTCTGCTCTAACCATAGCTCAAAACAAAATCCATTTGCCTCAGCAAATTCCAAAGGCTTAACCCTCATACTCCTTATACACGGAATGTGAACCATATAACTTATCTTTATAAAGCAACTTAGAATGTCATAACCTAATCCCCATACTCTCCAGAATGTGATATACTATCATTGCTTTGTTCCGATAGAACTTTATCCGATTCTTAAACTCCTGAAGAGTTCTTTTTATCCACTTATTATAAAGGTTAAACGAAAGTTTAACTATATGTAAGTTGATCCACACCAACTCTACTAGTATCATTCACTATACTCTTAGCGAATAAGAGTACCCTCGTGCGATCCTCCATCTTCAAGATTCAGTATCCTCTTTCTTGGATACGTTAAAATCTCCCCCACTAGAATCTTCTTCAGACTCCTATTCCTTGTTTGTCTCCTTTATGATAACAACTAAAGTCGTGTTAGTCCTATTATGCGGTGACCCAAAACACCCTCCTAAATCCTTCCCTGGCTTATACTTTTAAAAATAGCACCAACTGGAACTAAACCTTCGATCCCAAGTTCTACTTTTGACAAAGAACTTGATAACGTACTCTTTTACTCATTTGGGTCTGTATCACTTTCGCCTTAGACCCCATCCTCCTCCTAGTGTCAACCATTCCATAACCATGGAATATAATTGACATCTACTCCTCCTAACGAACAGTAAATAGAGTATAATGAATCCTAATATGGCTCTAAGTTTTAAGAGACGTAACGCGGAAGTCATATAATGAAAAACACTCCTAAGGACACTAGAACTTGGAGTGCTTTGATACCAACTGTGATACCCCTCGATTCTAGAGCCACAGGTGATCAAGTCCAAGCACAGATCCGAGGCATACCAGACAATTAATATGTAAACAAGCAAGAGTACAAAAGAATTAAAAATAAAATAAAACACTGAGAAGAATTCTAAATATAAAAATCCTCCAAAATAATAGATTAATATATTTCAATCTTTCTAATCCGTACAACTCGGGAATCCATCCAGTGGACCCCTAATAATTCCAAATAAAAAATAATTACAGAACCAAAATCTAAAACTAAAATATGAAAAGAAGTCCTACATAATTGGAAAAGTGAATGACTGTATCTACTTCATCACGATCAAGCTCTAAGCCTAGTATTGACGAATACCTGAAAAATAAGAGTGGGTCAGGCCCACATGCAAGTTCCATCCTACTACAATCCATACATAAACCCAATACGCAGATACATCCTAGATAGCTCGGCAATAACTAAAATAGTCCATATAGATATAGATACACACTATAGGACGCTCACTAACCTATAGTCATCACACCTGAGTAGAAGGTAACACGCAAAACGCACATAGCGTAGTCATGCACACCTAGACCTACCAGGGAACGTCATTAGGTCCAGTTATCCATCCAATGCGATATACGCACCCTAACCACGATCTGGAGACTCAAGCTCATATCATGGTACCATAAATCTATATATATAAATCCTTCCTAATACAGAAAAATAAAGCAAACATTCGTTATGTCATTCAACTGTTTTAGTTAACAAGACATACATCCATGTAGGATTTAACTGTTTTAGTTAATCCATTCCGTATGTATGAATAGGTAGGATTTAGCGTTTTGATCTAATCCATCCCCAATGTGTCACTATCCAATACCGATGTATGTAAGGTTCTACTATGCATCCAGTATATGATTATAATCATAAAACCTCCTTTTAAATTGTTAATGTAATGATAAACAATTTAAACCCATACACATCCATATAATTGATCGAACAGAAATTATAACAGTTCATCAATTAACATCCATAGCACAATATAATGATAAACAGAATTATAACTGAACACATTATACTAGAATGCCAGAAATACTTCCATACTAGTCCAGTTCGTTTGCTAAAATAAAGCTAGCAATTAATACCTGCACAATCCTTGACGACATGCCAATTAATATCAAATTCCATGACGTCCCTTTAAATCCTGTGCCTGATATACTGACACTCAGAAGTTTAAATGGAGTACATTATATGAAACCCTAAAAGTATTCCCATACTAGTCCTTTTAGTTTACTAAAACAAAACCAGCACCCAAAATTTCTACAACTCCTGACAGCATGCAACTTTGTATCTAAAGTTCATAATGTCTATAACCACATCCTAAACCAACCTTTCTAGTCTTCCTTAAATTATATATATATCAGTTATATAACATCCCATAGGAAATTTCATACCAGTCCGTTTAAGTTGCTAAAACAAACTAGCAATTTAATTATTCATCCTTCCTTGACAGCATGCATAATTATATGTTTATATTTCACGATGTCCATTAAAATTAGCACACTATCATATACTAACTGTTTTAAGGGTTTAACAAGTTAATTTTAAACATTTAAAACCCCCCTTTCACTTTTCAGAAATCACTTTCAAGCCCTTGGAACCCAAAAACCTTCAGAAAACACCCGTAGGTGTGTATCAACCAAGGGAACCGGCTTCCCCATCATGGGAGCCGGCTCTCATGCTTCTAGAGCCGGCTCTCCCTCATGGAGAGCCGGCTCTCTCACCTAAGGAGCCGGCTCCCTCCCTTATGGAGCCGGTTCTCTCCCTGAGAGTTCAGCTTCTCCGCCTCTGGTTCTTCTTCTTCGCTTCCGGCAAAGTATGTGTCCTCTGTCCCAATCTTTTTAAAGTTTTTAGGATTCTAATTAATCTCCAATAAACCTAGAAACTCCTCCAATTCTAGTATGAATTAATTGACAAAAGCTTAAACCATGATCGAAACAGTTTACGAATAAAACAGTTACAGTTTAAACAAAGGCATACCACGGATTACAGTTTAATTTATCATGCAACTCATATCCATTTTAAAGTTTAATTAGATTCCTGGAGACTATAAAGAATGCACAGAGAACAAATTTACAGGAAGGAGATAGAATGAAACTTACCTTCGGTTTCAGTTTTGAAACCTAAATCATCGTCTTTGAGTTCCGGAAACCCCAAAACTATTCTCCTCCTCTGATCACTGTTCTCTTCCTTTGTTGCTTCTTGGTTCAACCCACGAGCAACTCCCTTTATAAATTTTTTAAGCCCCTCTATTTATCTCTCAAGACTCTCTCCATTTTGCCTCTCAAATCCTTCTCTGTATCTCTCTGCCTCATAATACGTTAATAGAATTCTCCAACTCTAGCAGACATAACCAAGCATGTATATATCTACAGCTAAACCCTAAGTCGGATTATATAGTATATATATATGCTTCCACTAAACCTTAATTCTAAACCCTTTTTGAAATACAACTCGGCGACCAAAATTACATACAAATAAAACCCTACTACATACGACACATAAAGATTACCAACCAATTTAGTCCACCTAAGCATACACAGAAATAAACAAATAAATTATACAAGCTACTAAACTAAAAATTACACGTCAATTAAATCACCAATAACCACAAAATTAAATTAAATAACAATTAAACAAATAATTTAAAACAAATAAACAATTACCACTAAATAATTAGTCAATTAAGCAAATAATAAATATATTCACAATTAATCAATTAAGCTAATAAGCACATAATTCAAAGAAAATTGAATTTAAATTCCAACTATTACCTTTTGAAAATTAGGGGTATTACAATTTTGCTTCCACTTTGCTCCTTTCTTCCATTCAGCTTGAGTTAATTTCTTTTATGCTCTTATTTTGCTGAATTGACTTATTTTTGGGATAAGCGCCTAAAAAGGGCAATAACACGAAATTAGTCTAAAACAGGAAAGTAAGATAGATAAAGGTCCTAGAATACCTAAGCTTAAGGGGTTTAAATACGAACTTTTCAGCACTCGTCAGGATCCAATCCGATTCATGGGATAACAGATTGGTGGCGGATTAAGATTTGTCTAATCCGTTGGGAACGGATCGAATTAGGATTGATGCATAATCCGATCCGATCTGTGGTCACCCTTAGTAAGTGAATTATATCCGATTTCTTAATAAACGAATATTCAATCCGATAAAAATGTAATTTTTTTTAATTAAAAAAAAAATTGTCAAATGAGGATAAAAAACAATGTTTAGGAAAAAAAAAATGGTAGAAAACAAAAGATAAATAAAATATGGAAGGAAAAGAAAAAAAAATGATCATTTACTCTCTTTGTTAGTGAATAAATATTATGACATTATTAATATGTATATTAGGGGATTTATTAGTATGTGGGTGAAAACATGACTGTACAGAAAACATTATGATTACCTTTTTTTTTTTATACATCTAATATAAATCTAATAAGAGTATTGTATATATATAACATAAAATATTATTATTATTATTCTTATTATTATTATATAAATTTAATTAGATCAAATTATTATTGGATCGAATCAGTATAAATTCATATCCAATTTGTTAAGGAATCGGATTATCGGATTAGAATCATAATCGAGTTATCAAATTTTTTGTTCAATCCATATCCGAGAATCCGATCCATTGACAAGTATACCTAGAAGACTTAATGCATCATTGAATAGACCCATACCATCACACAACCAACACCTACCTGATCCATTTGGAAATTAGGTTTTTGGCAGCATTTGTTGGTTCCAATGGTTCTGGGTTAGAACTTGAGAGAGATCAATAGATGAGGGTTCATTGGCTTTCGAAATTACATAAATGGCAAAAAAAAAAATTATTTTTTAATGAGGTGGACAACTTTTAATACTGTATAGATTTTTTGTTCCAAAAGTAACGGGGACACAGGGAATACAGAGTACTATTAGATTTCCCCTTTTATATATATATATATATATATATATATATATATAAGGGTGAAGTGCAAAAAATATCATGTAGTTTTAAAAGTGTGTAAATAACATTTCTTGTGACGATCCTGGTTTTTAAGCCAGCACGTCCTGTGATGAACCGAAGATTGACCCGATAGTGGATCCCGATGCGGAAGCAAGAAATAAGTCAACGGTCTCCCAAGGCACAACACACCTCTAAGACACTTTGATGACCTTTCATGAGGTCGTGGAACTCAATGAGAACTGGCGCGGAAGCAAAAGATCGAAAAAATAACAATTAAGCCCCTAGGGGCAAAATAATCATTTTACATGAAAATGACGTCACGAAATGTATATCATTCTCAAAACAAATCTGTGACTTCTTATGAAGTCACGAAACTCAAAAGAAAGTAGTGGAAGCGGAAAGCAAGAAAAACTGGACAAAAATAGCCCCAAGGGCAAAATAGTCATTTCTGAAACTATGGATTTGGGTGCCATCAAGCATACCGCTAGAAAGCCAATGAAAAACTAATCAAGATAGACTCAAGAATTGCATGATTTGGATTCTGGATGAAGGAGAAACAACAAGACGAAGAAAAACGACCACTTAAGGCTAAAAGGGTAAATTGGTAATTATCTAGGAAGATCTAGGTGTAACAGAGCACACCGTTGGATAGACAATGAAAAATTAGTCAAATTAAAAAAAAAAAATGCACTCGATTTGGAGTCCGGATGAGGGAGAAACGAGGGTTTGAGTTGAGACGTCGCGGTGATCCGACGAAGACCATGGCGCGCCCGGCGCCCATGCCAACACCCAATGGCATGCACATGTTGACAGCAGCCAAAAAAAAAAAAATTGAGTGTCTAGAACTGAGGCTTGAAACGGATGTCGAAACGAGTTTTTCTGGAAAAACACGAATAAGAAACCCTCCCTAAAATCGAGTTTTCTACCTGACTACGTGAAAGGAGGCGAAAAAACATCAATATAAAATCCCCAAAATGTCCCTAGATCAGAACTAGACAAGAGGGCAAAAAGCTACTACAGCATCTGAGATCAAAAACGGGCTACCAAACGAATTTTTCTAGAAAAACACAAAGAAGAAACCCCTTCCAAAATCAAATTTTATACCCAACAACATAGACGGAAACAAGGAAAATGCACTGTAAAATTCCCAGAATGCCCTTCCATGAAATCTGGTAGTGAGAGTGAAAAAGCTGCTACATTGCAAAACTGAAAGCTGAACTTTGCGAGGGATTTCCGGTACCAAGACGACATTTTTTAGAAAAAAACAAAGAAGAAACCCCCCCCCCCCCCCCCTAAAATCACATTTTCTAAGTGACCATGTCGAGACTGGAATTTATTTCCCGAAAGAAAACCCCAAAATGCCCTAAAATCATAATATGCAATAAAAATATAAAATGAGTCCATACGAGGCTCAAATCACCAAGGATGAGGTTTTTCTTGAAAACGATCATGCACGCAAACGTAACTTACCCATTAGGACATGCTACAATAGTCCACGGCTTAAAAATATCGCCGATGCAAAATTCGATCCCCCGATGGCCAAAAAGGCAAAAATGAACAAGAAATGGGAAATTTGAAAACCAAAATTAACAAATGATTTCAAATTACCATTTGGCCCTTGGCCACACTTCAAACATGATTAATGAGACCCTATGAAAGAATAAAAATGAAATTCCCACACCCGATACAACCATGGTGAGACAATGACTTGACATTTTTCAATATTTTCATAATATTTCATGAAATCAAAAATTTACATAGGATACAAGATAATGGTCATTGGCCTCCGGCAATCTCATACATGTCAAATACATTGTAAAGAGTGTACTCATATACACATTACATGTTTAGAATCAAATATACACATTTTGATATAAAAGGCTACAAGCGGCTTTTTTAGCCAACCTTTACAAGAATGGAACCTTCAAGTCCACAAATCATCCAAGCATGATGAGAATCTCAACCTTGATTCCTGTACCTGAAAATATGCCCTAGTAACTTTGGGGTGAGTAACATAAAGTTACTCGTAGGAAATGAGCATGCATCGACCTGACATTTTACAATTTTATCACCTTAAGGTGAAACATTTTAAAGGGCTCATGCCACCTAACGCTTATATCAAGGGTGAGACTCAGGGAGCATCCTAAGTTACCCTAGATCATTTCTAGCATAAATCACATCACTCATGCAATTCAAACCACGTAGAAGCATGCTATATAAAGCAACAAGATATAGATTCTCAAAGTCATCAACTTGAAATCTAAAGTACGAAAACAACTAAATATAGCAATTTAGTATTATTAGAATTTCTAATACCACACATCAAAACATATATTCTCTAAGTTATCAACTTGAAATCTAAAAGTGTGAAAACGACAAAAGTGAGTCATGTCACCTATCGTCTATGTTCCAAATGAATCTATAGGATCATTCCAAAGTTGCATTTGAACAATATAACATGGATGTACTTAACAACGTCAAAATTTACAATGATTCATTAAGATCATAAAGCATAGATGTACTTAACAACATCAAAATTTACAATGATTCATTAAGATCATAAAGTATAGATGTACTTAACAATATCAAAATTTACAATGATTCATTAAAATCATAAAGCATAGATATACTTAACAACATCAAAATCGCCAATAGCCAAAACCACAAGTCACAATTTAAACATGATTATCAACTTGGAATTGAATGCGAAAACAAAAGTGGGAGACTTGGACATCTAAGCTCGAAATTCTGCCGAGACCTCAATGGTTATTCCGGGCACTAACCCGCGGGTCATACCACCCCTAGTGCGCACTATAAAATGGGGAGAACTCATACCTCCCGCACTAGAGCCAAACTCTAACCAATCTCTGAAACAATGTCCCAAATAACTCCAAAATAAATAAGTTAACAACTTATATACGTATTAAATAGTATACGAAACTACCTTCATGCACAAGTAGGTTGAAACCACACAATACATGCTCTAAATTCACAACTACTATAGGATGACAATGTTAAATCTTCAGAGTGCGATTCGTTACACGCTATAATAACATCACATGTCGAATCTTCAGTATGTGATTCGTTACACGCTATAACAATTTAATTCAATATTGAAACATAATCTCATAAATCCATTACAAGTCTAAAATCATGCTTCAAACATAATACCAATGTCAAACACATGATTTAAATCAATAATAAAATAGAAATGGAAATTAATCAAGTAAACTAATTAATTTCTCCAAGTTTCAAATCTCAATCAAATGACCTCTAATTAACACTTGTTAAACAACATAGCATGGTCATTGCATGTACCAATTCAAAAACTTAATTAGGCCATTTGAACAATAAAATAGAATTTAATTAAATCATGATAATCAAATTTCTAAATTCTAAAACAACATCAAATGGTCCCAAATTAACATATGCTAATATACAGGCCCTAGTCATCACAAATATCAAGTTAAAAACTTAATTAGGCCAATGAAACTTTTAAATAGATTTTAATTAATTATTTTAATTAAAATCTCTAGATTTTCATACTTATCAAAATACTTTCAAATTAAAGTATGTTAAAGAACATGCCAAGACTTAATTTAAAAGCATATCACAAGTTAATTTCATACAAGGTACATCACAAGTTAATTTCATACAAGGTACATCCATGATAATTAAACTTTCACAAAAGATAATTATTAAATAAAAAGTGCAATTCTTATTCAAATAATTCTAATTTAATATATGTTAACAAAGATATCAAATCATAATTTATCATCATGCCACAATTCAATTCTAAGCTATATACATCCTTGTAAATTAAATTTCATACAAAGAAATAAATATTACTAATTTTCTAGATTTGATACAAGGCATGCAAACAAGTTATATAATCATGGGAAACACTCAATACAACACATATATAATCCTAAAACATCCCCTACCTAAATTTGAGATGAAAATCTCAAAAGCCACCAAAATGAAACGGTTCCGAATCCAATAATACTTCGGGGTTTTGTCGGGGACAACGTCGTAAACATTAAACTCCAAAAAGGACCTACCAAAATCCTAACTTGACCTCAAACCCGAACTCAAAAATAGGCCAAAAACGGGTTCTAATAAGGGGGAAAGAAGTGCGCAGTCAAGATAAACACAAAATGCAAAGGCATTATGACTTTATAACAAAGGGAAGGAGGTTTAAATGAGAGGAGAAGGGTGGCACTCCCCCTTGGGCTGCCATGGGAGCTGCTGGTCGTGCTTGAAGAAAGGAGAAAGTGACTTTTTTATTTTATAACCCCCTATTTATAGGAAAACCCTAAAAGTGCCCCGAAAGGGCCCTGCCGGGTCTAGAAAAAGTGAAATTTGAGCAGACACGCTCAAACGGCAAAACTCGGTGAACAAAAAAGATTCAAAATGAGAAAATATGAATACTAAAAAAAACAACATCAAAAACTGAGTCCCGAGCAGAGAGATATGCCCCGAACAAGTTCGGCGGCAACTTGGGCCAAAAACCCTGAAACTGGAGAAAAACGACCGCAAGGAAATTCTAAGAGCGCATAACTCGAAAAAATGTGAAAATGAATCCCGTACGAGGATCCAGGCTCAAAACGAGGCATTTTTGCAATAACTTTCATTAATTGCACAATAGCCCCTTCAAAAAAGTGAAAACTGCACTAATGACCCAGAATGAAAATATCTTTCAAAAATATTTTCTTAAATAAAATAAAATATCTTCAAAAGATATTTATGAAAAACACCCCAAGAAAAGAAAAAGATTCTGAAAAACTATGCATCCATGCCCCTATGGATACTGAGAACAACTAGAGTACTTTCTTACAAAAGTAAAGATACGTATTTTGTGGAAACCACTTAGGATGAAGGTATGTGAAGTCAAAAACCAACTTCGAGCACAAAAAGTGAGGTTGTGCCAAAAAGTGACAAACGAGGAAAAGACAAAATAGGGAAAATGACGAAAAATGAATAGTGTCCAAAAAGTGAAAATGTGGAAATGACGTGGTCCTCAAAGGAAGTTGTCAATCCATAGGAAAGAGTCTCGGAAACCATTTCTAAGCACTCGAGAAGACACTAAGCGTCGAGAAATAGAACTCGGAAAAGAAAATTAAACGAAAAAAAATTTATCCATAAAATTTGAGAAAAAAGGAAAGGGAGGAAAATGACCGGGTCATTACATTTCTAGTGTTCAAAAGCTACTTGTAGTTTCAAAATAGTGTAAATAAGAGTTTCTGACCAAGAAAATTGGCATGCGTTGTGCATGTGACCAAAAAATGGCCTTTAATACCAAAACTACCCTTTTGCATTACCCAAAATACCACTCAATGAGAAATTATTAGGTAGTCCCGATGCACCACCTTAGCTATGGTCCAGACAATCCTAGCCATCCATCTGTCTAGAAAAATTACACCTCATCGCTAATCTTTACACATCAACTTTACATCTCTCTTTCTACACTTTCATATCGGCTGGACAATGAAATCCTACTTTTTTGGCAGCAAATCCGGCGTGGAATGAACCAAAGTCTCGTCTAGGTCAAGAAAGATCGTCTTTTTCTTTGGGGACATCAACGGTGGGAGGGGATTTTCGAAGTAAAGTGACCGACAGGTTCGATCCTCTTCATGAAAGAGTTGATATCACAACCGAATTATGGTTGTGGGAGATGATTGATACCCTTGTTTTTAGGGTTCTTCGGAGTTCAAATTTGGGCAAGTTTGGTAAAGATCTTGATAAAGCAACGATGGCTGGTGTAAATTGATTTGTTTATCGTTGCAACAATAATGGAAGAGTTGAAATCACGCCGAAGAGTACAAGTGTCACCAGCTGAACCATGTCGTCGATGTGATCACGCTGCCGTTTTGTGGTCTGAACCACGCTGCCATCGTGAACCAAGGGCTATTTCCACCATATCAAACTTGTCGCCGCCGATCGTGAGACTTTGGGCGTAGTTGTTTCGCCGGAATACACAGTGGTTGCGATGGTTATGAGGGTGAGGATGGTGAATGTGGTTCTTGAGGGTAGATTTTCGCCGGAATACAGTGTCAAAAAATAGATCGGGAAAAGTGAATCGATGATGGCACTTCCCGGTGAGTGTTGTAGTGGCGACGGCGGTGGATAGGTGACTAGTATTTTTTATATTTTATTATGGTTGTGGGAAGAGGATTATAGTGGTGGTGGGCTGTATTGGTGATGGTGCCGGTGTGTTCGTGGTTGCGGGGTGGGGATGGTGGTGGTGGTGGTGGTGGGATGGTTATGGTGATGGTGCGCTATTTATGGGAGTTGTTTGTGCATTTTTTGTGGGAGATGATATAAACGGTGTCATATCCCCAGAGGTCCTTTGAGGTAATTTCATCTTTTAAGATTTTTTAATTATTTTTTGTTATATGTATAGTGAAGGGCATTTTAGTCTATTTGCCTATCTCAGTTTATTTTCCTGACAATAAGCCCTTATTTGCTCACTTTATTTAAACACGAGGGATATTATTTGTACATATTTTAAACTACAATGGTGTTTTTTGCACTCCCATATCTATATCTATATCTATATCTATTATTTTATATGCAAAGTGTTTCAGTGTTTCGATATTTCAATATTTATTTATTAATATAAAAAAATATTTATTAATTGATATAAAACTCTAAAAATTAACTAATAAAATTTAAATTACCTATTTATCTATTTATTTCTAAAAAAATTACCTAATAAAATAAATCACGACTTTCAAATTACTTAATAAAATTCAAATTACAAATTCCCTATAAATCTATACTATTATTAAAAGAGTTTCTATAAATTGAAATTACAAATTTCCTAATAAATCTATATTATTATTAAATGAGTTTCTATAAAACTGTAACATAAAATCTATATCTATACTATTATTATAAAAGATAATGACATTCATCCGGCCTAGCCCAGTTATGATTATGGACACATGTCATCATCTTATTAATCCAAGAAGCCTATAAATAGAGGCATTGAGGAAGGAGGAAGGGTACAGAAATTGAGAATTCTAGAAATCCAAGGGGGCAGAAATTCAGAGACTTCTTCCACAAATTCTCTGAAGACAAAAAGCAACAAGCACATCTAGAGACGAAGACGAAGACCAATAAGCACATCTAAAATTGTGTCGAGATTCGTCAGCACATGAATCCAACCAACAAAGGATCAGAGGATTGTACTTAATTTTTATAAATTAATAATTTAATTATTATTTACTTCATAAAAAAAAGTGTTAATGCATAATAAAATATTTAATAATTCACCACATATTATCCTCATACGGGTAGTGGAATTACATCTTATACACATTAATAAGTTAACAACATTAATATATTATACAGAGTAATAAGTTAACAACATTAATATATACATTAAGTATGAAAAGGAGTGCTATTGATTAATTAATTTCAAATATGTTAACTTTGACATAAATCATTTACCAATTAAAATTAAATAGGTAAAATAAAATAATTTCTCTACCTTTTATCTGAGTTTTTAATAAAACCGTTAGACAAGGATATATTTAAAGAGTTTCTATAAAACTCTAACAAAAATTACCTATTTATCTATTTATTATAAATTTTTTAATAAAAGAAAATCTAATTAGACAAAAAATTATTAATATAAAAAATATTTATTAATTGATATAGAAAATAAAATAATTTCTCTAAAACTCTACCATAAATTATCTTTTATTATGAGTTTTTTAATAAAAGAAAATTTAATTAGACAAGGATATATTTAAAGAAAATAAAATAATTTATTTAAAACTTTACCACAAATTACCCATTTTATTTTTAATAAAACTCTATCACATTAAACAAGAATATATTTAAAGAGTTTCTACAAAACTCTAACACAAATTACCTATTTATCTATTTATTGATTTGAGTTAAAATAAAAGAAAATCTAATTAGATAAAAATTATTAATAGAAAAAAATTATTAATTGATATATAAAATAAAATAATTTTTCTAAAATTCTACCACAAAATACCTTTTATTATAATTTTTTAATAAAAAGAAATCTAATTAAACAATGATATATTTAAAAAAAATAAAATAATTTTTATAAAACTCTACCACAAATTACCTATTTTTTTTTTCAACAAAATTCTATCACATAAAGATATATTTAAAGAGTTTCTATAAAACTCTAACACAAATTACCTATTTATCTATATATTATGAGTTTTTTTAATTAAAGGAAATCTAATTATATGAGTATTATTAATATAAAAAAATATTTATTAATTGAAATAAAAAAAAAAGGCTTTAAAAGAGTTTCTATAAAACTCTAACACAATTTACATATTTATCTATTTATTATTAGTTTTTAATAAAAGTAAATCTAATTAGACAAGAATTATTAATATAAAAAATATATTTATTAATTGTTTTAAAAAGTGTTTTTAAAAGAGTTTCTATATAAAACTTTAACACAAATTACCTATTTATTTATTCGTTATGAGTTTTTAATAAAATAAAATTTAATTAGACAATAATTGTTAAGATAAAAATATTTATTAATTAATATAAAAAAAAATATTTTTTCTAAAACTCTACCACAAATTATCTTTTATTTTGAGTTTTTCTTTTAATAAAAGGTAATCTTATTATACAAGAATCATTAATATAAGAAATATTTATTAATTGATAAAAAAAAGTTTTTAAAAGATTTACTCTAACACATATTACCTATTTATTTATTTTTTATTAGTTTTTTTAATAAAAGAAAATATATTTAAGCAATAATATATTTAAATAAAATAAAATGATTTCTATAAAATCTACCACAAATTAGCATTTTATTTTCTATAAAACTTTATCATATTATATATTTATTATGAGTTTTTTAATAAAGTAAAATTTAATTACAAGAATATATTTAAAAAAAATAAAATAATTTCTATAAAACGCTACCACAAATTAACTATTTTATTTTTTATAAAACTGTATCACAAATAACATGTATTTATCTATTTATTATGAATATATTTACGAAAAATAAAATAATTTCTATAAAACTCTACAACAAATTACCTATTTTTTTAAAAAAAAAAAACTTTATCACTTATAACCTGTATTTATATATTTATTATGAGTTTTCTAATAAAAAAAAAATTCTAATTAGACAAGAATCTATTTAAAGAAAAAAAATAAAATTTTAAAAGAGTTTATGTAAAACTCTAACACAAATTGCAGATTTACCTATTTATTATGAGTTTTTTAATTAAAGAAAATCTAATTAAACAATAATTATTAATATAAAAATATTTATTAATTGATATAAAAAATAAAATAATTTTTCTAAAACACTAATACAAATTATCTAAAATCTACCACATGTTAATTATTTTATTTTCTTTAAAACTGTATCATATATAACTTGTATTTATCTATTTATTATGAGTTTTTTAATAAAAGGAAATCTAAATAGACAAGGATATATTTAAAGAAAATAAAATAATTTCTATAAAACTCAACCACAAAAGACAAATTATTTTATAAAACTCTACAACAAATTATCTATTTTATTTTTTATAATACTATATCACATTAGACAATGATATATTTAAAGACAATATATAATAATATAATAATACATATAAATCTATATCTATATCTATACTATTATTAAATGTGTAAAGTGTTTCAGTGTTTCAGTATTTCAATATTTCAGTATTTATTAATTAATTAATATAAATTCCATAAAACTCAAAATTACCTAATAAAATTCAAATTAATTCAAATTCACAAAATATAAAAAGAGTTTAATTTAAATTACAAAGTCCCACATCAGTTTTAAATAAAAAGAATTATATGAAAACCTCTTATAAAACTATAGAGTTAAAGAAATAATAATCACACCTTCTCGGCCTTTTGGCTAAGATAAAGTGTAGTACTAAATTTTTTTGGGTCGACCTTTTGGTTAACATTTCTTGGTCTTTTGACTAAGATCAAGTGCAGTACTACTTTCTCGACATTTGTGCAAAGAGTTTCAGTATTTATTATTAATGGATATAAATTCTATAAAACACAAAATTACAAAATAAAATTCAAATTAATTCAAATTAACAAAATATAAAAATAGTTTAATTCACAATAAAGAACTTTCATTAATTATTATATCCCACTATATAAATTCTATAAAACTCAAAATTATGTAATAAAATTAAAATTAATTCAAATTAACAAAATATAAAAAGAGTGTGTTTCAGTATTTCAGTATTTATTTATTAATTGATATAAATTCTATAAAACTCAAAATTACCTAATAAAATTAAAATTAATTCAAATTAACAAAATATAAAAAGAATTTAATTCAAATTACAAAGTCCCACATTGGTTTTAAGTAAAAAGGATTACATGAAAACCTCTTATAAAACTATAGAGTTAAAGAAATAATTTTGGGTATGCCTTTTGGCTAACCTTTCTTGGTCATTTGGCTAATATCAAGTGTAGTACTACTTTCTGGACCTTTGTGCAAAGAGTTTCAGTATTTATTTATTAATTAATATAAATTCTATAAAACTCAAAATTACCTAATAAAATTAAAATTAATTCAAATTAACAAAATATAAAAAGAGTTTAATTCAAATTACAAAATCCCACATTGGTTTTGAGTAAAAAGGATTACATGAAAGCCTCTTATAAAACTATATAGCTAAAGAAATAATAATCACACCTTCTCGGCCTTTTGGTTAAGATCAAGTATAGTACTAAATTTTTTTGGATTGGCCTTTTGGTTAACCTTTCTTAGTTTTTTAGCTAAGATCGAGTGTAGTACTACGTTTTCGGCCTTTGTGCAAAGAGTTTCGGTATTTATTATTAATTGATATAAATTCTATAAAACTCAAAATTATCTAATAAAATTCAAATGAGTTCAAATTAACAAAATATAAAAGAGTTCAATTCATAATAAAGAGCTCTCATTAATTATTATATCCCATGATATAAATTCTATAAAACTCAAAATTACCTAATAAAATTAAAATTAATTCAAATTAACAAAATATAAAAATAGTGTGTTTCAGTGTTTCAGTAATTCAGTATTTATTTATTAATTGATATAAATTCTATAAAACTCAAAATTACCTAATAAAATTAAAATTAATTCAAATCAACAACATATAAAAAGAGTTTAATTCAAATTATAAAGTCTCACGTTGGTTTTAAGTAAAAAGGATTACATGAAAGCCTCTTATAAAACTATAGAACTAAAAAAATAATAATCACACATTCTCGACCTTTTGGCTAAGATCAAGTATAGTACTAAATTTTTTTAGGTCGGCCTTTTGGCTAACCTTTATTGGTCTTTTGGTTAAGATCAACTGTAATACTATTTTCTTTGCCTCTGTGCCAAGAGTTTCATTATTTATTAATTGATATAAATTCTATAAAACTCAAAATTACCAAATAAAATTCAAATTAACAAAATATAAAAAGAGTTTAATTCACAATAAAGAGCTCTTGTTAATTATTATATCCCACTATATAAATTCTATAAAACTCAAAATTACCTAATAAAATTAAAATTAATTCAAATTAACAAAATATAAAAAGAGTGTGTTTCAATATTTATTTATTAATTGATATAAATTCTATAAAACTCAAAATTATATAATAAAATTAAATTTAATTAAAATTTACAAAATATAAAAAGAGTTTAATTCAAATTACAAAGTCCCACATTGATTTTAAGTAAAAAGGATTACATGAAAGCCTTTTATAAAACTATAGAGTTAAAGAAATAATAATCACACTTTCTCGACCTTTTGGCTAAGATCAAGTGTAGTACTAAATTTTGTAGTATACTACTACTCACATAAAATATAATAAATTCAAATTATACTATACTACTCACACAAAATATAATAACAGTAATTACCTAATAAAATTCAAAGCAAAGTGTTTCAGTATTTATTTATTAATTGATATAAATTCGATAAAACTCAAAATTATATAATAAAATTAAAATTAATTAAAATTTACAAAATATAAAAAGAGTTTAATTCAAATTACAAAGTCCCACATTGGTTTTAAGTAAAAATGATTACATGAAAGCCTCTTATAAAACTATAGAGCTAAAGAAATAATAATCACATCTTTTCGGCCTTTCAGCTAAGATCAAGTGTAGTACTAAATTTTTTTAGGTCGGCCTTTTGGCTAACCTTTCTTGGTCTTTTCGCTAAGATCAACTGTAGTACTACTTTCTCGTTTTTTGTGCAAAAAATTTCATTATTTATTTATTAATTGATAAAAATTCTATAAAACTCAAAATTACCTAATAAAATTAAAATTAATTCAAATTAAAAAAAATATAAAAAGAGTTTAATTCTCAATAAAGAGCTATCATTAATTATTATATCCCACGATATAAATTAATTAACAAAATATAAAAAGAGTTTAATTCAAATTAAAAAGTCCCACATTGGTTTTAAGTAAAAAGGATTACATGAAAGCTTTTTATAAAAGTATAGAGTTAAAGAAATAATAATCACACCTTCTCGGCCTTTTGGCTAAGATCAAGTGTAGTAGTAAATACGATGGAGTTCTATAGAAATTTAAATCGCTTAAGCAGTGTTTACAATTTATTATGTATAATTGCATAATGACAAATATATATATATATATATATATATATATATATATATATATATATATATATATATGCACACTCATATTTGAGTTATCTATATCTATAAAACAAAAGTTGGATCGTCACGTTATATCCCACTCCACTGATGTAGAAAATGACAAGCACAAGGCATTACCACCATAATTCAAATATATATATATATATATATATGCACACTCATATTTGAGTTATCTATATCTATAAAACAAAAGTTGGATCGTCACGTTATATCCCACTCCACTGATGTAGAAAATGACAAGCACAAGGCATTGCCACCATAATTCAAATATATATATATATATATGCACACTCATATTTGAGTTATCTATATCTATAAAACAAAAGTTGGATCGTCACGTTATATCCCACTCCACTGATGTAGAAAATGACAAGCACAAGGCATTGCCACCATAATTCAAAACAAACAAATTTGTCTCATCTCATCATCAACAACGGTACAACAAAAGTTTTTATAAAACTCTAACACAAATTATCTATTTATTATGAGTTTTTTTAATAAAAGGAAATCTAATTAGACAAAAATTATTAATATAAAAAATATTTATTAATTGATATAAAAGAGTTTTTAAAAGAGTTTATATTAATAACACAAATTAGCTATTTATTTATTTAGTATAAGTTTTTTAATAAAAGAAAATATAATTAGACAATAATTATTAATATAAAAAAATATTTTTTAATTAATATAAAAATAAAAATAATTTTTCTAAAACTCTACCACAAATTACCTTTTCTTATTAGTTTTTTTTTTAATAAAATGTAATCTAATAAGAGAAGAATTATTTATATATAAAAACATTTATTAATTCATATAAAAAGTGTTTTTAAAAGATTTTCTATAAAACTCTAACACGTATTACCTATTTATTATAAATTTTTTTAAGAAAAGAAAATATAATTAAACAAGAATATATTTAAAGAAAATAAAAAAGTTTCTACCAAATCTACCATAAATTAGCTAACTCTAAAATTTACTTAATAAAATTCTAATTAACATATTTATCTATTTGTTACTATGAATTTTTTTAATAAAAGAAAATCTAATTAAAAAATAATTATTAATATAAAAAATATTTATTAATTGATATATAAAATAAAATAAATTTTCTAAAACTCTATCACAAATCAACTTTTATAATGAGTTGCTTAATCAAATGAAATATAATTAGATAAGAATATATTTATAGAAAAGAAAATAATTTCTATAAAACTCTACCACAAATTACTTATTTTTTCTAAAACTCTGCCACTAATTATCTTTTGTTATTAGTTTTTAATAAAAGAAAATCTAATTAGACAAGTATTATTAATATAAAAACTTATTTATTAATTGATATAAAAAGAGGTTTTCAATGAGTTTTTATAAAACTCTTAACACAAATTACTTATTTATCTATTCATTATGAGTTTGTTTTAATAAAAGGAAATCTAATTAGAAAATAATTATTAATATAAAAAATATTTATTAATTGGTATAAAAAGAGTTTTTAAAAGAGTTTCTATTAATCTAACACAAATTACCTATTTATTTATTTATTATAAAATATTTTATAATTGAAATAAATTTTTTTTTATAAAAAAAGTTTTTTTAAAACTCTTAAAATTACCTAATAAAATCAATCACAATAAAATATTTATTAATTGATATAAAAAGAATAGTTATTTTTTATGGATAATTATCACAATATAACTGGCCCGGCCCAGTTATGATCATGTCATTATCAGGAGATGCCATATGTCATCATCCTATTAATTCAAGAAACCTATAAATAGAGGTATGGAGGAAGGAGGAAGGGGTACATAAATTGATAAATCTAGAAATTCAGAATTTCAAAGAGAAATTTAAAGGGGCATAGACCCAGAATTGTAGAGTAAACACTCTGCCAAAAAGTTTCAGTATTTATTTACTATTTATTTATATATAAAAATATTTATTAATTGATATAAAAAAGTTTTTATCTATAAATTATAGAAGCTCTGCCAAAGAAGTTTTTATCAATACTATTATTATTATTAATTATTAAATGTGCAAAGAGTTTCACAATATTTATTTATTCATAAAAAAATATTTATTAATTGATATGAAAGAGTTTTTATAAAAAATAAAAATAAAAAAAAACACTCTAAAATCTAAATAATAAAATTCCTATTAAACTATTTATCTATTTATTATTATGAATTTTTAATAAAAGAAAATCTAATTAGATAAGAATTATTAATGTAAAAAATATTTATTAATTGATATATAAAATAAAATAATTTTTCTAAAACTCTACCACTAATTAGCTTTTATTATGAGTTTTTTAATAAAATTAAATCTAATTAGAAAAAGATATATTTAAAGAAAATAAAATAATTTATACAAAACACTTTCACTAATTACCTATTTTATTTTTAATAAACTATATCACATTAAAAAAAAAGATATATTACAAGAGTTTCTATAAAACGCTAATGCAAATTACCTGTTTATCTATTTCTTATGAGTTTTTTAATAAAAGGAAATCTAATTAAACAAATATGATTAATATAAAAAATTATTTATTAATTGATATAAAAAGAGGTTTTAAAAGAGTTTCTATAAAACTTTAGCACAAATTACCTATTTATCTATTTATTATGGATTTTTTAATAAAAAAAATCTAATTAGACAAGAATTATTAATATAAAAATATTAATTAATTGATATAAAAAGAGTTTTTTTAAAAGAGTTTATATTAAACTTGAACACAAATTATCTATTTATTTATTTATTATGAGGTTTTTAATAAAAAATCTAATTGAACAAGAATTATTAATATAAAAATATTTTTTAATTGATAGTAGAAATAAAATAATATTTCTAAAACTCTATTACAAATTAGCTTTTATTATGAGCTTTTTAAATAAATGGTAATCTAATTAGACAATAATTATTAATATATAAAAATATTTATTAATTCATATGAAAAGGGATTTTAAAAGATTTTTCTATAAAATTCTAACACATATTACCTATTTATCTATTTATTATGAGTTTTTTTAATAAAAAATATAATTAAACAGGAATATATTTAAAGAAAATAATTTTTTTTTATAAAATCTAACCCCACATTAGCTGTTTTATTTTCTATAAAACTCTATCATATTATCTATTTTTATGAGTTTTTTAATAAAATAAAATCTAATTAGATAAGAATATATTTAAACATAATAAAATAATTTCTATACAACTTTACCACAAATTAGTTATTTTATTTTCCGTAAAACTCTATCGCATATAACCTGTATTTATTTATTTATTATGAATATTTTTACAGAAAATAAAATAATTTCTATAAACTTACCACAAATTATCTATTTTATTTTCTTTAAAGCTCTATCACATATAACCTATATTTATCTATTTATTATGAGTTTTTTAATAAAAAGAAATCTAATTAGACAACATTATATTTAAATAAAATAAAATATTTTTTAAAAAGAGTTTATATAAAACTCTAACATAAATTACCTATTTATCTATTTAGTATAAGTTTTTTTAATAAAATAAAATATAACTAGACAAGAATTATTAATATAAAAAATATTTAATAATTGATATAAAAAATAAAAATAAAAATTCTAAAACTCTACCACAAATTACCTTTTATTATGAATTTTTTAATAAAAAAAAATCTAATTAGACAAGGATATTTGTATTTAGAGAAAATAAATAATTTATATAAAATTCTACCACAAATTACCAATTTTATTTTCAATGAAACTCTATCACATTAGATAAGGATATATTTAAAGAGTTTTTATAAAATTCTAACACAAATTACCTAAACTTTTCGCCAAATTAACTATTTTATTTTCTATAAAACTTTATCACATATAACCTGTATTTATCTATTTATTACGAGTTTATTAATAAAAGGAATTCTAATTAGACAAGGATATATTTAAAGAAAATAAAATAATTTGCATAAAAACTCTACCACATTTATCTATTTATTATAAGCTTATAAAAGGAAATATAATTAGATAATAATTATTAATATAAAAAATATTTATTAATTGATATAAAAAATTAAATAATTTTTCTAAAACTGTACCACAAATTACCTTTTATTATGGTTTTTTTAATAAAAGGAAATCTAATTAAATAAGAATTATTAATAGAAAAAATACTCTATGAAACTCTACCAGAAATTAGCTATTTTATTAATTTTAGTATTTCATTATTTATTTATTAATATAAAAAATATTTATTAATTGATATAAAATGAGTTAAAATAAAAGAGTTTTTATAAATAAAATGAATTAAAATAAAAGAGTTTCAAATCATTATTAAAACAACTAAAAAAATAGGTAAAATAGATAATTGTTTAGTAAAATAATTTATCAAATAATAAAATAAGTTATAAAATATTCATCACGTGCATCGCAAGTGTTTTTTCCTAGAAGAATATAAAAGTGTAATAGTTTTAGCATTTCAGTATTTATTTTTTAATATAAAAAAATTATTAATTAATTTTAAAATAGAACTTTATCACATATAACTTCGGTATTTATCTATGAGTTTTTTAATAAAAAAATCTAATTAGACTAGGATATATATAAATAAAATAAAATAATTAAAAAATATATGAAAAGAAAAATTTTCATGTACCTATATATATATATATATATATATATATGACAGTACACATGATGGTGTAGGTTTATGGAAATTAGAGATATATAAGCCGCCGAAAATAAGCCGCCCTCTGTGAAGCGTGATCATGTCGAACGGCACATACCTTCCCGAAGAAAACCTGTTTGACATACTCTCTCGACTGCCGGTGAAGTCTCTCTGCCGATTCAAGTGCGTATCGATCCCATGGCGTAGTTTAATCACAGACCATCGTTTTGTCAAAACACACCTCAATCGAAACAACAGATGTGAGAAGATCATCATCGACGGTGACTCTCTTTACTCCGTCGACTGTACTGAAGCATCCAATAACCATGCCGTCACTGCAACCAAGCTCGACCATCGAATATTCATTGTACCAACATCGTGGGTTCTTGCAACGGCTTGATTTTAGTGGCGGATTCTGAACAACCCGTTGAACCCATCCACTAAAGAATTCAAGGAATTGCCCAAATTTCATCGTCTCTCCGGACCACCCATTCCTAAATTCAGAATGTATGGTTTTGGGTACGATTCATCTACAGATGATTACAAGGCTGTGGTAGTTTGGGATACACATATAAGTTTCTATACATCGAGAATTGGTTCCTGGGTTTTTAGGTATGTTTCTCATTTCCCCTATTATCCTATTCTTCTTGGGACAGAGTCATTCTCGGTTGGAGCTCTTGTAAATGGTTCTTTACATTGGTTAGCTAATAAAAAATGTTCCGTTGATTCTCCATATGTGATTTGTGCATTTGATGTAACAAATGAGAAACTCCGGGATATATTGGTACCTTGCTCTCTTGAAAACTGTAAGAAGTCAAGTGGTTTGGGGGTTCTTGGAGGGTGTCTCGCTATGGTTGTATGTCATAATCATTCGAAAACTGATGTTTGGGTGATGAAGGAGTATGGGGTGACTGAGAGTTGGACCAAATTTTTAACAATCGATTTGTGGTCATTTTGCCGAACCCCGCGAATGATTTCTATGGTGAATGGGGTAGTTCTACTGGATGTAGATGACAACACATTGGTTGGATACATTTCTGAGGAAGAGGAATCATGGGATATAAAGGTGAATGGCATTCCGTCTAAGTTTCGAGCAAAGATGACCTATGTGGAGAGCCTTATCTCGCCCCCATTACCAACTTTATAAAGGCATTGAAAACTTGAGAAAGAGGTAATATATTTTATCTTTGGTGAATTATTTTCATGTATTCACATCACATATGCCACTATATTATACAACTTCTAGCATTTGCTTTGAAAATTTTTCTTTGATGTAGTTTATAGTTATACTTATAAAATAAAAAAATAAAAAAAAATGTAGTTTATAGTTATACTTGAATTATATTGTTGTGCACTTATATTTTCAATATCATCAAACCTATATTTGTTACAAGTAGCTGAGTTAGTCAACATGCTCTTCTTCAACGGTGAATGTTTGCACCAGAGTGAAAAATCAGTTACTCTTAGTCCTTTTCAACTCCAAATTTGACTAAGCCCATTTATGTTAAATTGTTTGGAAAACCTTTCTACCTTAATATTAATGATATTGCTAATAGGTAGACCAAATTGTTAGCCTATTTATTGATTTATCAGAATAGGTTTTAAAAAAATATATCGACAACATCAATTATGAAATACTCATATAATCTCATTCTGTCATTGTCACGCTCCGAAACTTGAGTTATGAAACCCGAGCATTTGGAGTGTGATACAAAAAGAATCACCAATCACTTAACTACTATCCAAGTAATTTCTTTTGATTACAAATAAGTAAATCACTTAACAACCTTTATGAAAATTCCAACTTATAAATTTCACAACATATATCATCACGGGATCCACTAATCGTCATCTCTCTTTCCAACATTTATCTTTCTCTCTCTCTATATTCTCTCACTGGAGAAACTAGAACAAATTGGGCCTCTTCAAACCAATATATCAAAAGGTCAAAACTACTAAAATCCAATTCGGTTTGAAGAGATTGAATGCTTGGTTTTCTGCCAAGTCATTGTACAGAATGCTGGATTTGGCATTGCTATAACTTATCATAAGTATGTAAAGGTCCAATTTATAAATATTTTTTTTCAGTACAGTGCTTTATTGGGTTTTCTGTTAGATCGATAAGGTCATCTCCACTGATTAGCCATGACTGGTTTAGACAACAAAACAGTGGTTGTGTTGTTTTGTTGGGTGTTTGTATTTGCTGGTGCTTTGTTTCTACAACCTCAGAGCTTTATAGATTTGAACACCCTGGAAAAGGCGATGGCTCACTTAGCTTTCTAGTCCTAGGTGGTGTATTGGTGATGGCGGAATGCGAGTGAGAGTTGTGGTGAATATATATCTATATATTATATATATTAATTTTTATATTTGTATACAAAAATTTAGAGATATATATATTTATATATTAATTTTTATATTTGTATATCAAAAGTTAGAGATATATATATTTATATATTAATTTTTATATTTGTATACCAAAAGTTAGAGAGAATCTAGGAGATAGGAAAAATTGCATCCCATCCAAACAAGGCCTTGTTTTTAAAAATATGTAGGAAATTGGAAGGGGGATTTTTGTTATTCAAAAGGGTAATTTTTATCTCCTAGAAGCTTGTACCTCTTCATGCCGAAAATGTGTCTTTGCTATTCTAATCTTTCTCACAATCACGGCCTGAAAATGATTGGAGTGAGCTAGATAGCCCAGTAGGAAAGAACTTGATCCACTCTTCATAAACATGCTACAAAAGCATATAGTAAATATATGTGTGTGTGTATATATATATATATATATATATTCATGGCACCAAATTCTTCATAAAACAAGTTCATAAAGTATCACAATCATTTGACGAAAGATTCTTAAGCACCATAGTGCCATGTTATTCATATTTGACCATAAATGCAAGAGCAAGTATATCAAGTATGCAAATAATTCATGACCAATAAGAAAGATTCTATCAATTTTAAAATCGACGAGCCCATGTTTTCACAATAGCGTGCAACACATTTTGAGTTTTTTTTTTTTTCCAGGATCATTGCAATCCTATGCGCCTCACAAGGACGCTACAGTGCCCCTCTAGAGGTGGTGGGCATTCCACCCACTCGACAGTCCGTCAAGCTAGTTCAAATCTAACCAGATTCAACATGTCTCGTTTGCAACAAATATTGCTTTTCTCATCACATTGGCATACCATACAAATCCTTTTCTAATTTTTTAAATGAATTGTAAACAAAATATTTGCTAGAAAACACTTCTAAATGATCCAATATAATAAACAATTATTTGAGAATTTTAACCAAGATGAGACATGCTTAAATAAGATTAAATGAGGGTGTAACTAACTTCCTACCTCCAATGCAATTAACCAGAACCTAGCACAAGTTTTCCTTTTATCGTTATTCCTGTCCTCACCTCTCTCATTCAATAATATCATTAGATGAACGCTGGAATATTATATTACTGGTACTCTTTATTCCCTTATGTTCTTTCTTTCTTTTCCAGCATTTCTCTCTCTCCCTCCCTCCCTCTCTCTCTCTCTCTCTCTCTCTCTATATATATATATATATATATATATATATATATCTTGGGAAAATTAGATTTTAGTGACCAAAATTGAAAAAAAAAATTGCTTTAAGGTGACCTTAAAGTCAAAAAAAGATAAATAGTAACCAAATCTTGAAAATAATTGCAAATTAGTGACTATTTAATGTTTATGTCCTCAATACCCTTCTACGACGACCCATTACCCACCATCCTCCACATTCTTTATCCATTAATAGCATGATGTATCATTCTTTTATAGACTAAAAATTTATGAATCAGATCAATTTATTTCAGACATGAGTACAGGTTATGCATAACCTAAGGTTAGTTCACTTCAAGATGCAGCCATTGTTACAATTGTTAGTCAATGGATGGAGGCAGGCATGTTTCATCATTCAAGATGCACTTGAAGCGCTATGTGATTTTACAATGGAGACGACGAGACGTAACTCCAAGCAATGCAATTCATCACCATCGGAACAGCACACATAGCCATTTCCTGCATAAAAATCCCTTCATCAGCGCCATCCGGAATTTATTTATTTATTTTTGTCATTTTCCTCAGTTCCTTCGTTAGTGACATTCAAATTCTTTTCAAGCAGTTCTTTTCAATTCCATTGGTGGTGATGGTGGAGGATGCTAGGCTTGTGGACCGGTAGAAGGGAATTTAGGACATAAACTTTAAATGGTCGTTAGTTGGCAATTATTTTTCAGATTTGGTAGCAACTTATCTTTTCTCGAGTTTAAGGTCATCCTAGAGCAATTTTTTTCAATTTTGGTCACAAAATCTAATTTTCCCTTTCTTTTTTTTTTTTTTTTTTTTCTTTTTCAACTTCTGCGTCTCTCTTTCTCTCTATGTTAGTTTTCAGCATGTCACTCTTTTCTCACTTCTTATTTTGGTACTTCTCTCTCTATCTCTATATATATTTCATATATGTACCATTATTAATGTTGTTGACTGCTTCTCCCTTGCGCCTATCTTTTTATTTTAGTTAGAGAATTTAAATTGTTACCCTTATTGATTCCATTTTGTCTTTAATAAGGAAAGGGGCTGAAGACTTGGCTGTATATGCTAATAATTGTATTGTTATGGAACTTTCCTTTTTGGTTAAATCCTGAAATGTCAACCACGGTATAGGTATTTAGTAGGCCAATTTCTAGTACTGCAATGCTTCTTTCCTTTCTGGAGTGAAAAGACACCAACACCTATTCAAACCAAATGTATATACACTATTTTTCAAAAATTTCTTGCACTATGGCTTTAGCTAATAAGCCATCTCTGCCTTTACAAAATCTAACAGGCTTTTATCCTAAGGATTTGTGTGCCATATAGAACATGACAAAAGTAGTCAGATGATCGCTAGCCCCCATTCTTCAATTTCGATCAATCTTATTCTCCAGGGATGTATCTCTATCATAATATTTTGACAACTTTTGTTGAGTATTTTACGTAATCTATTCTGTGCAGAAGCTCAGCCTCCCTTCTTAATGTGTTAGTGAGATTTGTTATTAAATTAAAGGTCTGGTTTGAAATTATGAATTCCTTTGAGAAAAGAATGACCAAAAGATTGAGAAAATGACCTTTTCGTTTCTAGTTTTGGTGGAAACTATTCAAAATGTTTCATTTTAAGTAGATTGGTTTTAGGAATTATTATGAGACAATTGTAAAAATATTCTGATTTGCTTAGTGTTCGGTACTTTAAAAATTGTTCTTGGTTAACATCAGGTGTCATTTGTCGTTTGGGTGTGTGGGGATCATTGTGTATTCCCTTAATCATTATATAACAATTTTGCCTTTTTTCTTTTTTCTTTTTTCTTTTTTTTGACAACGTTGAATTATTCTTATCTTGTCTGGCATATACTTGAGGATCTGTACACATTAATAGGCATTTTAGACTGTAAGTTGAAATTATTTTAGACGCACAAAACTGTAACCAATTAACATACTAGCAATTTATATATTGTTCTGTGGATAATACCTGACAGAATATTGCATATCATGGAACGCAGGTGATGTTGGAGCATGGTATGGAGTTAAAAGTCCTAGATATGAAGCTTTTCTGTACTTTGAACGAGATTATGAAAGATCTGGCTTATCCTTGGAGAGAAGATCAAGAAAGAAAGATACGATATCCGGCTTTGGAGGGAATAGGGGTGCGACACATATAAATCAAAAAAAGCCTTCAAAGCTTTCATTTTTTGTTTTTTTCCCTGTTTTTCTCTTGTTAGAGTATATTATATAGTTGTTATTATTTTTTCAGGGTTTACATGTAAGTATACAATATAGTTATTATTTATATATGGGGCGCGGCACATATATGTGTTTATTGAAAAATGAAATATTTTCTTTGTCAATTACTGTACATTCCCATGATTTTCAGGCAGATTTTCATGTACTATGAATCATGATGCAAAAATGGAAACCATACTATTTGGTTGATTGGTGTCCTTTTCAAATTAATTTCAAGGCTTAATTTCATTGACATGCCTTTAGGTTTGGCCAGATATTACCTTTAAAATAATTATTACTTAGTTCTTTTTTTTTATTCTTTTTTTTTTTTTTTCATGAAAAAAGACAACTTTATCTATAATTTTTTAATTTCATTTATTTTAGGATTAAGTGCAAAAAATCTCCCTAAACTATTATCCTTTTGCAAATAATTCCCCTAAACTAAAAACTGACCCATGAACTATTGATTTGTTGCAATTAGGAATAAATTCATCACAAAAGACTATTATTAAATTATTTTTATTATCTTTTCTTTTATGTAAATTTTAATTATACTATTTACCTTAATTTTATTCTTAGTATCAATTTATCATAAAAATGAAAAAAAAAAATAGATAAATAGATTTGTAACTACCATTTTCTAAATTGATTAACTTATTAATAAAACTTTATTATTTATAATAAAACGTATTATAACCAATTTAAACATTTTTATCGTAAAAAAATATTATTTTTTTCGTACAATATATTGATGAAAAATTAATAAAATACTTTTGAAAAAAATACTATCTTTTCATGTAATATATTCATTAAAAATTATAAAATTGATTAATTTTAAAAAACATTATACTAAAATTTTTATTTAAATAATTGATTAAAAAATTAAAGGTAAATTTATGCAAATTTAATAGAAAATATCTAATCAAATTAGTATGAATTTTTTCATAGTTTATTTAGATAAGAAAAATATATTAAATGTAATTCAATAAGAAGGGGCATTATGGTCATTTAATGAAATATAGTATAGTCCTTGGGATATGTTGCAACAAAATAGTTTAAGGGGTTTTATGCACAAAATATAGTTTAAGAGGGTTATTTACAAATTCAAACATAGTTTTGAGGTTTTTATTTGCACTTTACCTTTTATTCTAAAATATCAAGTTACTTAAATGACCATTATACCCCTCATCAATATTTTGGTTTGAAAGTTCGTTGTAACTTAGAGACAATATGTTGTATGAATGATTGTGGCAGTTTGACACTTTATTTATCTTAAAAAATTCAGGACCCAAAAAATAAAATTTTATGTATACATATATGCATATGCATTACACATATGCATATGAAACATATATATAGACTCCAAGTTGAAACTTGGAAGAAGTGTAAAAACGAAGCAGAGAAGATCGATCTGTTATACTTATCCCAAAGATGGATATGTTCATGAAAAAATTCTATTACACCTCCAATCACCACTGACAAAGCTCGTACCATCATCAATTAGTGTTGACGCCCATTTTGGGAAATCTTGTGTTGTTGACGTGACAGCTAATTTGGGTATAATGTGACAGTGGGTTGGACTAAAGGTGGATGATATTTCTACGTGGGTTAGAATTGGAATTGCATGCAAGGGTGGTATAAATAAAATTGTTTTCAATTAAGTGATGGGTAAGGATTGTTGTGTTAAGTATTTGTCTTTTAATTTGTTTCAATCAGATGCTGGTGGTTATCCATAGATTAGTTTAATTTAAATTTATAATTAGTTGGGTTATAGAGTTGTAATGTAAGTGAAACATTTATGTGTAGGAGTTGGTTTACATATTTTTCTATAAATAATTGTAGAGGCATGCTGAGAAAGAGGTCCAGCACCCTTATAATCTTTATATTATTGTTATTGCTTTCTCAAGCTCTTCCCCATAAAGCAACCTTGCTATTTCTGTCTCTCTCTGTCTCGTTCTATCATTCTTTCTCTCAATTTCTTTCTCTCTATCTCCTTCAATATCTATATTTTCTCCCCTTTCTATTATCTTAACTGTTACTATTTATTCACTTTACTAAACTCCTTTTAATTAAGACAATTTGAACTCATAAGAAGAGTATATTTGTTCTCTTTCTCTTCGCATCGCCTGAAAGTCAAAATTCTTAAAGAGAATATTGTTGACTAAACACACTTGAACCATATAATTGGTTCTGGCACGCCTGCAACGTACAAATTTAAAATTAGTTTTAGCCAGCCAATTTAGCGTCACCATTCTGGGCACACCCGATGGGACCCCACTAGGTGAGTGATTTATAGTAAAAATATGCAGTCGGCTTCTCAACTGACTTTCGAATATTCTGATCGGTCATATAAGCCAATGTATCAGTATTCTAATCATCCATATGGTTGGCCAGACATTTATCAGTAACCAGTTGTTGATTATCGGCAGACCCAAACAGTCGATTCTCGGCAGATGGACTATCAAAATTTTGCTCTTGCACCACAGTACCCTTCGGTACACAGGGGGAAGCCGATGGCCAATCAACTATATGGTTGGCCTTAAAGTTATCAGCAACCAACAACCGATTATCAACAAGTGGCAAACTAGTCACTAGTAGCCAATTATCGGCAGGTAGTAAATCAGCATGTCACCTTTTTCATCACAATCTTCGGCACTCAGCGGGCAGCCGATGGTCAATCAATCATATGGTTGGCCTGAAAGTCATCAGCGACTGACGAGGCCACTTGATATACGCCAAAATAATGTAGTGAATGTGCGGTTCAAGAAAAGCCTTTTAGGTCAAGTTTAAATTTATGAAACCACTACCACCACCACTACTAACGTAGTAAGAGTGAGTAGGGATCGTCCCAAGGGATTGGAGTCATACTAGCTTGTGGAATCACAATTAGGGTTAGTAAGTCGAGTGATCAAATAAATGGTTGGTTGGTTGATTAAACTAGAGAGAAAATTAAACTAAATAATTGAATACAATAAAGAGAAAGTAAGAGAGAGAGAGTTCTTGGGGTTTAGAGGTCACCACCAAACAATACTTTTTTACACCCTTAACAAGTGACTAATGAGGGAAATGTGTGTTGCAATATTGATGTGTGTGTGTGTTAGGTTGATTCAATTAGCAAGGGTGACCAATTAAACATACATTGTCTAATCAACATGTGAAAAACACAATATATCTAGCAATTAAGTATGTATTGTCTAAATAGTATGTGAAAAGCACAATATATCTAGCAAGTTATTAATCCTTTCATTAAGCTCACAAGCCAAATACACTACAAGGTTAGAGACATATGCTACTTGCATTCAAAAGTATGGAATATCAAACAACAAGCATGGATTGTCCTCCCATCTAACAACTATGCTACCACTACACTACAATTAAGCTAATGACATGAAATTAAACTAATTAAGTTAAGGGAGAGGCACAATCCATTAAGAAATGAGCATGAACCATCTAGAAAATTACAAGGGCATTCCTTTAAGCACAATGTTTTGACAATCTCTAGATCTATGGCATTAATACACATAGACATGCACCAATAACACAAGAAATAGAGACAAACACATGAACATCTATTTTAGCATACATAGACATATGGATAGAATGAAATGATCAATTGGAAGCATTAAACCACATAAATCATTGAATAAACAAGATTTATATATATAAAAGTGCCAAAATATGTATTACAACATTAATCCCTCAATAATACACAAAATCATGATGTAGAAACCATGCTTGGGGCTAACTCTAACCCCAAGAGGATGTCTAGCCACTCATGGTAGTGCTTCTCCAACCGTCAAGGGCTAACTCTATGGTAGAGATTTGCTCCTTGGTTGATGAAGAGTCTCCAATGGTGTCTCTAGCCTCCTCCTCCTCTAAGCTTGCTCTCCAAGAGTTTTTAAAAGGTATGAGATGATATGATATGATGTAAAAAGTAATTCTTATCCTTATATAGGTAGGTCAAATGATACACAAAATGAGTTGGGGTCGTGCACAAAATATTCCCCAATGATTGGATAAAGGACAACTTTTTGTGAGCTGGAAATTTAACTTTTTCGTAATACCCCTAATTTAAAAGGACAATCCTGGAATTTTAATTTAATTATTTACGTGAATTTTTCTTAATTTAATTGCTTTATTTGGCTTGGTTGTTTTGTTTTGTTTTGTTTTTTTTTTTTTTTATTTGCATTATTTGTGGATTTTTATTTACATGGTGTATTTAATTAATTGCTTTTGTTTTTATGGTATTTAATTTATTATTTAAATTTTGTTTTATTCTAAATGGACCAAATTAATTACGTGAGTTGGTTTACATTAGGGTTTAGTTTTAATTAATCGTGACTGGGAATGGAGCCGACTTAGAATATATTTGGTGTTGGACTTAGAGTTGGTGTCATATTAGAATTAGGTTGTGGGATAAAGCCTATAAATACATATTATACGTTGGTTTAGGGTTACAAATAAAACTCTTTTCATCCTATTCCCTTATATCGTGAAACAGATAGAGATTACAGGGAGTTACAGAGAGAGCTAAAGAGAGGAAGGCTAGGGTTTTGGTCTTGAGTTAAGACTGAATCAAGGAGGGGAGTTTGGTGGATGATACTGGACTGAACTAGGAGCAGTAGAGGTCATTTAACACAACCGACGTTGCCGGAGTTGATAGAGACAACAGTTAGAGATTTTAAATCAAAGTCTCAAAGGCAAGTCTATATTCTTCTCTTTCCCTTTAATTTGTGTTCTGTGCATGCCTAGTTAGACTCCAGGGATTAATTAAAGGCTAAAAACAGATTAAACAAATATGATATCAAATCTTATATACATGTATGAATTATATTAATCTCGTTTAAATAAGTGATTTGCATAAACCTTGATGGTTTTCTGTTATTTATTCTTCTCGGTGGTTGCGTTTAAGCTTTGATTAAAATTGAGGTCATAACTATGTATTGATGATTTGTAATGAATCTGGGTCTAAGATTGAACCCTGAATCAAGTTTTAAAAATAGTATTCAACTTCACTGAATAATTCTATTTTGAATCGCTTAAGTTTTTAACTGAGATTCTGTAGTCGTTGCTTCAAAAGGTTGTGTTCAATACATGTTATGGTTGGATGTCAGTGGTTTAAGATGTACCTAGGACTGAGGTTGAACCTAGAACAAGGATTTAAAAACACCACAGAGGCTCTGTTAATCATCGGAGTTGGAGAAGAAGACGCAGAAACAGACGACAGCATCTAAGGGAGGAAGAACAGGCTCTTCCTACTCTTAGAGCCGGCTCCCAAAGGGTGGGGAGCAGGCTCTTGCAGCTCTAGAGCCGGCTCTTGGAGCCTAGAGCCGGCTCTCCCTTTAAATAGAGCAGGCTCTCAAATTTTGGAGCCCGCTCTTGCCTAGTTTTACATACAGTATGTTGTTTTGGGCGTGGGTTTGGACTATACAGTGTATTGGCATGGTTTTTAAATTGTTTTAAATGTGGTTTGAGACTGTAATGTACCTATAATACTTTGGAAAACATTAATTCCCAACTGGACTAAGAAAAGAATCAGGATGAACCTATGGAAAATTCGAAGGTTGCGCATGGTTTTGAATACTTAAATTTATTTCTGGAACTTGGATTTTTTGTGGTACATAATTTATTTCTATTTAACTATATTTAAACAGATTTATAAATATGGTAAGTTCTTGAAATCATTTGTGCTTGATTTAAAATAAATTGATATATACATTCTGTTAATTTTATCAATTTATGGATTTCATGAGAATTTAAATGCTATGACTGATTCTAGCTATTTAAATTTGTTGGAACATGATATTTAGGTTCTGTTGTGATTACCTTACATTGTTATATATTTATGTATATATATTGATACATACTGTGGAGGATGGATGTTGATTATATAGTGTGGCTTTATTAACTATGCAGTTCGGAGGAGTTAAATGATCAATTAGTCTTGATCAGTTTAAAGGGTTGGTTTAGAACTTCTAAACCTTATATTGAGTGCATAATTCGATCCTACACCTGTTAGATTGTTATGTACGCTTATATTGGAGTATGGTTTGTTTGCATCTAATACTGTTTTATCAACTATGTTAACTGGAGGGTTGTATGCACCGATATGGGATGGTGATATACTAGGTATGGATTAGTTCAAGCACTAAATCCTACCTAATTTGGAATGAGTTGGATTAACCATAATAAGGTTAAGTCCTACTTATATGGATATATATGAACCGGTATGGGACGGTATCATATTAGGGATGGCTTAGTTCAAAACACTAAGACCTACCTATATTGGGAATGGATTAGTTCAAAACACTAAGTCCTACCTAATTTGGATTAAGGTATGGATTAACCATAAAGGTTAAGTCCATCACCTACTTGTGTCATGTCAATCAAATAAATTGAATGACCTATTATGGTTTCAGGATGGATTTGTTATACATATATCAGACCACTACATAGATGGATGGTATTTTGTATTAGGGGAGTACGGACTTTATATATATATTATATGGTGTCGTGGTATGAGCTTGAGTCTCATGACCATGGTTAGGGCGTGTATATCGCCTAGGATGGATAACTGGACATAGGTGTTGTTCCCTGGTAGGTCTAGGTACTCATGCCCACCTTAGGGTTCGTATTTGCATGTTGCCTTCTATTCAAGCTGAGACAGACCTACTGGACTAGCGAGTGCCTATAGTGTGTGCTATATACATATATGGACTACTCTAGATATTGTTGAGTCTTCCTAGGATGTATCTGCGTATCAGATTACTGTTTGGATTATAGTAGATCAGACTTGCATGTGGGCCTGACCCACTCCTTTATTTTTCGCTGTTCGTCAGTTCCAAGGTTAGAGCTTGGACGTGCAGAACAGATACAGATATTCATTCCTCCGATTATGTTGGAATCTTCTCTATGTTAGTTTTGGATTTTATTTCTATTAATTCAGTTTTGGTTTGAGAGTTTTAATAAGGGGTCCAATGGATGGATTCTCGAGTTGTAAACTTATGGAGTTTTGGATTATCGGATTTGATACAAGGATTTTCTTTTAATTTCTTTCAGCTTATTATATTATTTCATATTTCACTTTGTATTCCGTGTTTGATTTAAAATACTTTACTTGTTTGATATCCCTCGGGTTTGGGCCTGGGCCTAATCAACCTGTGTCTCGGATCCGAGGGGTATCACATTTTTCGCACTGGAGGAAGTTCGATCGATCGAACCTTTGACTTGGATCGAACGAATATGGCTGAGATCTATCGAACTTAAGCTGTATCGATCTTCAATGGTGGCGCTTTTTGGATAAAAACAAATCTGAGATATTTTGAAGATATTTTTGGGAAAAAGGACAAAAGTGGTTGGTAAGGTGGTACAACTAGATAAGATCAATCATTTGGATAAGGATAAGGTAGTTTGATCGATCGAAGAATGATGTTAGATCGATCGAACTTTTGAGATCTCTGAAAATGTCATTATGGCTCTGATCCATCTTGAAGTGCTGAGATCGATCATGTTAGATCGATCGAACTTTGATCTGAGATCGATCGAAGATGTTGATTTCCGCCTTTTTCTTCTTTTTGCTTCCACTTGGCTCATTTCTTTGATTCATCCTAGAATTGCTTCATTTATGCTCTTATTTGGCTGAGTTAGCTTATTTTCGGGATAAGTGCCTGAAAATGGAAATAATACGAAATCAATCTAAAACGGTAAAGTAAGATAAATGTACTAGAACGCTTAAACTTAAGGGGTTTAAATATGTACTTTTCAGCGCTCATCACACCCCCAAACTTAAATATTGCTAGTCCCTAGCAATGAACTAGAAAGTAAAAGAATGAAATGAATAACTATACAACTATGAACTGGAAAACAATAAATGAATAACGCCACTTTCGTAGGGAACACGATTGCACTTAGCATATGCAACAAGCCTTTTAAACCCCCAGGTTACCCCTAGTGGACGAGTGAAGTCTCGTAAGGGTTTCCAGAAATGGTACCCACAAACATTAAGCTCATTCTTTCAAAAGAGACACCAATATTGCAAACAAGCATTGGGAGAAAACTACCTCAAGTATGCAATGTTTCAAACATTTCTAAGCAATTTTCCAAAATCTCAATATCAAGCAAGCAAGTATGGTCCTCCACACATCAAGAAAATGATCATGCAAATTAAAACAACTCTAGAATCCTTTTGAGTGGACTGGCATCAAATATGTTGTTATCTTAGCCAACTAAAGAATTAATCGCATCCTTACACTCAAACTAGCACACAAATCTAGTACCGATCATCAAGACAAAAAGTGGACCTTTTATTAAAATTTCATTCATTTAGGTGCGCATATTCTTTTCACTCGATTTTTTTTTTTTTTTAGGATCAAAGATGGAAGCATGGTGCAATGTGTTGATTTATTAAACTTTCTAGCGATTCATGAGGTCGAGCGTTAGGTCAATGACTCCCAAACCAGACGGCTTTAGGGCATTAGGTGTTCAAACACCCCTAAGGACTTACAAGCTCAAATCAACTAGGCTACAAATTAAGACAACCTCCATCTAATCATTTCCCACTTCTCACTTTTTGGGAGAAGTCCTCACTTTTTATTACTTTTGCAACTTTTTTTTTTTTTTTAAGTTCAATTATTAACATAGAGTTTGGGCCCTCCACCTTTCGGCGCGAGAAGTTCTGTGCTTGATGAAGCTAGAATCCCGGCTACTTAGTGAAAAGGGGTTGTTATCCACATTTATCAAGAATGAAAGCTTTCAATGCACTACTAGTTCAATTAGGATATAACCAATTCAATAATTAACAAAGCATGTACCCCACAAGTGAATGCTAGTGTGCGCCGGTGCTAGTGTAGAATTCTAAAGTGAATCTCAAAACAATCACAAAATCAAGATGATGTGGACCACAAGTGCAAGCAAGATATCAATCTTTCGAAAAATTTACTCCTAAATGGCATCCATAAGGCATACAAGGAGTATTGGACTCTCAAGTCAAGTAATTTTTAAATTTTAAGCAATATAGTCCTCAAAAGATCAAAATCATAGCTAGATATGGACCAATCATAGAAAATCCCTCAAATACACAAGTCATGCTTAAATTTTGAATTTTAAAGTTAACACTGTAAAGTACACCATTATCCTCAAACTTAAATGGCACAATGTCCTCAACGTGCAAAGAGAACAAAAGGAAAGAGTATACTAGTGCAATTAAGGCAAAGAATGGTTGGGACTGAAGTATCCAAATTGGGTGGCATGGCCCCTCCAAACTTGGGATTAAGTGTGGTCCTGAAATTTGGCACTCGGATAAACTCATCAGATAACAAAAAAGGATAATCAGTGCATAGTGGACATGCAAGTGTAAATGAAATAAAGCAATGAGAGTAATATAAGGGTGGTCCTGAAAATCGGGTAGCACTCTCTCACTGAAGTCACTGTGATGTACCTGATGGAGTCAAATATACAGAGATAAGAATATAACACATGACATCCATAACAAAAGCATATATAAGGAAAATAGAGTACTGGATACATCAAAAGATCAAAGTCGACAGATCAGCTGCAAATAATATACAATGATAAAAATAAAGTATAGAGCACAGAGGTGAAGTATAGAAAGATAGAAGAAACTAGAAATCTCAAGTGGAGGAGGTAGGACGGGCAGGGCGAGCTCTGCGGATATCGCGAGATAAGTCTCGGAGTGCAATCATGACATCCGTGCGAAATGTAGCAAAATCAGCTCGGTGGGCTACAGCATCGGCTCGAATGGCAGCAGTATCAGCTCTGATAGTAACCACTGCATCCTCAAAAGCCTGAAGACGTTCTCCAAAGTTGGGGGTCTGACTAGGAGCCTCAGGTATGGATGAATCAGAAGAAAGATCCTGAGTCTGCTCCTCCTCGTGTACTGGCGACCCGGCTGGAGAGTGCTGCACTGCGTCATCTGCAGGTCGCTCTAAATCAATGTCTATATGCTCGGTAGTTGGACCTACTGGTACATCATCCGCTGCGGGGTCTGCTGCTGCTGCCTCTGCCTCCTCAGCCTCGAGCTCCTCTACAGCCATTACTGCGTGGTCCTGCAGTCTAGTGATGATAGCGTTGTAGCTCTTATCCCAGTCCTTCTTCAAGAAGTGACAGGAACCTCTCTCAGGGTGCTCCCGAGGATGAAAAGGGTAGCGATGGTTGATCAATATCTAGGTGATGAGGTGGCTAAAAAGGAGAGACTTAGCCCTTCCGGGTTTCTCCTTGCTAATATACTGGTCGAAGAGCTTCCTCATCACGCTCTAGATGAGCGTAGGGATAGATACCCAGTGGCCTGTATAAAATGCGTAGAGGGCTGTCAGATAGTCTCCTCGCCGCTGAATCTTGTGCCCAGCCATATATATGTTCCGAAAGAGAACGGAATCAAAGAGCCATAGGTCATCTGGAAGAAAGGTGTGGGTGGCGAAAGTCTCACCATCGGCATGGTGACCTGTAAGAAATACTGCCATGTCGGCATAAGAAAGCCTATATAGCCTCGAATATAGCTCCTATAGCTCCAGAGGGCATCGGTGTGGACAATGGCATGATCGGGCTAGCGAGTCCACAGTAATAGTAATCTGATGGCCATCTATAGTAGTGACCAGCTCTGCTGTGGTACGCGGGGACGGTCGGAGGTTCTGGAAGAACATCCGTATTAGCCGTGGGTAGACTAGCTCTGTAATTGGGGCAAGAATAACTATAAGGCCCCTCTGGATAATATCATGGTAAGCTGATCGGGTCAGCACCGATCTGGAGAAGAAATCTATGTCGAACATTGACTCATGGTCCACTGTCATGTGCGCATATCTAGGCGCGTGCCTATCACGCTCTCCAGTTTGCTGGCGTGGTGGAGATGGTAATGGTGAATACTCAGCTCCAGCATGTGATGGAGATGGGGATGGTGTAAACGCAGGCTGAGCCGCAGAAGTGGATGGAACATGATCATCCTCAGCCTCATGAGCAGGTGACTGAGGTGGAGTAGGCTGTAATGGTTCCTTCTGTGCATAAGAGGGCTCTGCTAGCTCCTCTATCCTCGGTCTGATATGTCTCTGAGGCTCGTGTTGCCTCTTGGCAATAGTCTTGTGCTTAGTCATTGCCTGAAAAATAATTTAAAAACTTGCAAGGGGAGTCAGTGCCAGAATTAAGAATTGTAAGCACAAAATAGAAACACGCATGTCAAATAAGATAGACAAAATTTATAGATGACATGAATCTATGCAAGTGACAGGATATGAAACATGCTAAACAATGTAAGTATGAAATGCATCCAATGTGGAATATCACAGGCATTGGGCATATATGAGATAGCATGAACATAATGCATGATGAATGAAGTGTGTGTGCGAGATCTGTGAAGTTCGATTGATCATAAAAAGGTTTGAGATCGATCTTAAAACTTCGATCGATCTGAGAAATTTGAAAAACTAAGTTCGATCGATCTCTCAAGATCGATCTGAGATAGAAGTTCGATCGATCGAACTGTGCGAAGGTGAAAACTGAAAAGTCACAGATCTGTGACTTTGGAAGCACGGGGGCCATACGAACAAGGTCGTGGGCCCATTAACACATCATTCAATCAATCCTACTCACTTTACAAAGCCCATACTCCCAAAATCAATTCAAAACTCAAAATATATAACCATATATATAAATCTATATACATATATACACAACATGCTTCAAGCTCATCAATGGTGGATTTCATCATCAATATATCATAGTTTCAACATTTAAAACATGGATTGAACACGTTGAAGCTTGAATTCACAAGGTGTGGCTCGGATCTTACCTCAAGTCGCGAGAAAAGATGATAAGAAGATGGTGATGCAAATCCGAGAGGAGAGAGAGAATTAAAGTTTGGATCTCGCCGGAGGTTCGCCGGAGAAGATGATGAAGATGGGTGAGTGCAGCGGTGACGGGAATGAGGGATAAGGGTTTGGAGGGTTGGATCGATCTAATGAATCGATCTTGAGACCCTCTAGGTCTATTTTTAAAAAATTTTCCCGATTAGTTCGATCGATCAAACTGAGATGTCAGATCGATCGAACTTTGATGATCTCTCTTCAAAGTAATTTTTGGATTTTTGAAATTTTTGAAAAATTAAAAACTAAAATTAAAAATTAAAATTGAAAAATAGAAAATATTTTTGGATTTTTGAAAAATAGAATAAAATAAAATAAAGAAAATAAAATCTTTTTGGATTTTTGAAATAAAGTAAAAATCTTTTTCTTCTTCTTTTTTTTTTTATTTTTTTATTTTGAAAAATTAAGTAAATAAAAGAAAATAAAAGAAAATCTTTTTTTTTTTTTTTTTTTTGTATTTATTTTTGGAAAATAAAATGAAATAAAATAAATATTTTTGGATTTTTTTGAAAATTAAAAAAAAAAATCCAATAAAGTCAAACAAAAGTCAGAATAGAGAATTGAAGAACTGAGATCGATCTGAACAAAATGTTCGATCGATCAGACAAAGAGCAAAAATATGTAGGTTTTTGGTTCAAAAATTTGGTTAAGTGTTGGAACTTGCAGATTGATCAAACTTTGAAGTTGGATCGATCGAAGAACTTCAGATCGATCTTGAAATGTTTTTGATCGATAAGACAGAGAGCTGAAATATGCAGGTTGATGCAGGCTCAAAATTTTCTAAGTGTTGGATTAGGAGATCAATCGAACTTTGAAGTTGGATCGATCTAAAGTCTTCTGATCGATCTGAGAATAAGTTCGAACGATGGGACAGAGAGGTGATTTGGATACAGGTCGAAATTTTTTTTAAGTGTTGGATGCAGGTGGAAGTTCGATCGATCAAACTCTCATTTGAGATCGATCGATATTATGCAAAATGCTCAATCACAACATAAAAATCATGCAATCCTAATCACAGTTCCTAGCAATGCATATGAACCCAAAGCCAATATCTAGACTTCGCAAGAAATGAAATTTAAGATAAAAATAAGGGAGGAATAAGGTTTTGACACTCTACGAAATGCTTTGCTAGTCTTTAACGTCTCTAGCAAGACATTGGGCTCTTTTAGCCCGGATCAAAGATCTTGTAATGCATCCCCTCTTTGTTGGGGTGATAGATGCTTTGAACTCTACCCAACAAATAATTCTTTGAAGAACTTGTTGGATTAAGCTCAAAAGAAACTTTTAATCTATTGTCAATGCAATCACAACCTTTGGGCTTCCATGCCCTTTCAAAGTAAGAATTTGAAACAAGACTTTGAGAATGTAAGGTTGAAGATGATCCTTCTGAAGTTTTGGTCTTATACAAAAGCTCACTTCCTTGACATTGAAGATCATGACATTTATCTACAACATTAACCTCTCCTTCATATTTGTCAAATGAATTGGGTGTGGGATTAAAGATATTCAACTTCACCTTCATGTAGCCAAATGAGATCTTCATTATCCCCGTTTTACAATTGATGTTGGCATTAGCGGTTACCAAGAAAGGACGGCCAAGGATAACGGGAATTTGGCTTTTAGGATTGGGGACCGGTTCCGTGTCAATGACAACGAAATCAACGGGGAAGAAGAATTTGTCAATCTTAATCAATACATCCTCAATTATACCCCTAGGCATCTTAATGGATCGGTCGGCAAGTTGTAAAACTACCGACGTCGGTTTCAATTCACCCAAGCCCAATTTGACATTAACGGTGTATGGAAGAAGGTTAACAGTTGCTCCTAAGTCAAGAAGCGCTCGATTAATGATATGATCACCAATAATGCATGAAGTAGTAGGTGAACTGGGATCCTTAAACTTTGGTAAAGTGTTATGTTACAAAATTGAGCTTACTTGCTCGGTCAAAACCACTTTTCTTGGTGCTTGGCTCTTGTTCTTCCGCTTTTGGGTGCACAAGTCTTTCAAGAATTTGGCATAAGCCGGAATTTGCTTGATTGCATCCAAAAGTGGAAGATTGACTTTCACTTGCTTAAACATTTCCATGATTTCATTGGTTTTTGCCTTTTGCTTGTCTTTCGAAATGGATCCTTTTAAGGCATCTGGAAATGGAATTTTTGGTTCAAACACTTTTTCAGAATTTCCTTTTAAAAAGTTCTTAACACAAGAATTTTTGAAATCACTTTGTTTCAAATCATTTTTCAACAAAATCTATTTAAATTCATTTTTCGGCAAATCTTTCTTCAAATCATTTTCAAAATCATTCTTCAAATCACATTTTGAAGTTTTCTCATTCACAAGATCATGTATATACAATGAAGGAGGAATGGGATGTGAAACGGGACGGGTGACAACTTGAGGTTGCACCGGTTCACTCTCTTCATTGGATATTCCAACTTGATTGTCCATAATCCTACCACTCCGTAAGGTAGTCACCACATTAACATGTTTAATGGTGTGGCCTTCCGATGAGGAATGGGTTTCCATAACACATTGTTGCTTAGGTGGGGCATTCATAGGCATCTTTCCCTTTTCTCTTGCATTAAGAGTGCTTGTTATTTGCCCTACTTGGGTTTCTAGCTTCGCAATAGATTGAGAATGGGAATGAAGTAATTGTGTGTTAGCCTCTAAAGTGACCAAAGCATTCAAAACTTTTTCTTCAAAGGTGGGATTTCTAGCATTTCCTTGGGAATGAGAGTTAGCAAATTGATTCCCTTATGATTGATAAGGTCTATAAGCATGGGATCCTTGGTTTTAAAGTGGAGGTGGAATGTACTTCCCTTGAAAACCGCATTGGGAAGGGTTTGAGCCCTCTCCTTGGTTTTTCCAAGAGAAATTCGGATGATTCCTCCAACTTGGATTATAATGAGTACCATAAGGATTGTTCCGTTGGTTCACAAAAGCTGCATTGACTTGTTCATTAGGTTCATTTTGCACTTGTTCGTGAGGACAATAAGAAGTAGAATGAAGAACACCAGAACAAGTCATACATGTTTCATTTTATGCACGATAAGAATGGTTAGGGAAGGAAGATACTTGGTTCGCCGAGTTTTGGTTAATAAAAAATTGATCAAACCTTTGAGACAAAGACTTCATTTCGGCGACTATTTCATTTGAATGGTTGACTTGATGTAAACCAACACTCTTCCTACCTTGTGAATTTCTACCATTCTTGGATGATAATGTTCTATGCAAAGAATTTTCACTCATGCTCTCGTAAAGACGCCACACGTCATCTTCATGCCTATCAATGTATGAGCCACCCATGGAAGCATCAACCATGCCTTTGTAATTGTCTGATAAGCTCTCAAAAAAATATTGAACTAATTGCCATTTGGGCATGTCATGATATGGACACTTCCTAAGCAATTCATTGAAGCGTTCCCATGCCTCATGAAACGTTTCTCCATCCCCATGTGAAAATTCCCGAATTGAGGTTCTCATGGCATTGGTCTTAGAAACCGGATAGTACTTCTTAAAGAACTCTTGTTGCATTTCTGCCCAAGAAGTGATTGAAAAAGGCCTAAGATTGTTAAACCAATACTTTGCCTTGTCTTTTAAGGTGAATGGAAAAAGTTTGAGTCTTAAGACCTCTTCCGGCATGTCTGTATATTTTACGGTAGAACATACTTCTAGAAACTCATCCAAATGCTTATAAGGTTCTTCACTTGGAAGTCCATGATAATTAGGAAGCATTTGAATGGTTTATGGCTTAATTTCATAGATGTGCTCTAAATGGTGGCAATTGAATGCATGTGGGTGCATTGTATTCATTAGGCACATAGTGATATCTTAAAGCAAATGGAGGATTAGCAATTTGAGGTACAACGTGGGCACCTTGATTTTGATTTCCTTGAATGATGGGAGGTTGTGGAGCATACATTGGCCTTGGCATTCCAAATGGAACTTGGCCTTGTTGTTGTTGTGGTTGGTGAATGAATGGCCTGGGCATGTCTAATGGTGCTTGCATGTTCTCATGGTGCACATTTGGATGAAGGGTACCTTGTTGGTCTATGTGACCAAGGTCCTCTACATGCTCTTCATTATGGCCTTCCATTAATGTAATGGATTGGGTAGAACTAGAACTTCCTCTTCCCCTAGGATTTCTAACTATGGATTCAAGATACAAATTAAGAGGGACAAGAGTTGGTCTTAGTGATCTACGACCATGCATGCATAATGTAAAAACACACAATCACAATGAATGAACAAACACTACGACTTCACAACAATTCAATGAAACTTCCTCCACAAACACTTAACCCATACTCCTATGCTTTAACAACAATGATGCAAAGAACAATTAAAAATGCCTCCACATGGACTCACGATTTATCTAAGAATTTAAAAACAACAAGCCTCCACGCGGGCTGACTATTTAACTAAGGGATTGAGTAAAAAAAAGCTCACAAAGGTCCTATAGCACTTCAACTCCAAATTTATAGCTTAGCTTAGCAATTTTTTAATTTTTTTAGCATTTTTCCTTGCTTGCTTAGCTCCTTTGCTTAGATGCTCCTTTGCTTGCCTCCTAGCTCAATGCTCCTTGTCAAAGATGAACAAACACAATAAGTAACAAAAAGAAAAATAAAAACAAAGTAAAGACACAATTAAAAGAGTACTAATTCCTAATGAATTCCATAAATACGATGTTTCCTAATCCCCGGCAACGGCGCCAAAAATTTGACGAGGCTACTTGATATATGCCAAAATAATGTAGTGAATGTGCGGTTCAAGAAAAGCCTTTTAGGTCAAGTTTAAATTTATGAAACCACTACCACCACCACTACTAAAGTAGCAAGAGTGAGTAGGGATCGTCCCAAGGGTTTGGAGTCGTACTAGCTTGTGGAATCATAATTAGGGTTAGTAGGTCGAGTGATCAAACAAATGGTTGGTTGGTTGATTAAACTAGAGAGCAAATTAAAATAAATAATTGAATGCAATAAAGAGTAAGTAAGAGAAAGAGAGTTCTTGGGGTTTAGAGTTCACCACCAAGCAATACTTTTTCACACCCTTAACAAGTAACTAATGAGGGAAATGTGTGTTGTAATATTGATGTGTGTGTGTGTTTGGTTAATTCAATTAGCAAGGGTGACCAATTAAATATACATTGTCTAATCAACATGTGAAAAGCACAATATATCTAGCAATTAAGTATCTATTGTCTAAATAGTATGTGAAAAGTACAATATATCTAGCAAGTCATTAATCCTTTCATTAAGCTCACAAGCCAAATACACCACAAGGATAGAGACATATGCTACTTGCATTCAAAAGTATGGAATATCAAACTACAAGCACGGATTGTCCTCCCATCTAACAACTATGCTACAACTACACTACAATTAAGCTAATGACATAAAATTAAACTAATTAAGCTAAGGGAGAGGCACAATCCATCAAGAAATGAGCATGAACCATCTAGAAAATTACAAGAGCATTCCTTTAAGCATAATGTTTTGACAATCTCTAGATCTATGGCATTAATACACATAGACATGCACCAATAACACAAGAAATAGAGACAAACACATGAACATCTATTCTAGCATACATAGACATATGGATAGAATGAAATGATCAATTGGAAGCATTAAACTACATAAATCATTGAATAAACAAGATCTATATATATAAAAGTGCCAAAACATGTATTACAACACTAATCCCTCAATAATACACAAAATCAAGATGTAGAAAGCATGCTTAGGGCTAACTCTAGCCCCAAGAGGATGTCTAGCCACTTATGGTAGTGCTTCTCCAACCCTCAAGGGCTAACTTTATGGTAGAGATTTGCTTCTTGGTTAATGAAGAGTCTCCAATGGTGTCTCTAGCCTCCTCCTCCTCTAAGCTTGCTCTCCAAGAGTTTTTACAAGGTATGAGATGATATGATATGATGTAAAAAGTAATCCTTATCCTTATATAGGTAGGTCAAATGACACACAAAATGAGCTAGGGTCGTGCACAAAATATTCCCCAATAATTGGATAAAGGATAACTTTTTGTGAGCTGGAAATTTAACTTTTTTATACTGGAGGAAGTTCGATCGATTGAACCTTGGACTTGGATCGATCGAACATGGCTGAGATCTATCGAACTTAGGCTGGATCGATCTTCAATGGCGGCGCTTTTTGGATAAAAACAAATCTGAGATATTTTGAAGATATTTTTGGGAAAAGGACAAAAGTTGTTAGTAAGGTGGTACAACTAGATAAGATCAATCATTTGGATAAGGATAAGGTAGTTCGATCGATCGAAGAATGATATTGGATCGATTGAACTTTTGAGATCTTTGAAAACGTCATTATGGCTCTGATCCATCTTGAAGTGCTGAGATCGATCATGTTGGATTAATCGAACTTTGATCTGAGATCAATCGAAGATGTTGATTTCCACATTTTTCTTCCTTTTGCTTCTACTTGGCTCCTTTCTTTGATTCATCTCAGAATTGCTTCATTTCTGCTCTTATTTGGCTGAGTTAGCTTATGTTCGGAATAAGTGCTTGAAAATGGAAATAATACGAAATCAATCTAAAACGGTAAAGTAAGATAGATAAATGTACTAGAATGCTTAAGCTTAAGGGGTTTAAATACGCACTTTTCAGCGCTCATCAGCGACAAGCAGTTGATTATTAGCAAGTCGCAAACTAGTCACTAGTAGTTGATTATTGGCAAGTTCCAGAAGTCGATTATCGGTATATGGTAAATCAGCCACTTTTAATACATAGGGGGGCAACCGATGACTAATTAGCCATATGATTGGCCAGAATATCAGTCGTAACTTGTTGTAGATTAACCACCAATGGTATACCAGTTACATGCTGCCGATCAACACTATCAACAACAAAGTTGGTCAGAAAACCAGCCGATTGTCCCAGGAGGATCTAATATGGCATAATCGGTTTTTCCATTCGATGCTCCTATAGCTCAGATGTTTGAGGCCCTCATCAAGGACAAAATTTCAGCAGCTCATGAATCAATCCAGCAGATCGACCCAGGAGGATCTAATATGGTAGAATCTATTATGTCATCCGATGCTCCTTTAGCTCAGATGTTTGAGGCCTTCATCCGGGCCGAAATCTCGACAGCTCATGAATTAATTTTTCAACGTGTTTCTTCACCGTTGATATATATTTCTCAAGGGCCACAAACGATGGTAGGACTTGCACGCCGAATGTAACCCTTGGTATGCCCATCGGCAATCCGCCGATAATAACAAAAATACCATTGATGCCGATTGAGCTGAATGTAAAATCGGCAAAGGTTATTCAACAACATATCTCGACTCCTGCCAATTATAGTGAGATCATACTTGCCGATCAAAGGACTTTTGACCATGATGCAGTCTTGTCGATGGAGCTGAATGTAAAATTGGCAAAGGTGATTCTACAATGCCTACCAGTGATGCCGATTCCCCCTCAGAGAGAACAACAAGATATGGGGGGCAATCAGAACTGAGGAAGAAATAATCCACAAGCTTCATTAGTACCACCGACGGTTGCCAAGGGGCATGTGATTGCAAACCCACAACGGGAATGGGTTGATCAGTGTGATCCATTTCAGCCTAACAATGATTTTGCGACTCTCAACGGCAGAGAATATCAGTAGTATAATTGGCACAATTATTATTGGTCACTAGCAAAATTTTAGCCACCAGTATCAGATTATTGGCAAGTTCCAGCAACTGATTATCGGCAGGTAGTAAATCAGTCACAACAGATGATTTATCAACAACAAAGTTGGAAAAAGCTATCAGCCTGGTACTGATGAATAGAAGGGTACAAATCAACTAAATGCAAAGCGGCCTATGTTCCAGAATTCTTTGCCAATTGTGATATCTAATAATCGGCAAAAACAATCATCAGCTGAAAGAATTGTTTTAGTTCGCTGTCCTCAGCCAAATTTTAAGAAAAGAAAAAAAGACTAGCCGATGTTAATTTTAAAAGGTTACTTAGAGCTCAGTTGAGAAAATCGGCTGAAAGACCAGTGGCTATCGGGGGACATGCGATCGTTAACCCCCAATAAAAGTTAGTTGATCCATACGCTCCACTTCAGACTACCAATTATAGTAAGGTCATGCTTGCCGATCAATGGACTTTTGGGCATGATGCAATCCTACCAATGGAGCTGAATGCAAAATCGGCTGAAAAATAATTGGCTAAGATGAAATCGGCTAAAATGAAATCAGCTAAGAAAACTCCTTCCTAGCACAATGTTATAGTGATAATAGGTAAATTGACTAAAATGACGCTTCACAACAATTTAATTCTTGTCGATTATGATCATGATTTGCTAATGGAGTTAGAAAATGCATCGGGGGAAAATCCTTTCTGGGTTTATGGGCAAGCGATATTGGCAAACTTTCTGAGAATCTAGGAAGAAGCCTAAATCGGCAGATTTGGCTAATATGAAATAAAGATAATCTTAGGATTCAGAAAAAATAAAGGTTTGGAGCTCGTTGATTTGCAATCTTATTCCAAGTGACTAGCGCAGCCTTTGTTCAAAATTTCTTTCCAATGTACTTTATATTTCAAATATTTTATCGGCTTGGGCGGTCGACAGCCGATAAGACATTTAAAATTGGAGGGCATTATTGACACCCATTTTGGTAAAATTTTGTATTGATGATATGGCAGTTAATTTGGGTATAATGTGACAGTGGCTTGGACTAAAGGTGGATGATATTTCTATGTGGGTTAGAATTGGAATTGCATGCAGAGGTGGTATAGATAGAATTGTTTTCAATTAAGTGATGGGTAAGGATTATTGTGTTAAGTATTTATCTTTTAATTTGTTTCAATCATATGCTACTGGTTCTCCATAGATTATTTAATTTAAATTTATAGTTAGTTAGGTTATAGAGTTATAATGTAAGTGAAATACTTATGTGTTGGAGTTGGTTTATGCATTTTTCTATAAATAATTGTAGAGGCATGCTGAGAAAGAGGTCCAGCGCCCTCAGAATCTTTATATTATTATTATTGCTTTCTCAAGCTCTTTCCCCATATAGCAACCTTGTTATTTCTCTCTCTCTCTATCTCCATCTCCTTCTCTCTATCTCATTTCATTTATCTTTCTCTCTATCTCCTTCTATATCTATATTTTCTCCCCCTTTTATTCTCTTAACTATTACTATTTATTCACTTTACTAAAGTCCTTTTAATTAAGGCAATTTGAACTCATAAGAAGAGTATATTTGTTCTCTTTCTCTTCGCATCGTCTGAAATTCAAAATTCTTAAAGAGACTATCGTTGACTAAACACACTTGAACCATATAATTGGTTCTGGCACGCGCGCAACATACAAATTTAGAATCGGCTTTAGCCAACCGATTTTAGCATCAACAATTAATAACACAAAAACTTCCTTGACCAATTAAGGCAAATAAATTGAAGAAGTTGGCCTTCAAGCATGTATGAAGTGGAAGCAGTGTGTATATTTATAGTGCAATGCCATCCACTTTTTCAAGGGCTAATTTTGGAGCCAAATAATGTAACGGATAATGAGGGTTAGTTGCCTTAACTAATCTTAATGGAATATTGAAGGTGAAAATGTCATTTTAATCATAAAAGAACACTTATGGAGCCAAATAACATTTTGCATCAACTTAGTTAAAGTGGTAAAGACCAAAGTCAATGCACTCAAGGCCAAGATGATGTTTTTCTCTCTACAATAATTAGAGATATCTCATATGGTTCCTATAAACCAAGCTGCGGGTTTTTCACCACAAGGGTCGTAGGGATGATTCTAAAGGGCAAAAGGTAATCGATAAAGGAGGAGGAATGAGAGCTTGAAGATCAAAACTCTAAACATTTATATTATTGAAGAGGGTGGGGTTAGAAATATTTTCAAATCTCTTACATATATGATTCTCAATCTTTATATATATATACGTATACATATATATGTTTTGTACATAATATATGTTCATACTAAATGTTGTCTTTACGTATCATCAAGGTTTTGGATCAGTTTTTCGCTTCCGAAAAATTTTAAAACCCATTTTCCCTGCAAAGGGCTCAACAGAAGATGGAATATCAGGCTAGTACTTCAGTAAGAAACATCCAAGTGTTAAGATCTTTGTTTCACTTTGGCTCAAATGCTTCCAAACTATAAGCATCCAAGATTAAGGCTGAGAAAATGATTGATCAAACCAAGGTAGCTTGGACAACATATAAGTTCAAGATATCAAATGTTTGATTTTCTTCCATGAACTTGCTGGAAAAGATATGCTTCAAATGATATTTAAGATCTAACGAACTTTATACTAATATCTTATGTGATAATTAATAATGTGCTAAAAATTAATTAATTAAATATGCAACTCGATATTTAATTAAACATGTAAATTAAAGCAATAAAATAGTAATAATAATAAATAAAGAACCTGGACTGAGGCTAGTACATTATACTATGTGCTTAAGACAATTTATAACTCGCATGGTGCTGACGGACTCTGTGGAGCTTGTTTCCCAAGATACAATGGTTGACATCAACCAGTAGCAACACTAAAAAATCGTGGATACGGCGAACCTCCTTTGTGTAATACTCTCTCTGACTCAAAAATGCATCTATACTATATAAATGCTAAATTGAGATAGATTTAGGGTGTATCTTAACTACCCAATTTATTGCTTTTCAATGATCTTATCCTGGATTGAAAGTGTGCTTAATCATAGTTATTAAGAATCCTTGCAATCTCAACCAGTGATATACTTTGACTAGTATTTATATTTGAGATTTACATTTACAAAAGTTAGCTAAGCTTTTATTATCATAACTAGTATTATCTCAATCTCACTCTATTCAGAATATACAATGTTATCAGACGTTAAATCTTTTATATTAAAGCTAAAACCTACTCCTAACAAGGCTGGATCGAAGTAGGACCCCCATTCGTGGAATGTAAGAGAAATTCAAATGTTATAACGTAAGTACGTCAAGAACGCTATGCAATTTAAGAAAGCACAACAATGGACCAAGTTTCTAACATTACTGATAGATTGATCAGTTCATCCCCGTACGAACCCCCCTCGTTACCGTACGTGCGACTCTCACCGCATACGGCTCGCACAAAGACTCTTGAAATACCATATACTAAATACTTCACCTCATCTACCTTTCTAACGTTCTATATACTTGTTTCTTAACAAATATGTATAATAGTCTCTAATGCATGTGTATTCACTTTATCTCTAACTTGTTCTTACAACATGTCACAGACGTTACTGTAAATTAATGCTAGAGATACTAATTATAATAGGCTCTAATTAATATTTACTTCTATATCTCTCATATTTATGAATTGAGTTATTCATGTTTAGGTTCGTATTTAGTCAATCATATTAAAATGCCATAACCTTTCATGTGTCATACATCACATGATTCAATCATTTAAACAAATAATTCACTTATTATTTAAACTTTGGATACATCAGTGAGCACTCACTTCTAAACTATCATTACTAGTTAAAAGTGAGTTCTTAGCTAACATTACTAACTTAGATTAAGCACAATATTCTCATTAATCACTACTAACTTATAGTGAACATTCACTTCTTAACTATTACCACTAGCTTGAAGTTAAGTTTGCTCAGTAATCATTTCTAATAGCTCTTAGGTTTAGTACACACTTATCTAAGTAGTCTACCTTGGTAGTAGATGAATTTGTTTTAAAAAATATTCTTAAAAAAAAAAAACTACAACTTTACAAGTAGTATTCTTCCCTCATACAGGATCAGATATAATGTATAACTTAATAACTTATAGCTAAAATGACTACTCATCATCCTCTTATTTTTTCTACCAAGTTGAGAATGGACCAACTAACATATTTTAATCTACCTCTTTGATGATGTATACCTCAATAATCGTTTTAGCTTATAATTAGATAACTTGTACTCTATTGCTAACTAGCTTGCACCTCAATAACATTTTAGTTTTTAGCTAAATTGTACTTTATAGATGCTAGCTTTAATTAGCTTGTCGCTTTTAGCTTAGTGTATCCATAACAATTTCCATTAAAATCCTTTGTGTTACTGAAAATTCTTCTCTTATTCAACCCATTCACTACTATACGTGTCTTAGACACTAGTATAGATCTTTTTCCCATTACTATCGAGAGTATTGACATAATCGGACTAATCAATTATTTTCTGTTGTATTAAATACATAAACCAATCATGGACTTATATAAAATTAATAATATCACAATTAAATAAACTATATTGTAAAATTGAATTACTATGCACACTAAGTAATTCAACTACATAACTCAATGTTATAGTATCAATAAATGTAAGCACTTATAAAAACAATATTGAACTCACATAAAACAATATAGTTTAATATTATATTACATGATTAATTATATCACATAATTAATCTAAAAAATAATTTAATAATAATATTCAGAAGAAAACTTTACTTCCTTAAAGCTTTGTGACTCATTCTCCAATTTAGAAAATCAAGACCAAATGATTTAGATGTTCTAGCCCTCCTGCTACATCTAAGCTTATCGTTGTTTTCGTTGTATGATTTATGCACAAGAAAACGATATACATTACTGTTATGAGTATAACTTATCAAATGTTTTATGTAATGATCCACTCCACCACATGGTATGATAATATTTGCTTTGGCCTGAGCTCGTTTAATGACCCTGTCATTTTCCTTCCTTTCCTTTTTTCTTATTTTTACTGATTTTCTTTTTCCGATGATGTTTTCCTTTCGGAGTTCGAGTTTTGTCCCTTTGGGTTGTCTTGAGTGCTTAGAAATAACCTCCGGCACTCTTCTCTTTTGAGATTTTGCTTTGTTTTGTGAGGACCGTCTCCTCACTTTTTTCGACATTTTTATTTTTCATTTTTTTCCTATTTATCATTTTCTTTCGCGTAACCTCACATTTTGTGCTCAGATTTGATTTCCAACTCCACGTACCTTCTTTTCAATTGATTTCCATGAAATGCGTATCTTTACTTTTGTGGAAAAGCACGCTGGTTGTTCACTGTGTCCGTAGGGGTATAGATGCGAAGTTTCTTCGGAAACATTTTCTTTTCTTGGGGTGTTTTTTAGTAAATATCTTTTAAAGATATTTTATTTCAGAAGTTTTTAAAAAAGTATCTTTTGGAAGATATTTTCATTTTGGGTCATTTGTGCAGTTATCCTTTTATGGAGGGTCCTTTGTGTAATTAATGAAAGTTAATGCCAAGTATCCTGTTTTAGGCTTGGATTCTAGTACGGGATTTATTTTTACTTTTCATCGAGTTGCGTACTCTTAGAATTGCCTTCCGGTTGTTTTTTTTTTTTTTTTCCCCCCCGTTTTAGGGTTTTTGACCCCGATTGCCGTCGAACTTGCTTGGGGCATATCTTTTTGTTCGGGACTCGGTTTTTGACTCTGTTTCTTTCGTTGTTTATTTTTTATCATGTCGGTTCTTTTTTGTTCACAAACCTTTTCCATTTGAGTGTGTTTGGACATATTTCACTTTTCTGGGCCACATGGGGTTGTTCAGGGCCATTTTTAGAAATAGTATAAATAAGGGGAGGAGAGAGAAATCATCAGATCTCCCTCTCTTTTCTTCCTCACTCTTCCTTCTCTCCTCATTTTAGTTGTTTTCCCATTTGATTCTTCCCTAGCCGATGAAGGCTTTATCGTTGGCTTTGACAAGGCCTTCATTTCCATTCAACTAGAATCCGATTTCGACCATTTTTGAGTTTGGGTTTGGATTTTGGTGTTGCCGCAAAAGGGTTTGTTGTTCCTCTCATTGTCCCTATCGTAACCCCGAAGTATCTTCGCATTCAGAAGGGTTTTGTTTTGGTGTTATCTGAGATTTCATCTCAAATTGAGGTAAGGGGTGTCTATATGTTTATAATCTTAGTGTCTTAATTATTTTTGAGGTTTATATAACTTGTATGCATGTTATTATATGAATTTTAGAATTGTTTAAGGTTGTACCTTGCATGAAAATTAAGTTAAGACATGATTTTATCAAAGACCATGGCTTGATATTTGACATATATTAATTTAGAATCATTTAGATGAGTTTTGAAATTTAGAGATTTTAATTAAATGAATTAATTAATTTTTATTTAATGGTTCCATTGATTTATTTAGGCATTTGACTTGATATATATAATGACCATGACATGATCTTTGATATATATTAATTTGAGAATATTTGGATGAGTTTTGAAATCTAAAGAAATTAATTAAATGTTTTAATTAATTTCTATTTAATTATTTCAATGATTTAATCATGTATTTGATGTTGTTTGCATGCTGAAATAATGAATTTGGACTTGTAATATATTCATGTGAATATGTTTTTAATCTAGAGAATTTAATTATTTTATTTAATTAAATTCTATTTAATTGTCCTATTGATTTAATCATGTATTTAGAGTTACTTTTATGTTTAAATCATGAAATTGGACTCGTTGTATATTTATAGGAATATGTTTTTGAATATTAGATAATATTGTTGTTAAGTGTAATGAATCGCACATTGAAAATTCGATTTAACTTGCTTTGTGTGTGTAGCGAATCGCAGATTGAAGATTTGACATTTATATGCCTTGTACGTGTAACGAATCACATATTTGAAGATTCGACATTTCGTATGCCATTATAGCTTGAGGACTTAGTGCATATATTGTGTGTTTCCAAAAAATTTGTTTGTGCATGGTAAGTAGTTAAGTACTTTCAGTATATATGTATATATACTTGTTGCATAATTTCTCGATTTTGGAAACTTGGGATGTCATTTATATGACTACGGCTAGGGTTTAGCTCTAGTACGGGGGATAAGAGTTCCCCCTACAGCCACGTATGCACTGGGTTAGTAACCGGCATGATAGCAACCCGAAAATTACTATGTATCGGTTTGATCCGATTTGATGTCAAAGTATTTTCACATTTAGTTGATTTCGCATTTTAAATTTAAAATTGATAACTTTGAGAATTTATACCTTGATGCGATGTTTTGGATGTTCCAATTTTGTTAAATAGTATCATTTAGTTGATTTCACATTTTTAATTTCAAGTTGATAACTTTGAGAATTTATAACTTGTTGCGATGTTTTGGACATTCCAATTTTGTTAAATTGCATCACTTAGTTGATTTCACATTTTAAATTTCAAGCTGATAACTTTGAGAATTTACAACTTGTTACGATGTTTTGGACATTCCAATTTTGTTAAATTGCATCAATTAGTTGATTTCACATTTTAGATTTTAAATTGATAACTTTGAAAATTTATAACTTGTTGCGACGTATTGGATGTTCCCATGTTGTTAAATTGCATAAATATTGTAATTTATGTTGTATTGTTCTAATGTAGCCTAGGAATGATCCTATAAATTCATTATGAACATAGACGTTAGGTGGCATGAACCATATAAATTGATTTATATCAACTTGCAAAATTATTAAAACTTTAGGTTATACGCATGTTCATTTCCTACGAGTAATTTGTTTGAAGACTTTGTTTTAGGATGCACAATATCCCTAAAATGGCTTGGTTCCATGAATGTGCTTTTCTGTAATTTTAAGTACATGCAAGTGACAGCATGTTTACTTTTTGTCTTTGAAGTTGTAATGCTTCTTTTGGTTTAATATGTCGTTTTTACTTTGAAGTATGTAACATGTACCTAGGTACACTTTTTGGCGCTCATTTTATATGTATGAGGTGTGGCCAAGGGCCAAACACCACTTTATTTACATTTATGTACTTTAGTATTGTAAGTTGCCTTTGAAAGCAATATTAAGAAATTAAGGGTTTTAACATGTCGTTTTTAATTCGGGACATGTAAAGTATGCATAAGCACAGTCTTTATGACTCTTTGTATATGTATGACATGTGGCCAAGTGCCAAAACGTCTTTTGCTTACACTTGTATTCTTTTGGTTTCATGTTTTGCTTATTAAGCAATTTTATGCGAATTTGAGGTTTGGCATACCATATTTTGCATTGGGGGTATTTTAAGGCCGTAAGCTATTGTAACATGTCTAAATATGTATTTTATGTTTGCGTGCATATTTACTTTTGCACAGAATACCATATTGCATGAAATGAGCACTTGATGCATAATGCATTTTTCACTTTTCTTACAAAAATCTGGTTTAAGGGCATTTCGGGGATGTTACTTGAAAAAAAAGAATTTATTTTAATATGGTTGCATAGAAAACATGATTTTAGGAGAGTTACCTTCACGGCATTTTTCCAAAAAAAAAAATCGTCTTGGTACCGAAAACTGCTCTCTGTTCTGGAAAATTTGGTGCAGCCTGTAGATCGATCTAGAAATTTTCGATCGATCCATTAATTTCTTGATCGATCCAAAATTTCTTGATCGATCCAAAAATTCTCAATTGATCCAAAAGGCCCTGATACTTGTCAAAATTTTGTTTTTACCCCAAAACTTCGAGGTCCTATATCTTGGTCATCCGGACTCTGAATCAGGCGATTCTTGAGTCTAACTATATTAATTTTTCATTGTGTTTCCAATGGCGTGATTGGTAGCACCCATATATGTTTTAAAATGACTAATTTGCCCATAGGGTTGTAGTTGTCCATTTTTAAAACGTCACTTCCGCATCTTGTTATCTTCTGAGTTCCGTAACTTCATAGGAAGTTATGTTGGTGTATTAGAGATGACGCGCATCTCTTTAGACTTTTTTTCTGAGTGAAAGACCATTGTGCCTTTGGGGCTATACTTGGTCTATTTTCAACCCTATTTTTCGTTTTCATTTTCGTTAAGTTCCGTGACTTCATGGACATCAACCCTAACTATACTTATGAGGGTCCGTCATCAACCATGACTCCGTCATAACCTAAAAAATGTTAATGGAAGGGGTGAGTATGGAGGCTCAGTAGAAGATGCCTAAGGCACCAACTTTGGACTCCCTTGCGCCACACATCACACACTGTGGATAAAAGAGAACCGGGATCATACATTGGGGTTTTCATAACATTTAATTCACGAATCAATTTTAACAACCTTAGTCTCAATTGACTCATTAACTTGGCCTCTACCGGCCTTAAACTTGTCTTTACCGAACCTAACTCACACCGGAACACCGCTAACCGACTTTACCGAGGCGAAATTAACATTATCCCTGGTTCCAAATTCGACAACCATTTGGAGCCTAGTAATCAATTTTTTCACGTCCTCATCGGCACACGCTCCTTCTAAATCGAATTAGCACCGGACTCGCAAAATCCGGTTTCTTTTTAAAACCATTCCATAAACTTTTTGAGTCTTAATTCCCTTGAAAACTCAACCTATTTCCACCACTATGCCCATGACATGAATGCATTCCTTATGAACATAAGTTCAATTATTTTCACAATGATCATTGCACTCATTTAGCATTTCGTAAGTATATAACGAAGGCATTTCATGGATATCATACTAAGTAATCAAAGCATGCTTAAGACTTCAATTAGTCAAATATTCATGCTTTACATCATACAACATATCATGGTCATTCAATCATCTTCAATGAAGCATGTTCCATTTATAGCAAGCCACATGAATAATTTAACACATAGTTGCATCAATATCACTTTTAAACATAGATTTTTACTTTAAAAAACACAACTAGTATCCCACTTCAATTCAATCTCATGTGAGCATGCTTAATACAAACATCATAGCAAGAAACTTAATAAAAGACAAAGTTCAACACATTAAACATCCCCACCTCAAGAGTGTGCAACCAAACAAGCATTAAGCCACTCCAAAATTCAAAATTCCCAAGTGTATGTAAGATTGGTCTCCAATGGAAGCTCTCTTCGAGTACTCCAGCTTCTTCTCCTTGCTCTCGTCTTAAATCTCATCTTAAGGCCTTCAAATATGTAGATGCATATGTGTATATAGATGTAGAGAGAGTAAAGAAGAAGACTAGAGAAAGAAGGAAATTTTCAAAAATGAAAAAGAAAGAGGGCGTCTTGGCTTGGTCTTGCAACTTATTCCTTAGCCCATAACATGCCACTTGTTAAGATCTTGTGGAGTACTAACATTTGGTTAAGTTACCACCTTGCCCTTGTTCTTCCTCTACAATGTCAAACCTATCCCCAAAATATCTCCCAATATATACTTACATATATATATATATATATATGTATGTGAAATGTATATAACGCCCTCCACTGTAAATGAAAAAATCGGGAGAAGTTCTCGAGCCCGGAAATCGCCCCGACTTTCAAAAAAATTCTAAAAATGATCATGTCAACTCTAATTAACTTAAAATAAATAAAAATACATTTCTAAAACCCTCGACTCAAAAAAAAAAGACCGAAATAGCCTTTGAGGCACGCGTGGCACGCAAAACAATATGTAAAAAATAAATAAAATAAAATTTTGAAAAAAATCCAAAAAAATTCAGGACATTACACGTTACAAACTTGATCATCATGTAGGTGACTGGAGCTAAACATAGTGGCCTGATCGTGAAGCGCCCTCAAGTTAATCATCATTTCTTTGTGGTTCCCAGAGACATTCTCTATGAAGACCACAAAGGCTTGTAGAGGCAAAAGCTGGGGAGCTTCATGACATGAAGATTTCAGCAACTAAATCTCCTCTGCAGCAACTTTTAGGCGATCTTTTAGCATCGTAATTTCATCAATCAGCTCAAATTTAGATACATCCATGATTGTGGCATCTAACCCCTCAAGTAAGTAGCAAATATCATAAATTGGCTCATTAAAAGGATTGAGGATCCTATCACATTGAAGGGCTTTCTTAATCTTGTCTATGGTGGAGGAGGTAACAGTAGAAAGCCGAGGGTGAAGATCAGGGTTGTTATGGTTTAGGGAAGATATACTATGTATGGAAGTAATATTGGGATGTGGTACTGATAAGAAGGGTTGGTTTTTTTTAATGAATTTCGAAGGCGCTCTGGATAAGGGGTGGAGAGGTGGCTTTCTACTGGTGAGGGGTGGTTTCAGTGCAGTAGAGGTTTTTGATTTGGTTGATGAGGCTGGAATGGAGTGTGAATGGTGGATGAAATGAGGAGAAAGGGGAGTGTTCCTTATAGTCGATGTTGTTCTGTATAAATTTAGTGCTTTATTTTATGTGTGGATATGTAATACAACCTTTATTTTGTTATTTTTTTATGATTTTTTGAGAATGGAACAACATTACTTCAAGAATGTAACCCATTTACTTTTAAAATGAAATTTGATAAAAAATAAAAAAAACTTAAAAATGAAATATCATTATTTTGAAATTTAGGGTGCAACACCATTATTTTGAATTAAAAATATCGATGTTACATTTTTGAAATAAAAGCTGTAACGACCCAAATCTGGAGGATTCAGATAGCTAACTGGGTCCCAACTCGACCCGGGGACACTAGGGGCAAAATGGTCATTATGAACCTTACTATATGTTAGGAGTCATAACGATGGCATACCAATCATAATTAACCAAGACGGATTATGAAGAAAAAAAAAATTGATAACCTTGACTTCGGGCTCACCCTAGGCCCCTATGATTGACAAGAGTAAAATGGTCCTTTCTTGTCAAAATCATGGGATGAAGCCTACACTATTTGACAGATGGCTTAAAATATGCAAGTTAGACTCAAGACCAACCCTATTCGGGTTTAAAACGAAAGAGTTGTGGGCGTTCGAAGTTTGGGCTAACATAAGAATAGGGTCACACCACTTTGTGCTTGAGCACAACTATTTGCGCTTGAGCTCAACCTTGTGCTTGAGCACAAATGTTTGTGCTCGAGCTCTGGGACCAAAAATGAAAAGTCCTGAGAGCTGCTCTCAGGATCTCACCAAAACCACCCCAATACTCAAGCACAAACATTTGTGCTCAAGCTCTAGACCCCAATGCTTGAGCACAGACCCCTTATGCTCGAGTATTAACCACCCTGCAACAGACAGTCCTTGGCCAAGGCTTGTGCTTGAGCACTGGCCTAAAAAATAGCCAAATGCTCTTGTAAAACTATGGTATGGGTCAAGCAAGTTGCTTAGGCACCTGGGTGCATTCTCATGGATCAAAATTGTTTTGAAATATGGTCATACACTTGGGTACATTGATAAATAAAGTTTATACCTCAACATTAGACATCAATCTAACACCTATAGAGTCAATAGTTTATTAGCATTTAAATTAATAACAATTCTTCCTCACACTTCAATATACATTAAAAGTGGTCCAATTGACTACAAGTTATAATCGTAGACCCTTACGGTCAGAATTACAGCGCCTTACAAGGAAAAAATACATCAATTAAGCATTTGTTACAAAATACTATAAAGGATGATTCTATCAACTCTGGCTATCCTTAGGAAAGCTCATCATCAACTACGTCCTTGCCATGACCTAAAATTTTTTAATGGAAGGGGTAAGCACGAAGACTCAGTAGAAGCCGCTTAAGGCGTCAACTTTGGACTCCCTTGAGCCGAGCAACATGTAATAAGAATAAAGGAATACTATACATTGGGTTCATATGACACTCAAAATATGATACCAATCTCTATGAAGACAATTATACATTCACATCACAAGTATGCACGAAAATGCAATACAATGCAATGCTCCATATCTCATCCTTGGTCTCTATCGACCCTAACTCATACCGAAAACCGCTAACCGACTTTACTGAGACAATATTGATTAGCTATCCCTGACCTCTATATCGACGATTATTTGGGGCCTAGTAATTAACTTTACGCGTCCTAAACCGGTACGCGCTCCCTCTAGGTCAAAATTAGCACCGGACTCACGAAATCCACTTCTTTTTATAAAATTTCATTTCCAATCCTTTCCAGTTTCCTTTTTCCCGCCATGTCATGCAATGCACTACTTTTCTTACTCTTAGCCTCAATTTCGTTAATATGGATGCAATGGTATATGCATGACATTCTCAACTTAATGAACATATACATGGCATTGATAAGGTGTTGAATACTAGTATAACATTCTCCACAATATAGCAACAAGCATAACATTTTTTCACATAATAAGTGCAAGTAGGACATTTCCATAACGTTTCGCTACAAGCATACTTCTCAAGTAAGTCATGAAAACATAATCATGCTAGCACTCAAACTTAACATGGAATGGAGTATTTCTCACACATAAGTATGCTTGAACACTTAAACATCTCTTTAGCATTTATTTAACAATAATTCCACACTAAGGCATCTAACTAGAGAAAAATGAAAGAACAAGATCATAGTTCTCAATAAAAGGCAAAGTTTAAGGACTTAGAAAACCCCTATCATCATGAAGCCCAACAAGCCCTTAAGCCTCCCAAAATTTGAAATCCTTCCAAGCCCTAGCAGGATTGGTGTCAAATGGTAGCCTTTTCCAAGCTCATCATCTTTCCCTTCATGGTCTTTCTCCAAATCCTACTTTAAACCTTTCAAATTCTAGATTGAAACATGGAAAGTATATGTGTGTATGTATGGATATAGAGAGAGAGAGAGAGAGGGAAAGTTAGAGAAAGATAGTGCTTGGCTGAGAGAATGATGAAGTATGTTGGTCTTCAATTTGCCCTTGTGGTCTTAAGGGTCATGTGTCCACGTTTGAGTGGATTTCACTTTATGCCAAGTTACCATAAAGTCCTTTCTCTTTTATCATAATACCATGCTTGTCCCAAAAATATCTACCTCTAATATATAGATGCATGCATATGTATATGCGTGTGAAATGTCTACAATGCCCCTCAATGCAAATGGCAAAACTGGGAGAAGTTCCCAAGCTTGAAAATCGTTCGACTTCCGAAAAATTCTAAAATGACCCCGTCGATTCTAATTGGCTTAAAATAATTTAAAATACATTTCTAAAACCCTCAGCTCGAAAAATGACAGAAACGGCCCCCATAGCCAGCGTGGCACACAGAACGAGGCACAAAAAATAAATAAAATAAAAATTCAAAAAAATCCAGAAAAATTCGGGACATTATAAAAGCATTTTATTTGCACAACAAGGTACAACATTAAAATTTGGGTTGGAGATCATCTTGGCCAGGTCAACAAATTGTCAGAAGTGTAAACTGAAAATTTTACCTGCTTCTTTTATGTCAATCTAAGGCAAATCGGGAAAAAAACTCCCTTCTACTTTTAATTTGTATCTCAAAATTTTCCTTGACATAGAATCCCCTTAACCATCTATTTGCTGCAAGTGATGTTGTAAGGATAAAAAATATCCCTAAATATAGCCTTAATATAATAGTAGAATTAATACAAATAACTCATTTGGCATAGTGTTGTTAAAATTATTTCAAAAATATCTAAGAATAATTTACACAATTTTTTTAAATCTTTATTTTTTAAAAATTAGAAAAGAAAAGAGAACCTAGAATGAAATCATTTTAAATTAAACCTAAAATAAAAATCATTTTAAAGAAAACTTAAATTTTCTTAAATTTATATTAAGGGATATTTTCATTATTATAAGCATTTTGCAACGTAAAGAATTAGGAAGTTAGTTTGAAAATAATAAAAAAATAATGTAGAAAGATTTTGTGCTCAGATTTGAAAGTGGAGGAGAGTTTGTGAAAAAATAATTCAAGCTACAGTTAATAAAAGTAATAAAAAAATTTATGTGGTCACGTGTGGGTGCTTTAGTCTATGACTCATTATTTCAATTCTTTGACAAATCCATATAAAAGGAATCTAAAAGATTTAAGCATAAGAATCGTAATCAAATCACTCATATTCAAAAACTTGAAAACATGTCAAATCTATGAACATACTGTAATTATTTCATTTACCTTTTATATATGATACTTAATAATTGCCCAAATTAACGGGTCTTATCATTATCATAGTTCTCATCGGTGACAGCTGCAAGGGTGTTTTACTTCTAGGGTTTCTTGTTCGTTTCTCAGTTCTTGTGGGTTTTCTGCATAAATCCATTGGCAACAACCGCAATGTTCAATTTCTGGAGTACCCATTTCCCCGTTGTTCACAAAGAATCGCATTTCAATGTTGACTGTTTGGAGTACCCACTTGGTCCTTGTTCAACAAATATTGCATTTCTGTGAAGGTTTGCTTCATTTCTGTTCCTCGTTTGGAGCCTTTTTTGGGAAAATTTTGGTTTATATATGAATTTTTGATTTCTTAGGCTCTTCATATTTTGTATTGAAACATGGGTTGTGTTCATGGGAAGTGTTGTAAGCGACGCCCACCATCTTCAGATGGTGATGACAGGAGCTTTCAAGAATTGGGTGCAGGTACTGGCGCTGGAACACATATAATTAGGGATGGGTTATTAGATATTGTTTCTGTTCCTTCCCACAACTTCTTATTGGAGTATTCAATCCTCACACAACGAGGGTACTACCCAGAAACTCCAGAGAAAGAAAACCAAGATAGTTTCTGTGTCAAAACACAACTTCAAGGTAACCCAAATGTCCATTTCTTTGGTGTGTTTGATGGGCATGGACTATTTGGTACCCAATGTTCGGATTTTGTTAAGGAAAGGTTGGTTGAAATTTTGTCTAGTGACACTTCACTGTTGGATGATCCTGTTAAAGCTTATAATTCTGCATTTTTAGCAACAAATACCGAACTACATAATAGCTATATAGATGATTCAATGAGTGGTACTACGGCAATTACAGTTCTGGTTGTTGGGGATACCCTATATGTGGCGAATGTGGGTGATTCAAGAGCTGTGATTGCTGTGAAGGATGGGGACCTAATTGTTGCTAAAGATCTGTCTCATGATCAGACGCCGTTCCGGAAAGATGAATGCGAGAGAGTGAAGCTATGTGGTGCCAGGGTTTTAAGTGTTGATCAAGTCGAAGGGCTAAAGGATCCGCGTATTCAATCATGGGGTGATGAAGAGACTGAAGGTGGTGATCCACCTAGGTTGTGGGTTCAAGATGGTATTTACCCAGGGACTGCATTTACACGGAGTGTAGGCGATAGTTTAGCTGAGAAGATTGGTGTGGTTGCTGTTCCTGAGGTGTCAATGATTCAGCTTACACCTAATCATCTATTCTTCGTAGTTGCAAGTGATGGAGTTTTTGAGTTCCTATCGAGCCAAACTGTTGTGGATATGGTATGTGCTAACTAATGACAACATAATACATTAAAATAGGAAATCACTTTAATCCATTGTACCTTTATTTTGTTTCATCAGCATGCCACATTTCATTGAAGTACTGCAACAAGTATTTTTCTTTGTTAATTTCGATGTTATTAAATTATTGAATTTTGAAGGTTTGTTAAGGTTTTGACACCTTTGATATCTTTCTGCTTTTGGTAGTCCACCTCTGGTCTATGGCATTTTCATGAAGGTGCATTTCCTTGCTAATGTAATCCTGAAGGGTTGATATTGTTGTGATCTGAGTGTAAATATTTTTAGTTTAAATTAGGTTCTTCAGTTGAATTCGAGAGTTCATTACTGTGGTGAGGTCCATGGTCACTCGATTGCTTTAATAGTTCATTTTGTCAAGGTCAATCATTAGATCATATTATACTATCTGATAGAGCTAAAATGTTGATGTACTTTTAACTTTGTTGGTGTCAGATTTTGGCTTACTCATTTCTATTTCAGCTGATAAATTTACCTGATTGGATCAAATAGCATAAGGAACAAAATACCAACTTTGACGGCATGTGATAGAATTGTAGAAGTCAGCCCTGAATTTGATATCATTGTCGATCAAGTTTGCTTGTGTCTTAAACACATCTTTGTGGAGCATACACTAGTATAAAGAAATATCAACCCAATTGCCACTCTTATTAGGGAAGAGAAAAAAGCTTTAGTTTGTTGGTGTACATGTATAAGAGAAAATTACAAATTCTTAAAATTGTTATCAAATTGTACTTGAGTTGTATTTTACATTTTTTATTATAACATCTTATTTTATTCAAGTTTTTTTGTTGAGGAATGGAACACCTGGAAAGGTGGTACTCAGTACTCACATGCTATAAGTGTCGTGAACAAGAGACATTCAGATTTCAGAGTACAAGTTTTGAACTTTACATGCGACGTGTAGACAGGAACTTATATAAAATAGATATATATAGGAAGTGTAGGCAGGATAACATTAAAGCTGCTGATAATAGATACATTCAGAATATTGAAGATCTGACAAATGCTTACTTTATTTGTTGGCAACTAGCACATCGGTAGACACTTTGTCTGACACATCTTAGGCACACTCCAAGTCTCCAACACAATTCTTATGTAGTTCAAGCACGTCTTTAGAGGATCATGTTTAACAATATTGAAAACGAGATAAACACACCCAAACTGTTTGACCTTTTTTCCCATAAGAAAAAAAATTTATGTTGCACACATGGACATCACAAGTCAATCATGCAATGGACAACTTTTAATATAGGCGAAAAATACAATTCTTAATTACAGGAATATAATTGGAGAGTAGTAGTAACAGTAGTGGTTGTGTTGGTGGTGGTAGTGTTAAATATAAAATAAAAATCTTTGTGATGTTTGCATATCTTCATCTTCTAGTATAGAAATTAGAAAATTAATCAAAGTTCTAAGAGGTGAACCTTGGAGACGATAAGGTTGAGGTCACAGATTCAAAACAAGAAACAACTTCTCAGCATGCAGAGGTAAGGTTGTGTACATTTCCAGACCCTACAGTGGCGGAAGCTTCCCTTTAATCAAAGTCATGTATTTGTCTTATATAGTACATGTATTTATTTGTATGTTAATGCATCGAAGGTGTCAGTATTGCGCTTTCATAAGATTTGACTTGTTGGAGTATCAATGTTATATTGTATCATTATCGCATGTGCTACTTGTCTACTTGTAACATCCTTAGGTTGCCTGTTTAGTATTACCAACGGATCTGCTGTTAGTTACAGATACTTCAAATAGTGTGAAAGTATGTGAGTCTAACATAAAACAATGTGGGATGTTTGTTGGACAGCTTACATCAGACAAAAACTTACTTGGCATGCCTGCCCAGGAGATAGAAATATATATTTTTAAAAATCCTGACATATTTTGATATATGCTCCTATATTACAATAACATTTGCCATTTGTGGCAGCCCTAGAGGCAGTAATGCGGAAAGATGGAGTTGTCATGTGACAAAACCTGCTTCACCCTGTTAAATCTGCAGTTTCTGATTTCAGTCATTTGAACGAGATAATGAAAATTACCATTATCTTCATTTTGTATTGGACAGTTGATTATATGCTCGGTGTACTTTTACTTGTCCTTTTTTGGTTCTTTGTTGACAGAACTGTTCATCAGCCAATTGAAACCAATAAAATTGCTTTGTTATCATTACCCCTTGACAAAGTGACATTGAATCTTTTAAAGTGCTATTCTATCCTCTGCCATTGAAAGAGCTTTTTGTTGCAGACTTGCTGTTATCCTGTAAGCAGCTCCAATTTCTGCTGTTCAGACATGTATATTGTGTATTAAACACATTTGAATGCTGTGAACCTCTTAATAGGATTTTTAACCTTTGAGGAAGCCTATCCATTTAACGGGAGTTCTATCCAGCTTATATAATCCTTTTTTAATCTCTTAAATTCTTGTTTTACCCTTTATACGGGTTGTTTCCTACTAGCGTTTTTGGCCTATAAGATATAAAGCCATCTGTGTTTCCTCTGATTTGTTTCTAAACACCCTCAGTCTTATATAATCCTTTTTACTGTTCCATTATTATGTTTGAAATTTTTATGTCTTTTTTGTTTGTTTCTCTTTTCCCTTCGGCTTTGTAGGTGAGCAGATGCACAGATTCTCGAGATGCATCTTCTGCAATTGCTGGAGAATCATACAAGCTATGGTTAGAGCATGAAAACCGGACGGATGATATAACAATCATCATTGTACACATAAAAGTAAATTCTGTAAGAATCATTTTGTCTTTCATTGTTGTTCATTTTTGCATGAATCTCACACATTGATTTAGAGTTTGCAAGTAAATATTGTGTCACATGTGGGAATAATAATCAGAAGAGATTCTGCAAGTAAAAATTGTGGCACATGTGGGAATAATAATAATCAGGAGAGATTCTGCAAGTAAGAATGGCGGTACATGTGGGAATAATAATGAGGAGCAAGTAAGAATTGTGGTACACGTGGGAATAATAATCAAAGGAGATTCACATTTTGTATGGGTCCCTCTAGGGGGACCTGCTGGGAATTGCAGCTGATATGTTGGTTTCTATAGGTTTATAGATACCTTGTGATCACTTCATTCTTTGTTATCTGAAAGAGTGCGTGTCTGGAATTGGTTACTGCCATCAGAGTTTATTGAATTTTTTACCAACGAGAACCTAATATAACACCCCCCACCTAGATCCCTCCCCTTTAGAAATAATATCAATTACTAAAAATGAAGGATACATATCCTCTCCGAGCCTTTTCTCCAAGTATCAACAAGTCTACATCAAATGATCAGAAAATAGAAACATACAAAATCGCATTTTGGTTGGGATAAAATTGTGGGTAGTTAAATAATTGATGACATGTTACTTTTCTGGATGTAGCCTTGTGGATGCAAGACGATCCGTTTTCATAAGAAGAATTATAATTTAGAATTTTCCATACTTCCCTGCTAAATTTCTCCTTCTCCCATGCCACTTGCAGAACATAAAACTCTCTGTTGAAGAATTATTATTATACCATATTAGTCCATTTATATCTTTTTATGATGAGCTGATATGTTTTCATATTGCAATAGTCAGGTGTCGATACCACCTACAGTAGTGGTGGAGTTAATATGAAGACAGCTGCACTGAAGACAGGAAAAGGAAGTTCTGATGTATTTCGTTCTCCTTCTGGATCAGAACTTTACCGCTCCGTGAGAAGTGATTTTTCAGATCTGCAGCAGCAGTGTCAACATATTGTATCAACTGATCAAAATGCCGGGATTGTTGTTTCATCTCCTCCACTTCCCAAGCCTTCAGAATTGTGGGTTTCTCATAATTTGTTCTTTACAGACGTACTATATTATTTGTTTCTCATGACATTGTTTTTCCCATTATTTGCAGTGACTGAGCTAACATGAGCACTTAGGAAGTTCCTCACATTTCTCGTTTCTGTTGTCTTCAGATGGTACTATCTGCGTGCCCGTTTTAGGGAGCTTGATTTCATTACTCTTCTGTCAAATAAATTATTAAAATTAAAAATGGAAGGAGTCGGTGGTTTAGCTGACTGTAGAGTTACTAATGATCTGTTCAAACAAACGATATATGGCAGGTAAGGGGGTAAGAGAGGTTGCTGTATCCTACTGGCAGCAGAAGCCATTTTTTATGTGCCCATGCAAGATTTATATTTCCGTTGCTCCGTGCATTCAATATCAGTGACTACAAATTGCACGATATGACCTGCATCATTATGGAGGACAAGCCTGCTAACTCAACACGAATAACAGGGTAATGCAACAAGTTTTGGAGAGTTTCAGTGAGGTTCTGGTCGGAAGTTCGGTGTCAGATGACTCTGATCATTATTTTACCACCATATCTGCTAAAGATGTACGCCAGGAGGATAGTGAAGGTATGCATAATCCACATTGCAAGTTGGAAGAAGAGGTTTCTAACAACGTAATCGGCAGAAAATAGGTTTTATCATATGACAAGTATGAAGAGTAGATTTAGTAATGTCAATGCGATCATTTTTCTGTGGTGGCAGAAAAGAGTATATTGTGATTGCTAAATGTTATGTGAAATATTGGATGGAATGGAATGGTTATGTGTATAGATGGTGTGAGCTTATGGTATAGGGTTTATTCACTTGTGTGGATCAACCCAAACTCCACCCAAGTTTAGTCCAATCCGACCTTCCTAGCTTCCCTATCCTAAACCTATACCAGGTAGAATCTTGAGAGTAAATCCTTCTCCAAATCGCAAACTCAATTTTGTCGAATTCAATTTGTGAATCCTTTTATTCATAACGGGTTTTCATTTAAACAATATATTTTTATTTATAATAAATATGTGGATTTCTCACTGTATTTTTTTAGAAATAAAAAATATACTATAATTTTTTGTATTTTAATGATTACTAATATTATAAATTAGACTAGGATGATACAAACACATTTTCATATTACATGTTTATTATTCCACAAAGTATATCTTATGTTAATGAAATTACATTTTTATTATTCCACAAAATATATAGGTCATTAGCATATGTACAAATATTGAAAATATTTTATATATACACATATATTTAGTAGCACACAATCGCTCGAGGCGCTCCCGAACTGTAGCAAAATTTTTATATTTGCCACCACTCTATTTGGCTTATAGCTCGTTTGATGTTGCTTTTAGAATAAATAAAATAAAATAAAATAAAAACATTTTCGTCATTAGTGTTCAAAAATTGAGGTGGGTGAAAAATATGTTCGGTATTTGGAGACACATTATAATAAATATTTTGCATAATTTAATTATTTTTTAAATTGTTTGGTAACAATATTTTTTAAAACACTTGTATTGTATTGCTAATTTATAATAATATCCTTTAATATAACTTATAATAAAATCCTTTAATATAACGTTGCCATATTTGATAATAGCACTTTAGAAATGGGTTGAAATCGTCTTTTTTTTTTAAAAAAAAAAAAAGGGAAAAAATTGATGGTAAAATCGTGTTTTTTAGCAAGTGAAAAACAATTCCAAACAGACTTTTAGGACAAAATTTTAAATAAATACGCTTTCAACTAGGTGAAAAGCAATCCCTACCTGGGCTTTTAGGGCCAAACTAACTAACTTCACAAAAATTAAACAAGCAAAAGCAAAGGGAAAATGAAAGCTGACGTTAAAATGCGCACACAAACTGAACAAAATGCAAAACAAATAGGAATGGTGCGTTTGAAATAACTTTGAAGGAAAAAAATAAAAAAAAAAACGGACGACACACTGGTTGCCAAAAAGCTACATATATGATACAAGAATTCTCTCACAATAAGAAACATGTCCTGAATTATGTTACGTTGTTCTAACAACTTGCAAAGTTTGTCAGCTTCCTTTGTGACCTTGGTCACCACCCATTCACTACTAGTGTAGTTTGATCCATTGGTTACCAGTGTATCATTCTGTGCAATATTCATTTCATCTTCTAAGTCATTTGCATTGGCAGAATCTTGATCCTTACCAACATTGGAAACAACCACTGATGGAGATTGAGAAGCTTCATGCTCTGAATAACCTATCCTGGAAATAAGGGGGCTGCAGACGACTTCAACCATTTCATCCAGAAATGTAGGAATTTTACAGTCTTTTAGTGCACTCGCAAGTGGTTGAATTCTTGCTGCTGAACTCCAACCTATGCTTGGCAAGTACAACTTCACAGCTTTATATTCATCACTGGACTACTCCAGCAAAGAAATCTCTGGACAAGGCCAACAAGCAGGGTTCGCATTAGCTGCAGCAGCAATTTCTCCCAATGATCGGTCCAGGGCTTCATTGAAGGTTGAGATACAGTGGTTTGGACCCACATCATAAGCATTCATCTCATTAAGCTCCCCCAATGAAGAATTCAAATGGGTCAGAACCACTTCATGTGTTGTAACACAACTCAGAACAGGTTGTAAAGGCGACTCACTTGCCAGCCACTTTAGCCCATCTCTCAATTGCTCGTCACTGAAAAACCCATCAAATCTTTCATCTTCATGGTCCTGAACGAGATGAACCACCAGAAAGTTACTTAGACGTGATTTGTCAATATCATGGAGCCCCAAATTTTCAACCACGGTTGATGAAGAATCCGAATTTTCTTCGAGTCTGCCTCTCAAGATCAAAAGAGGCAAGCAGGAACCAGAAGGTAAAGCCATAAGAAGGTTATGGAGCCTGATCTTTTGGAGCTCCCAAGGAATGCTTTCAGATACAAGGAAAAGAATGGCACTTGCACCTAATACCGCCTCACTCAGATAATCAGTTTTTGTATCCTTGATGATTGACAAACAGCAGGTGAGGTTGCCACCAGATTGGCAAGGAATCCATTTCTTCCAAACTGACAGACCAGGGGACGAGATTACAGGATCGTCATCGTCTTTTCCAGTCGGCATAAGCTTAGAAAGCAACCACGGGTGTGGTGCTAAAGGGGTAGCTTGGCTTCATTGTCCCAGTTTCTCTCCCGCTGGGTTGTCCATCTGAGAACACAAAACAATTTTCCAGCAATGGCATTTCGCTTCTGGGTTCTTTCTACCAAGCTCGCCCACTATCACCTCTGAAACATTGAGCCTTGACCATGATCTTTCATGTTTTTGGTATCTCTCGCTCATAACACGATCAATGTCGAACTCGCCAAACATGCTTGGTCGCTTTACAAGATGAAAAAGGAATTAGGAACTTCAGCAAAACAAAGTAATGTTGAGAAAGATGAACGAGAGAATATGCCCATAGCATGCCATTAATTCTTCAATTCTTATGTATATTATCATATGCAAAGCGATTGAATATCTGTATGTCTTGGCACGGAGGGAGGGGCTTGTAATGGGTGTGTACACAAACATGTATTTATGTGTAGTAGTTAATTATAAATTCACTAAGTGAAAAGAAAAAGGTAATTATGTATTATGCACATATGTTAGGTAAGTCAAACTTCCATCTGCGCGGAAATTCTTGATACAAAAGCACCATCTTGAATTGGGGAAACCAACATTGGATAATGGCCTTATAAAGAAGCCATCTCATGTCTGTCCTAGTTCATTTTCTATCATACAAAGTCAAAAAATTAATTGAAGTAAAACACAGAAGGCACCCTCGATTTGACCTCCACTCCAAGGATTCCACTTCTTTAGTTTATGACGGATAAAATTTCTGTCATTTTGGAATTTTTTTTTTATTTTCAGTGAGTCATTCATGTCTGGTTAAACAAGGCCAAAGTGGCAAAACTAATAAGAATAAATGTCAAACCAAGGTCTTTTGTCTTTAGGATTAGATATTACAACCATGATTCTCCAATCACTACAGACTGCATTGATGTGTGACCATGGGAGATGGCCCAAACAAAGTCATGTATGTATATCTTCATCTTTTGGGATTACTTCACTTTATATATTGGAGAGACAAAAAGATAGAGGGGGGAGGGGACAAGAGAAGCAATAAAATGAAATCCAACAGAAGAGTAAGGAAGGTAATAGAATAACAAAAAGTATATTGTGATTTGGGATTGGTTCATGTTATATATTGGAGAGAAGGTGGGGAACAAAAAGACTTACGTCTTTCCTATGTCGAATTGGTGGACCCAATGAGGGGGAATTTAATGCAGCATTTGCTGCTAACTGCCTTTGCTTACGTAACTGCCTTTTCTTTGAGGAGTGCCGCCTCCATATTCTGACCAAAGAGAAATGCAGGAACAATAAGAAAAAACAGAAAAAAAAAGGAAAAAAAAAAGGTAAAACAAATGCAACAAATTACAGCTGAACGAGTAGGAATAAGCTACAACCTTAAGATTAGTTTTAGTCTTGCCTCAGCAACTTCTTCATCATGATAACTCCTAACATCATTTTCAACTTCTTGGTGTATATCTGTAATATCTGTACGCTCTTCATCATCAAGGTCTTCAGCAAACATAGTTTGCAGTGCTATATTACCCGTAGGAGAATCAGTTTGAGAAGTTGGAAGTCTCTCTTCACCAACACTTCCAAACATAATTTGCAATGGCATTGCTATATTACCCGTAGGAGAATCAGTTTGAGAAGTTGGAAGTTGGGATGAGATAGCTTCATAATCAGGCAATGATATCGATACAGGAGGAGATGAAACATCCTCAACTATCCTTCTCGACCTTTTCAGAAGAACAAGTTTTGAAAGCTTCAATGGGCCTCCCAAGCGTTCATACTGGTCAAGATCTCCTTTCCTCTCTCGTTTAGCTCTCTCTCGCTCTGAAACATAAAACAAGAGGCTAACATGTATTACAAGATTTAGACAAAACTTACTCCAGAAGTCTCCCACATTACTAACAAGGTGCACTAGTTTCTCAGAGTACTTAAAAACTAGATGGAACTTTCAATTGTATAATTCAGAATAGCACTGAACTAGATATAATTTCATATCAAGTTCAGAATAGACTGACATTATCTGTTTCCACAACGGCAGTTTCTTTCTTTTAAAATTAAAAATACGTGGAAAACAATATTGTAACCATTTTTTCACTTTGAGCAGGATGGACAAAATTGGACTGGACCTACGACCTCAACATCGCAGCTCGAAAACAACGAATTTACAGGCTTGCACATTGATCAAAATTGAAAGCCATACCTGGACACGTATCAGGAGGTGACCTAGTTCTTTTGATAGCTGGGAAGTTGCCTGGTAACTTTGGCTGATTACCCCATGGAGGATGAGATAAAGCAGGCCCGCAAAAAACAAACACACAAAAAAATAAAATAAAATAAGGCATAATTAGAGAGATCTGAGGAAAGAAGAGAAACCATATATCACAATCGAAACTATGTAACTGAAGTGCTGGATCAAAAGGAACCAAAATTAAGAAACCAATACGCAACCAATAAAGACCACTAATCGAAAGGAAGGAACACGCAATTAGTGTGGATAGTAAGAGTATGACAAAGAGAAGAGTATGGAACTCTCCTATTTATTCATATTCCATAATAAAGGAACAAGAAATAAGACATTCATGATATACAGTCCATTTATCCATAACAGACGGAACATCTCATTGTTCTATCGTCTAGGTCTTATGATGGGATATTAGAATTACTGTCAGGTCTGTGTGAGCAATCAACCACTGAAGTTACTGGTGATGGGTTCTGGGCTTCCATGACAAGGGAGGATGGTAATGGCAGGTGGGCGGGTGGTCGGCGGCGGCAGCGGTGATGGGTTCTGGGCTTCCATGACAAGGGAGGGTGTTGGCGGACTGAAATGGCTTGAGAGGAGGTTACAGAAGCGGTCAAGCCATCACAACCCATTAACACCATCATATATTTATGTGTTCTTACACTCTCCTCCTTCTTACTCTTTTTTGGATCAGCGATCTTATGAGGCCCAAAAACACTTTAGCTCTGACACTTGCAACCCTTCTCTTAAAGTGTTAAAAACAAGTTTTTTAGGGTTTCTGCAGTTTGCATATAGTTAAAAACAAAAATCACATTCTTGGGTTCTCAAAACCGGATTAACGACTACAATGAAAATTAAAGATTCAAAAGAGAGATCAAATACATGATATATAAACATAAAATACATACATATATACATATGTATATATATATAAAAGAAATACCTGGGAGATGGTTGGATGTGTAAGAACTGACATGGCTGTCTGGTACATCTTCCAGCAAGCCAAAAGGTGCAAACCTTGTTGACCACTGGTCCTCCTCCAAGTCGATCAAAAACTGATCTTCTTGCGTTTATAGCCATACTATACACACAAAATATAGATACAGTTAATCGCATATATATATCGACAGAAGATGCTGTTCAAACACTCAAAAACCCAATCCTAACAAATCCATGAAAACCTAAATGGTTTCTGATCCTTCAATTCCAAAGAGAATCCTGATCTCTCCCATCGCCTTCAATCATTCGGTAACACAAAAGACGAATAAAATAACTTTAAAAGAATCCAAAGCACAGAAATCCTAAAAATCGAAACCCTAAAATCAAAATCCTAAAAATCGAAACCCTAAAAATTGAAAAATTCCAGTTACAGTGATGAATAGAAACCCTAGAAGTTTGAGACGTATAGAATTAGCAAACCTGTATTTTCTGTCTTCGTCGAGAAAGATTGACACTGATAGCTGTGATTGTTGAGGGGTTGAATCAAACAATATTTTGATGGAGTGATCGCAGATAGATCGAACAAGTTGAAATAGAAACTTTGCTAGGGTTTTGGAGAGAGAGGGAGAGGCGGCGATTTTTCTGAAGAGTAAATGGTTTCCAGAATCGGCCTATTGTGTTTGTATCTGATATTTTTCTACACCTATTTATAATTTTATAATAATAACTTATGAAGTGTTCAATAACTTTTAAATATTAAAATGTAATTTTTTTTTTATTTTAAAAATAACATCATTGTATAAATTTTAAGAAATAGAAGACTTTAATAGGGTTTTGGAGAAAGGGAGAGGCGAATTTTTTTGGAGAGCAAATGGTTTCCAGAATGGGCGTATTGTGTTTATTTGCTAGGGTTTTGGAGAGAGGCGGATTTTTCTGGAAAGTAAATTGTTTCAGACTCGGCGTACTGTGTATAAGTCGGCAAATCCTCCTGGAGAGTAATATGTTTCAGACTCGGCGTACTGTGTATAAATAGACGAATTTTCTAGAGAGTAAATGGTTTTCAGAGACTCGGTTTACTGTGATTTTTTTAACTTGATTTTACCCTAATTAAAAGGGTGGTGCTTCAATTTGAACTTTTTTAGGAAAAAATAATGATATATTGAACTTTCGTAAATAAATAAAGAAAAATAAAAATATAAATATAAAATAAGTGTGGCTGTCTGGCCAGGTTTAAAAAAAATGGAGTAGAATACCTCAATAATGCAGTTATTGTCATACACACAGATCACATACAGGGCCAGCCTGAGATTCCAAATATTTTGAGAGGCCCTAGGCGAACTTTCAAATGTGAGGCCCTTAAGTTTCACACGCGCAAAAAAAAAAAAAATTATAAGAGTGCGAAATTTTCATACGATGTTTTCAAATTCTATAGCTAATATAATTGTGCACTAGTGCATTGTGCATAAGACAACTAATAACTACAAATTTATCACCACCAACAAATAATTGTGCGCCTGTGCATCGTGCATAAGACAACTAACTAATAACTACAAATTTATCACCACCAACGAATAATTGTGTGCCTGTGCAGTGTCCATAAGACAACTAACTAATAACTATAAATTTTTATCACCACCAATAAATAATTGTGCGCTTGTGCAGTGTGCTTAAGACAACTAACTAATAACTATAAAATTTTATCACTACCAATAAATAATTGTGCGCCTGTGCAGATTGCATAAGACAACTAACTAATAACTATAAATCTATCATCACCAATAAATAATTGTGCGCATGTGCAGTGTGCATAAGACAGCTGACTAATAACAATAAATCAATCAATTAAAGAGTGAGAACTTTTCACAGGCACAAAATAAAAAATGAAGAAAACAGTTTACTAGAGAACAGAAAACTGCAGCTTCTTTTACATTCATTGTTTATATAGCTACTAAAATTTGATGATTACAAATGACAAAAATATGTGGAGATTAGGTGACTATATATATTATAGGAGGCTGAACTTGTAGTACTGAAGAAGTAGTGGGACTTTTAGGTTATATGTGGCATCCACTATCATATATAGTTTTGTCTTTCACTCTTTATATTAACTATGTTTGCCTTTTTTTTTTTTGGGAACCAATTAACCCTTTCTTGATTTCAGGATGAGGAATCAACTTTAGTAGCAGTGATTGGTTGATCATTGCTACAGAAGACCTGTGCAAATTAATAGAAAAACCATTAACTTTTGTTTTGTTAAAGCCTGCTCTTGATTTCCATGTGTTTGTACATTCTGATGGCAAGTGCTTTGACAGTATTATTAACTGAAATTCTAGCTGAGCCAACTTCAAATAACATCAATAATGGTGGAATGTATCTTCATATAAAAATATAATATATAAAAAAACCTTAATATGGCACTTTTAAGTATGAGCATAATTTAGAGATCGAAAAAGTTAATTATTACCTCAAAGGCTCAACCCACTAGAAGGGATCCTTAATTTTCGTAGGATTGAATGTGAAAATGCAAAAAATTATGAGGAAAAGGGGTATGGTTGCTGCTGTTGTGAGATTGGAGTGGAATTAGGGAGAGGAAAGAGGAAAAATTAAAAATAAAAAATAAAAAGTACCTGCCATAGATTATGGACTCGATCGCTATGAAAGACACATGTAGAAAGGCACACATTTATTAAAATACTAAGAGAACCATAATATATTCATTCAGCTTTTGATAGCCATCACACAGTGACACACACACACAAAAAAAGCCCTAGTTTGGAAGCTACTTTTCACTATTGGAACAAAGGTAAAGGCCCGAATCAAACGAACCAAAGTTAGAACAAATCAAATGATGAGATGAACGAAAGAAAAAAAAACATATATAAAAGATAGATTCATGCAAAAGGAGAGAGAGAGAGAGAGGATGAACATACCTTGTCAACTGAGGCGATGGCGGAGGCTGCGCCCTGCGGAGAGTCCAAGCAGATTGTGTCGTCTGAAACTTGCCCTTACTTTTTTTTTTTTTTTTTCATCCCCTGTAGGCCTCAAAATTTGTCGCCTCTAAAATTTGAGGCCCAACCCAGACGTGTCCTAACTTAATTTTTTTTTTTTCCATCCCCTATGGATTTTGAGGCCCAAGGAGACCGCCTTGGTTGCCTTGGGCCAGGGCCAGGGCCGGTCCTCATCACAAAGATTGAAATTAAGGAGACTTGTTGCATTATGATCTCATCAATTTTTACACAATTTTAAAGTGATTTGACTATTTGATATATGTACTTAAATTTCAATACATTGAACCGCTATAGTGCAAGTGTATTAATGAAGGTGTCTCATTTAATTAAATCCAATGAAAATGCCAATGTAAAAAGTATTATTTCAATCAACCAACTTTATTTTATAGGACGAGTTGAAATGAGTCTATAATAACCTTTTGTTACAAATATTTCAGAAAATATAAAATAAAATAAAATCACGAGGCACAACACTACTAATGTATTTTCATTTTTTTTTTCCCGAAATATTAAGCAATATACAGATAATGCATTTTCATATTGTTTAAGCCCCAACCACTTTCTACTTTCTATTATTTGAAGAAATAGCAGAAAATTTATGTACTTCTAATTGTTTTATGATTATATTCTAATTTGTCCCAAACACAAAAATAGGATTCTCTTATTTACCGAAAAAAAAAAAAACACAAAAAATAGGATTTCATTTCAAACATAATCCAATTTCATTTTATTTTCTAAATCCCATTCTCACAAGGATTTGATTCCAAACTTCCAAACACAGCAAAGAATTCAAAATGCTTTATTTATATATATATATATTGTTATATTAAAAGTTTTAAAAACTTTTATTATGATTGGAAGTGTTGAGAAAAAACTAGGCCATGAATTTTTAGTAGAAAATTTCAAAAAAGATTCAACAGTGCATTATGCATGTTACATGCATTTGAAATGCCTCCTTGAGAGTTCAACTAGTTGTGAATGTTGGGCTTACGCAGAGAGAGTTCCTCTCCATGTAATGCTACCACCACAGGCTCGTTTGGGAGTCCATATATACTACGTCACTATGTTTCCTGCAAAGGGGACTTCCATGCTTACGCGCTTCTGCAATATTCCAGGCGAATCATCATTATGAGGATCACGGTAAACCTTAGTAACCCTATAAATGATGCTAAGATTCTGTTTATTTGGACGTAAAATAATTTTTAAAAAATAAATTTTAATTTTTTGGTGTTTGGTTGTTGTAAAATATATACGAAAAAAAAATATTAAAATTTAACAAAAATAATTTATTTATAAATTTTCGACAAGTTATTTTACATGTCCAGCCCGATGGACTCGAACTCAACGTAGACCTTTGCCAAACACTGATAAAATAAAAATAAAAGAATATTTTACTTGAAAAAGAAAAATATTTTCCAAAACGAATATTTTACGTTGAAACAAACGGAGTAAATGGGAAACAAGTTACATAACAATGTCAAATTATGTAATGGCTTCTGCATCCTGCACCCCTCCAATGGCTTCTTTGAGAGCATTATCATACTCCGCGTTGGCCTCCGCCTCTTTAGTTCTAGCACCTTCTGTTATCTCGTGGACATGCACACACTCATGCTCCATTGGTTTCATAAATCTGTAGTTCTCATGGCTCACCAGACGTTTTGAGGGACGCTCGGCCAACCTTCTTCAACACCTGAATTGTGGCCGTCTATGGACTAGGAAGGATATTTATCAGAGTCCGACAATGTCATGAAGCATTAGAAAGTTTTGCAAGTGGAGGAAAAGTAGAGATTTGATTACACAATCAGAATTCTACAAATGAAAAGTGCTTAAGCATAGTGTAGGTACAAAATTTCGCTCAACCAATAATGATTGAGAAAAATAAAATAACTCACTCAAAAAGTAATGAAAACAAATAAGAACAGTGTATAAAGAAGCGTAGAATTGCTTGTATGTTTTGGTCCCCTTTTATTGGAGGTCTTAGCCTCTATTTACACATAAAAAGTAGTAGAGTTATGGTAGGACTCGTATTGCTTGTCCTCCAATTCTTTCTATGTAGACATTCTTTACAATTAGAGTTCTTTCCATTGTTGAATTTTCCATCCACATAACTTGTTTTGTGTAGAACTTCCTATTACAGAGTTCTCTTTTTATGGTAAATCCTTCAGCAAGCAGGATTCGTTCATTCTTGAATAACTGGGCTGGCTATAGCATTAACCGGATGGGCTTGAATAATGAGCCGGATGTTTGAAATGAGCAGATCGGGCTAACATTTTCTTGATTTGGCCCGGATAAAGGTAAGAGAGCCAATAACAGTGATCCTGGGCTAGGAGTACATTCACTTTGGGCTTGAGCATGATGGGCCTTTTGGAAGATAGACCTGCCTTCGTGATGAAGTGGACTAAACTTATTGGAGGGGATTTTTTCCCTCCACACTTTGCCCCCAATTCCTCTTTAATTGGACTACGACTCTTAATTAAAGGGGAATTGAAGTTGTGCAGTTGCCACTTTTCGCACGAGGCGTTTCCATTTGTGTCTATTGTTATTCTGACTCAAGGACTTCTTCAAGACTTGTTTTTATTCTTACTGCGCTCGTTTTGTCCTTCGCGTTCTTCACATTCTCATATCTCTAGGTTAGTTTTTCTTCTCATTCTTCCAATCTTGCATTATGAGTACTTTGAATACTCCTGAACATATAGAAATCGCGGACTCTGAGTCCACGCCCTCGTCTTCCCCTAATCTCATTAGGGTTCCTCCTCCTAGGGTTTTGAACTTCCTTAGGTCTGCAAATGACTCGGCTAATCAGCCGGATGTTTCTCCAATCTAGGCTGGGACATACACCTCTGGGTCGGACAGTATTTTTACTAAGGAAGAAAGAGATGCAATTTTATCTGTTTGTCGTATTAATTTTTCCATTGAATCCTTAATAGAAGATTTTGAGATTCTCGAGGGGGTAGAAATTGTAGAATACCCCGAGGGTGCCAATTTTTGTGCCTGCGAGGGCGTCGGGGAAGACGAGTTGCTCCTCGCTGTTGGGCATCTCAATGCTCTTAGATTCCCCTTCACCCTTTTTACCATTTAGTTTTTAACAAATTAGGGATTGCACCCCTACAAGTAAACCCTAACTTCCTTCGAATAATCTCAGCACTCCTAATTCGCCGATGGCTGGAGAGTCTTGACCTGACTCTGGCTGACTTGTTGATCATTTACACTATTTCCAAGCATGGAACCGAGCCTAGTCACTTCTATTTTACCTCTCCCTTGCACCAGAGGATATGTACAGACCTCCCTACTTCTGAAAAGAAGTGGAAAGAGAGGATGATAATTGTTAAAGGGAGATGGGCCGTATCTCAATCAAGCAAACTCCCAATCCCACACAAGTTCAGGAAGTTAGGTATAGAACGTCCCCTATCTCTTCATAAAGATTGTACTGGCTGTTTCCCATGTCGAATCTTATTCTTTCGGTATATTTATGAGTTTCTTAGTGTTTTTTCAGTGACATTCCCCTCATTTGTTGCCAAGAAGAGGCTTTCCTTTCTGGAAGAGCAGGTTTGGAAAAAGCCTCTTTCTGTTGAGGACTTACTTACCTCCTATAACCTTAAAGCAATTACTTCTAGAGTCGTGACTGCAGACCTCATGGACCTTTCACTCCCCTCTTTTGATAGCTTCCCAATAATTGAGGAAGAAAAGCAAAGGGCTAAAGCTTTAAAGAGAAAGGCTGCAGAGAGTGCCCCATTGACTATATTGCGCTCAAATGAACAAGAAAAGGAGATTGATGAAATTCCTCTGCATAAGAAGGCGAGGTTGACTTCTTCTTCAACCACGAAATCCAAGAGTGCTTCCAATCCAAAAAGTAAAGGAAAGAAGGCTGAGGAGACTGATCCTGAAGAGGAGGTCAGAGCTTACGTCCTGGCTGAGGCTAGGGCACCTTAGACTCCTTCTTTCTCGAGGGCTGACAAATCAGTCCTCCATACCGGTGATTCTACGATCACTGACCCATCTGCAGCGCTGGCTGTTGCTCGGGGAATGTGGGTCCCCAAAGATGAAGAGATTATTGGTAGAATGGGATTGGAACAGCTACTCCCTTCTGCCCCTGTTCGTGCTATAGAGGTTTGCTCCTCCCTTCTTCTTCGATTTTCGTAATCATCTCGCCAATTTACTTACATCGTTATTGTTACTATCTGATAATGCAAGGCCTGTATCACACCATGGCTCTTTGTGCCACTGCTGAGGCTCAGTCTCTCTCTTTTCAGAAGCTGGAGAAGGACCTCAGCAATTCTGAGAAGAAGGCATCTCATGCCATTGCGAATGCACAAATTGCATACGAAGCTAGGGATGTGTATAAGAAACGTCTGGCTGCTTCGGACGCGAAAGTGGAGTTACTGGAGGCTGAGGTTTAGCATTTGAACGATGCCTTTAGCACATGCATCATTGTAGGGAGGCAAATGTAGGGGCATTACTCCAGTTTAGTGCGCTTGTTTAGCGCTAAGGCCTTCAGGTCCGGCTTTAATCAAGGTTCAAGCGAGAAAATAACAGATCCCGTGGTTTTTGATGCTCATATGGGGGTGTCTTTCCCCTATGATGAGGGTCCGAAGGCTCAGGAAGCTGAAGTGCTCTTTGCCGAGACGGTGAAGGCTCATCCTGAAGTCCTTTCGGCTCCCAGTGCACCAACTCCTGCGGTTGCTCCTGGCCCTTCAATTCCTCCAACTTCGAGTCCAGCTGTGGTGGACGACGCTTTTGAATCTACTTCGTTCGATTCGAAGAGGAAGTAGGATCATGTAACCTCGTTTTTTGTAATAAATTTTTTTTTGGAATGATATAACTATGAATGATATAAATATGTTTCTTAGGTTGTGACACCTTAATTTTGCTTTGACTGAACATTCTTGAATGCCTTTAATATTGCACACACTTTGTTGAATGTGAACATTTTAAGGAAAGTACCCTGCCTGAGGGTTCCACATTTGTTATAGTCCGAAGTAAAAATAAATAACATGTGAATAAGGGATCTCCTTTGACAGTTTACTGATCGGCGGTCGAAATCAATTATAAATCAACTTTCTTCGCAATAGCACGAATCATTGTAAAATAGGGCTATTGGACGGGTAAGTCGAACCACTGGGACTGCGCTAGTCTTAAAGCAACCTAAGTATCTAAAGTCATTTTAGAGTGATGAAGGGTTTATAAAGGGTTTGTGTATTTGTCACTAAACTAAGAAATTAAAATGCATAAAACAATAGATTGCAATGAAATTAAAGAAGTGAGATACAAGTAGAAAAGACTAGGAAGATGAATCCACACTACACCCTAAGTACATGCTAGATTAGGTCTAGATTTGGGGATAAATAGCATATATGTAATGGTCAAGAAATATGAAGCAACTCCGTTGCTTAATAATCATCAAGAAGTTCACTTAATCAAAACAAGAATGATCCATCAAAAACTACATAGTTGAACTACTTAAACTAAGGTGTAGAATCAAATACACTATCTTAAGCAAAAGACCATCAAGCTTTCAATCAAATGGTGAAGCACATGAAGGTAGGAATCAAGTATAAACCATCAAAGGAGGTACCTAAGCAATGGAATATCAAGTTTCAAAATCAACATGCCTTGAAAAACATTCATAGTCTATATTTTCATTGTCACTATGAAAATAAAAGCAATAAGATTGATCCAAGAATCATCAAAGATATGACAATGAACTTACATCAACCATTTACACATTAAAATTCATTACAAGAAGGAATATGCTCTTAGACTATGAAACTACCATACATTATACATTATAGTCCCCAAAAGTATAGCCTAATCTAGAACATGATCAAAAGAGGAGACTTCATCACCTCCCTAGATGGAGGTTTAGCTCTCCATTGATACAAAAATGGAAGAAGAAGACGAAGAATACAACTTCATTTTCGAGCTCTACTGTAGCACTCAAGAACACTCTCTTCCTTGCTCTCTTCTCTCTCCTTTATTCTTGTAAGAATGAATCATAACATCTATGTGGTCCTCCCTCTCTTTTATCAAGCTCAAGTCAAGGCTCTCTCTCCTCCAAGGAACACCTCCAACCACTTCATAAAGAAGGAAGATGGCATTGAGGAAACCAATGTGCAAGTGGCTGAAATTGAGCCATTTCTGAGTGCAATCTGCCAGAATTTCGAGCACTCGAAGGGTGGTCTCGAGCACTCGAAATTAGTGTAATGAGCAACATGCAATTCTTGCCCATCTCTGACCCACTGTGGAAGAATGACCATAACTTTGTACTCCAAACTCCAAATGATGATCTGTTTAAATATTTGGAGAGCTGATTTAGAGTGTTAAAAACTTCATGTTTTGATGAAGACCCAATTCTCAAGTCTAGTTGGTCGAAAATGGGGAGAAAGGCAGCACTTCAGTGCTGCCAGGCAGTTCTGCGCATCTCTGGTAAGAAGATCATAACTCTCTGCTCCGAACTCCGAATGACAAACCGCTTGAAGATTTGGAAAGCTGATTCAGAGCTCTAAATCTTTATGTTATGATGGAAGTCCAGTTATTGAGTTTACTAGGTCGAAAATGGCGACAAAAGTCAGGTTCTACTGCTGCCAGAATTTCAGAATTGGCACCCTTTTTGTTCAAAATTCCACAAGGCATCATTTTTGCTTCCTTTTTGCAATTTAACCTGAAAATGTACAAAAACATGCAAATGGAGATAATCTACATAAAATAATCAATCAATGGACTTTGTTAATGTAATTTAGGGCGCTTGAATATACAGTATTCGACGCTTATCACATCCCCAAACTTACATTTTGCTAGTCCCTTAGTCAAACCAAAATGCAAAGCTCAATGGAATGAAAAACATGGGAATGCTATTACAAAAATATCCACCATGGCAAAAATAAATATAAACATAGCTCAAATACAACTTGAAACAGATAAAGAGCTGGAGACGGGATCATTGGGAAGACTACCTTGCATATATGAAGCATTGATACAAAAATTGGCAAAAACCATTTCAACATGCATGCATCAACATCATAGTCCATATAAATAATTCAATTGTCATCTCTTAAATGGAAATAACTCAAACTCCAGTGAAAGTGAATTGAATTCTCAACATGCGGCTTTTACTTTCTTTTCCAATTCCAAGGCACAAGTTTTCAAATCAATGAATTCCCCTTTACATGAAGTCCCTAAGGTATGATTTTATTTTCAAGACAACTTTTGTTGCCTGTTAAGAATTTATTATAACTCAAAAGTGAAACATAAAATGGTTGTGCAGTGTTGAAATCGTTTAAGCTTTCTAACCAACCTATGTAGCGAGCGTTAGGCCAACAACTCCCAAACCAGACGGCTTTAGGGTGCTAAGTGTAAAGACACTCCTAGGGCTTAATAGCTCAAGTTGGAAAGGCTACGAATTCCAATAAACCATGTTTATTACACACATTTTTTTGAATGACCGTACAATGTTTAAGTCCTTTAAGCTTTCTAACCAACCCATGTAGCAAGCGTTAGGCCAACAACTCCCAAACCAGACGGCTTTAGGGTGTTAAGTGTAGAGACATTCCATAGGGCTTAATAGCTCGAGTTAGAAAGGCTACGAACTTTAACTGGTCATTATTTTCTTTCTTTCTCATTTTCATTTTATTTTATTTTATTTTATTTTTTTTTTATTTTTGACAACTTATAACATGCCAAAGATATTCATCTATCAGGTTCATCAAATCAGATTAACTAGGCCAAGGTCAAGGTCAATCAAGTTGCATGCCTCACAGTTAAGTTTCCAATGTGCATCTGTGCATTGTGAAGCTTATAAGAGTGTAAATCTAGCAAGAATCTAATTGAGGCATTTAAACAGACTACATTATATTTTGCATGATTACTTCAAATTCAAATTTCTTTATTTTCAAAAATTCTCAATTGCTTCTATACACAAGGTATTAAACATATGCTTTGTCTCCGACAAGTTTCAAGCTATACTATCATTGCTTTACGAAATAGTGATACTAAAATTATGCCAAAAATGCAATATTGCACCCCCAAACTTAAACTACACAGTGTCCTCAATGTGGACATGGGTTGAAGTTAAAGACAAAAAATGAAAAATAAAAAGGAACAAAAATACCTAGGGGGAGGAAAAGGCATGGGGAGAAGAACCCCCAAACTTGAATTGGACTGCGCAACCTAGATAGCATCATGAAAAACAAAAAGAGACAACTACAAAAAGCATTAATAGCACAAGTATAAATACAGAAAAATAATGTACATAAAGTTAACAGAAAAGAGAGAATTTGCATTTCAAAAAGAGTTTACATGATTACAAAAAGAGCTGTATAGGGATCATGTCTACTAGAGCAACCTATACATAGCAAATTCTTACAGTGCAAAAGTAAAACAACAGATACAAGAGAAATATGTACATATGAAACAAAAAGATAAGGTCCAACACTCGCAGTAGCTATGGTCCAGAGGGACGACGGGCGAGGATGGAATAGAGGAGAGACTGAGTCTTACGCCGGTCGGCCTGAGCCAAACGACATTCCTCAGCTGCGATACGGCGGTCTTCAGCAGCAAGACGACGATCTTCTTCGGCATGGGAAGAAGTCGCACACATAGTCCGAGTGTACGCGGACAAAGAATTTTCAAAACGATCCATCCGCTCATGAATACCGGCAATGTTAGCCCGGATGAAAGCCTGGTCCTGCTGAGAGTCGACCGGAGGCTCTAACCTTGTAGCGGCTGCGGCCGTGGAAGCATCCTCAGAAGGAGGAGGAGGTGGAGCTTGGATGAACAGGGGGGCAGCAAGCTGAGGGGTACTAGAATGGCTAAGAACATTGATCCACCGGCGCTTGGTAAAATTTTTAATCTTTTCGCCTTTTGGTTCATGGGGAGGAACAATGAAACCCTTGTGCTTTAGGAGCCGAGTGATGAAAAACGGCAAAGGCAATTTCTGATTTTCAACTCGCGGAACCCGTGCATTATGAGCATCATGCTAAAACTTCATAAATGTTGTCCAAATGAGCTTCGGGATGGAGAACCATTGGCCTTGGTCCATGGCATATAAGGCTTGCAAAAAGAGGCCCCTACGCTCGATGCTATGCACCAAAGGGCAAACATTGTGCTTGAAAACAGTGTCAATGAACCAGAGGCGTTTCGGAAGATTGGTTTTGCGGATAAAAGACCGGGGCCTATTAGGATCGTCAACATTGCCAATGGCGGCCACTACCTGCTCGACAGTCATATCATCGACCTGCTTATACAACGTATGGCCAGTAGGGTCCAAAAGGTCAGCGGGGCACTTAATGGGGCAACCAGAAACCTGAATGATGTCAGTCATAGTGAATGCATAGGTGGTGCCATCAATGGATGTAGTGAGAGAAATGGGTGGCTCTTCAGGGCATTGGAGATTCTGGTAGAAGAGGTGCACTACACGGGGGTAGGCAACCCTGGTAAGGGGCGCGCAAATATGCTGCAGACGCCGGTTAGTCAATTCGGCTACAGCCCATGAAGTAGTGGGTAGAATGTCAAAGGCATCCGTGAGCGGAAAAGAAAGCTCGTAGTTGAGTTATTTGTGATCCCAAGGATCACGTGGTCGCTCACGATTGACAGCACGGGCACCCGCAGAGGGTCTAGGAGGGCGAAAAGGACCAGCATGAGACATTTAGAGAGGTGGACTTGGTTGAGGAATTTCAGCGAACACCTGGCGTGCACCACAAAAAGGAGAAGGTGAAAATGAGTGGGGTGGATGATGAAACCCAAATTTTTTGACAAGCAAATCAAGCTCTATCATCAACAAATCAACAACAAAGCATCAACAAAGCATCAACAGAACCAAACTCCAACATTACAAGCCCATCCTCCTTGTAAAACACCATGAATGAACAAAGGAAAAGAAAAACAAATGAAGAGGACACAGATCTGAATTTCAGTGTATCCGAGAGTAAGAAGGAAGGCAGGAAGAGGGAGGTGAGATGATGGGGTGGTGGGGTATTGAGGTGAGTGAGAAGTGGTGTGGAGAGTTGAGAAGTTGGTGTGGCTTTGGGAAGGATGAGGTTCCGAGAGGGAGTGAGAGCTTGGGTGTGTGGGGTTGTATTGAAGGCTGCGGGAAAGAGAGAGGGATGCTGTGGGTAGAGAGAGAAAAGGTGGTGATAATGTGGGTTGGGTTGATGGTGGAGGAGAGGGAGTTGAGTTGGGGTGGTTTGCAGCCGAGGAGGGGTGTTGAGGTTGAGTGACAGTGGTAGGGCTTCGGGGTTTTTAAAAGGGAGGGGGGTAAGCTTGGTTCGAGCACTCGAAGTTGGACTTCGAGTGCTCGAAAGATGGGCAGAGAGTTGGGAGCCGAGGGGTGAGAGAGGTTGAGTGCTCGGGTGGTGAGTGAGAGAGCTTGGGTGAGGTTGAGAGGGGGTTCGAGCACTCGAAGTTGGACTTCGAGTGCTCAAAAAACTGGCAGTGGCTGCGGAAGGAGAGGGAGATGCCGAGAGTTGAAAGATGGGTTGATGGGGGTTGTTTGGTGGCATGATTACATGCATGCATGCAGGTCGTGGAGAATGGTTGCATGGAGTGGGTTTGATGGTTAGGAGAAGGGGGTGGAATGGTGAATGGTGTGGTCGAGCACCCTAAGCATGGAAGTAGAGTGCTCGAATTGGGACCAGTAGGCTCGGGGATTTGGTGGAAGGGATTTCGAGCACTCGAAATGGGATTTCGAGTGCGCGAGTTGAAGACAGAGAGTTCGGTATTTTGGGCTGAAAATGGATAGCAGCTGCGAGCACTCCAAAGGAACTTGAGAGGGCTCGAAAATGAGGCAGTGGCTGCTTATGAAGGGCTGAAATTGAAGGGCATCAGCGAGCACTTGAAGCTTGGTAGTAGAGTGCTCTAAATTAGGACAGTGGGCATGCAAACCGGATGAAATCACTGGGAAGGATTTTTGAAAAATTGCAACATTATGCCAATGGAAAATTTTCCAATCTTGATACTTTGCAACATGATGCAAAATGGATGGAAATCTCAAAAATGAAAATTTCAAGCTTAAAACATTGCAACATGATGTAAAATGGATGGAATTCTCAAAAATGAAAATTTTAAGCATAGAGAATTTTTTAAAAATTTGCATGTCAGTCCTAAATTCAAGCCATGCATGGAAAATTTGAAACTTGGCACATTATTCCAATCCAATGCATGGATGGATTTTTAGAAAAATTTGGAAAACTTTTCAACTTCTTTCTAATGCATGGATCAAATTGGAAATTTTTTCAAAATGTAACATGATGAGCACTGAAAAGTGCGCATTTAAACCCGTTAAGCTTAAGCATTCTAGTACCTTTATCTATCTTACTTTGCCGTTTTAGACTTATTACGTGTTATTTATATTTTTAGGCACTAATCCCAAAATTGAGCTAACTCAGCCAAATAAGAGCTTAATTGAAGCAATCCTGAGATAAACCAAAGGAGGGAGCAAAGTGGAGAAAGAAAGGAGCAAAAAGGAATCAAGTTGTGCAGCTGAAGAGTTCGATCGATCCAAGTTAAGGTTCGATCGATCGAACATCTATGATCGATCACAGTACTTCTCAATAGATCCAACCTTGGCCTTTGCTGAAATTCCAAGTTTGATCGATCGAACATCACCTTCGATCGATCGAACCCTATTTTGTCCTATTCAAATGATTCATCTTATCCATAGCTGTACGCCTACCAACCACTTTTGTCTTTTTCCCCATAAATATCTTGAAAATATCCCAGCCTTGTCATTATCCGGAGGAGTCAGACCACTTCGATCGATCCAAGATGCAGTTCGATCGATCGAACCCATTTTCGATCGATCCAAGTTAAGGTTCGATCGATCAAACTTCCTCCAGCGAGAAAAAGTTAAAGTCCAGCTCATTTATTCCGTCCTTCATCCAATGATTGGAGAATATGCCTTGCACGACCACAGCTCATCATGGGGTGTATTTGACCTACCTATATAAGGAATATGATACACTTTTTGAGAGAGTCTCTTGTCACACATTGAAAATCATCTTGGAGGCTATTCTTGGAGAGGAAGAAGAAGATGGAGCCATGTTTGGAGCTTGATTCCATGACTACATCCACCTCCTCCATGATTGACTAGATCTACACTTAGGGCTTGGATGAGCCCTAAGTCTTGTGTAATCTAAACCCTTGTATTTCTATTTTTGGGGATTTATATATATATTGTTGTGATTAGTGTTCTAGCCTTGTGAATTTCATGAATCTTGGTATATTTCTATGATTTCCATGGTCTAATTCTTCCTATTAATTCTCTAGTTTATTTACATGTCTATGTGTGATTAAATTAGGAATTATGTCTCACATGATTCATATGGGTTAATTCTTCCATTGATTCTTTATTGTAATTACATGTTGTCTTATGTGTGATTATTTGGGGAATTGATCTCTACACTAGTTTTTCTATATTAATTGCATGTCTATGTGTGGTTAATTGAGAATCTAGTGATGGCTAGACATTAGTGCTTAATGGAATGCTCTTATTATGTCTCTTAATGGTTCATACTTATTCCTTGATGGATTGTGCCTCTCCTTTAGTTTATTTTCATGCTAGTAGTGTAGTTGTAGTGTAGTGTTAGATGGGGAGACAATTCATGCTTGTTCTTTGATGTTCCATGTTTTTGAATGCAAGAAGCATATGCTCTAATATTGTGGTGTAATGGAATTTTGAGCTTAATGAAGGATTAATGACTTGTTATGATATATTGTATCTTTCACATGTGTTTAGACAATATATTCCTCTCCCAATAGTTATATTGTGGCCTCTCACATAATGTTTAGACAATACATGTTTAACTAAGTCATCCTTGTGAATTATTTGGACTATGAGCTTAATGAAAGGTTTAATGACTTGATTTGATATTTTGTTCTCTTCACATGTTGTCTAGACAATAAATTCCTCTTCCAATAGATATATTGTAGCCTTTCACATGTTGTTTAGACATTATACACTTGTTAAGTCACCTTTGCTAGTCGAACCAATTTTATTCACAACAATGTATTCCCCATTAATGGAAAGAAAGTGCTTAATTACATGAGCTTAGTGGTGATTCCAACACCCTAAGTCCTCTCTTCTCATCTCTTAAATCCCTATCTCTACTTAGTTTTATTTTTATTGCATTTTAATTAATTCTTTTCTAGAAGTAATCAACCAACCCAACTCTCTTTTGCAATCATTTGGTATGCTAGAGTCGAAGTTGAAATTCCAACACGTATAATCCTTTGGGATGATCCCTACTCACTCTTGCTACGTTAGAAGTGGTGTTGGTAGTGGTTTTTATAAATTTAAATTTGACATAAAAGGCTTTTCTTGAACCACACATTCACTACATTTAGTTTGGCATTTACAAGCGACCTCGTCAGATTTTACCTTTCCAATGCATGGATGATTTTGAGAAAATTTTCAAGCCTTGGAACATCTCTTCAATGCATGGATGGGATTTGGTCTCTTCAAATGCATGGATGAATGTAGGAAATTTTTTTTTAAAACCTTGCACTTCATCTCCAATGCATGGAAAATTTTGGGGAACCATGATCCAACAATGCATTGAAAATGAGAGGTTGTGCACATGAGTTGCATGCCAAAGATCCTATGAAATTGCTAGAAAGCGATGGAAATTTCCAGGAATGAAAATTAGAGCTAAGAAGGTCTAAGAGGCCGGTCTAAAATTGCAGAACACAACTGAAGACCATTTCAGAAAAATCAAATTTTTGGCTTTTCGAAACCATTTCCCAGAAAATTTCAAGGCTCAGGCAATGGAAAGAGGGGGGGGGGGGGGGGGGGGGGAAAGCTTGGAAATTGGAAGAATTGCTTCCCTTGCTTTGCTAAATTTAATGTCGATAGCTAGACGAAGTTAGAGTTGGCACTAATCCTCATAAATTGGGTTCGGCAAGAGGATTTCCTCAACTTTTCGGGTTGGGATTGTGCCATCAATGTAAGGCTTAAGCCGTTGGCCATTAACCTTGAAGAGTGATCCTTTTGTAGGATCATGAAGTTCGATTACTCCATGAGGAAAGACAGTAGTGACAATGTATGGACCATCCCATCTTGATCGGAGTTTACCGGGAAAGAGTTTCAAGCGGGAATTGAAAAGCCAAACCTTTTGTCCGGGGGCAAAAGACTTCTTGACGATGTGTTTGTCATGAAAAGCTTTAGTCTTTGCCTTGTAGATTTTTGCGCTTTCATACGCGTCATTACGCAATTCCTCAAGTTCATTTAATTTCAACGCACGATTAGAGCCGGCTTGTTTGAGATCAAAATTGAACCTTTTTATGGCCCAATAAGCACGGTGCTCTAATTCTACAGGGAGATGACATGCTTTGCCAAAGACAAGTCGATATGGTGACATGCCAATGGGTGTCTTATAAGCTGTCCGGTAAGCCCAAAGTGCATCGTTTAGCCTTAATGACCAATCTTTGCGGTCCGGTCTAACCGTTTTTTCCAAAATGTGCTTAATCTCCCAGTTAGAAATCTCTACTTGACCACTCGTTTGAGGGTGGTAAGGTGTAGCAACCTTATGAATGACGGAATACTTGGTAAGGACGGATTTGAGATAACGATTTCGGAAATGAGATCCGCCATCACTAATGATTGCTCGGGGCGTACCAAAATGACTAAAGATATGGGACTGAATGAATTGGATCACAACTTTATGATCATCGGTTTTGGTAGCCTCGGCTTCAACCCATTTAGACACATAATCCACCGCTACAAGGATGTACTCATAGCAATAAGAAGATGGAAATGGTCCCATGAAGTCAATCCCCCACACATCAAAAGTTTCAACAATTAAAATGTTGGTGAGGGGCATCATGTCTCTTCGGGACATGGATCCAAGTTTTTGACATCGTTCACATGATTTGCAAAAATTGTATGCATCCCGAAACAAGGTAGGCCAAAAGAATCCGCTTTGAAGAACTTTGTTAGCGGTCTTTTTGGCACTGAAATGGCCTCCACAAGCAAGAGTATGGCAAAAATTTAGAATGCTTGTGGTCTCGGTTTCAGGAATGCATCGCCGGATGATTTGGTCCGGGCAATACTTGAATAGTTCCGGATCTTCCCAAATGAAATGCTTGACTTGGGAGAAAAACCGGTCCTTCTCTTGTTTGGATCAATGAGTTGGAATTTTGCCAACCGCAAGATAGTTGACAATATCCGCAAACCATGGAAGATTGAAATGTGAAACTTGAAGAAGTTGCTCATCCGGAAAGGAATCACAGATGGCTGCGAATTCGGAAGATTTTTTAATAAGTAAGCGAGAGAGATGATCGGTGACAACATTGTCGGTCCCTTTTTTGTCCTGGATGTCAATGTCAAACTCTTGAAGTAAGAGGATCCATCGAATTAAACGGGGTTTTGTCTCTTTTTTCGCTAACAAATGCCTAAGAGCGGCATGATCCGAAAAGACGATGACCTTGGAGCCAAGAAGATAAGAGCGAAATTTATCCAAGGCGTACACCACAGCTAGCAATTCTTTTTCAGTGGTGGTGTAGTTCAATTGGGCATCGCAGAGAGTCTTGCTGGCATAATAAATGACATGCGGAAGTTTATCCACACGTTGGCCCAAAACCGCCCCTAATGCATAGTCGGATGCATCACACATGATCTCAAAGGGAAGAGACCAATTAGGTGGTTTCATGATTGGGGCGGATGAGAGGAGAGTGCGAAGTTTGATGAAAGCTTTCATGCAAGCGTCATCAAAATTGAACGGAACATCCTTGGCTAAGAGATTACACAAGGGCTGTGAGATTTTGCTAAAATCTTTGATGAAGCGACGATAGAATCCGGCATGGCCAAGAAAAGAACGAATTTCACGGACGGAATTCGGAGGAGGAAGATTAGAGATTAACTCAACTTTTGCCTTGTCTACCTCGATTCCCCGCTTAGAAATGACATGTCCTAAAATAATGCCTTCTTGGACCATGAAGTGGCTTTTCTCCCAACTTAGAATGAGATTCGTCTCTTTGTATCTTTGGAGCACAAGAGACAGATTTTTGAGACACGAGTCAAAGGAAGAGCCAAATACGGAAAAATCGTCCATGAAAACTTCCAAGAACTTTTCAACCATATCCGAGAATATGGACATCATGCACCTTTGGAACGTCGCCGGCGCATTGCAAAGCCCAAAAGGCATGCGTCGATAGGCAAAAGTACCAAAGGGACATGTGAATGTTGTTTTCTCTTGATCTTGGGGGGCGATTGCCACTTGGTTATAGCCGGAATAACCATCAAGAAAATAATAAAAGCTTTGGCCGGCTAACCTTTCTAGGATTTGATCAATAAATGGGAGTGGAAAATGATCCTTTCTAGTTGATGAATTAAGTTTCCGGTAGTCAATGCACACACGCCACCCGGTGGTAGTTCGTTGTGGCACGAGCTCACCCTCCGAATTTTCAACAACGGTGAGACCAGATTTCTTGGGAACAACTTGTGTGGGGCTCACCCACTTGCTATCAGAGATAGGGTAGATGATTCCTGCATCTAGCAATTTGATCACCTCTTTCATGACCACTTTCTTCATATTTGGATTTAACCGGCGCTGGACCTCTCTAGTAGGCTTTGCATCATCCTCCATATGAATACGGTGCATACAAATGGAGGGGTCAATTCCTTTTAAATCTGCCACTGTCCAACCAATAACTTCTTTATGCTCTTGGAGCACCGCTAAAAGGTTGGTCTCTTGGTCTTTTTGAAGGTCCGAGGCAATGATGACCGGAAGGGTTTGCTTTGGACCAAGGAACACATACTTGAGATGGGCCGGGAGCTGCTTAAGCTCAAGTTATGGTGGAGATAGCAATGATGGGACCGGAGGAGTAGTGGAAAGTTGGGGAAGTGGTTCTTTTGGAATTTTCCAAGGAGGTACATCCATGATAGCATTAATATCAAGCAAGGAATTGACTTCTTGAATGGCTTAATCAACATCAAAGTTTGAGAAGTCAAAATGGGACATGCAAGTTTTAAGAGGATCTTTGCTTAGAATGAAGGGGAGAGATTCTTCGACCACTTCATCAATGACATCCACAAGAAAACAATCATCCTCATTGGAGGGATGTTGAGTTGCATGAAAGATGTGGAGTTTGACTTGCATATTTCCAAAAGCAATGTCCATCACCGCGGTTTGGCAATTAATTGATGCATTAGCCGTGGCTAAAAATGGCCTACCAAGGATCACGGGAATGTACTTTTTTGGGTCATGGACCGGTTCCATATCAAGAACCACAAAATCTACCGGGAAGTAGAATTTGTCCACTTTGATGATAACGTCCTCGAGAATACCTCGTGGATGCTTGACCGATCTATCGGCAAGTTGCAAAACCACGGAAGTCGGCTTAAGATCTCCCAAACCAAGTTGTAGGTAGACTGAATATGGAATTAAATTCACACTAGCTCCTAAGTCAAGGAGGGCCCTCTCAATTTTCCTGTCACCAATGACGCAAGAGATTGTGGGGGTACCCGGATCCTTATACTTCGGAGGAGTGCTGTGCTGAATAATAGCACTAACATTTTCAGTCAACCTCACCTTTTTTGGCAAATGATTTTTAGAAATGCGCTTTTGAGTGCACAAATCTTTGAGAAATTTTGCATAGGGAGGGATTTGCTTGATAGCATCCAAGAGGGGCAAGTTAATCTTCACTTGCTTGAAAACTTCCCACATGTCTTGAATTTTACAATTCTTGTTCCCAAAATGTGTCGACTCTTGAAGACGTTGAGGAAACGGAGCTTTTGGCTCAGAAGTAGTTTCCACATTTGGGGTGACATGTGTGGGATTTCCGTGAATGGTATTTGGATAAGAATTTGGATTGGAAGAGCTTGGATTTGGATTAGAAGAGCATGGATTTGGATTTTTCAAAGGAGGGTTTTTCTCACTTGTGTCTCCATCAACCTTGTTGTCAACCACTCTGCCACTCCGAAGGGTGGTGATAGCTTGAACTTGTTCATGAGTCGGCCTACTCGGAGGAGGGGTTTCATCAATCACATGCATTCCTCTAGGATTTTCAAAAGGTTGAACGTGAAGCTTACCCTTGTCCTTTTGGAGCAATTAGTTCACCGAATTAGCTATTTGGCCCACTTGATTTTCGAGCTTAGCTATGGATTGAGTATGTGAGTGAACCCTTTGGAGAGTAGGCTGCAAAGATGTCAAGAGTTGCTTATTAGAATCCATGATTTGCTTGTTCAATGATTCCATCATTTGCTTGTTTGCAGCTACTATCTCGTCAGTTGGACACACAGGAGGTTGATTGGAAACATTTGGATTGTAAGGAGGACGGTAGCTTGAAGAGGCTTGGAAAGGCCTACCTTGATATTGAGAAGAGGGCTGATTTTGAGGCCCTTGATTTTGAAATTTGGAATTTTGTGGGGCTTGTTGCCTCCACGAAAAATTCGGATGGTCCCTCCAACCCGGATTATATGTATTGGAATACGGGTTATGCCCGGGCCTTAAGAACATGGCATTAGCTTGCTCTTGGTTGGGATTGGGAAATTACTCCGGTGTGGGGCAATCTTCCGAGAGATGGAATGGATTAGTACATGAAGCACAAACCAAACTTACCGAATTTTGAGACAATGAAGGAGGAAGATGTGGTGCCATCAATTGGTAGAATTTATGAGCTATGGCATCCACTTGAGATGATTCCTCCCTTATTGATTTTAGTTGACAAGGGTTTATGTTCTTTGCAATGGTTGAGGTCGGAGCCCTACGAGAATTATGTTGAAGTGAATTTTCGCTTAAATTCTCAAGTAGGGTCCAAGCCTCATCCGCATTCTTGGACATGAACATCCCACCACAAGAAGAATTAACCATGAATCTATGGGTTTCGGTCAAGCCGGCATAGAAAGCTTACACTAATTGCCATTTTGGGATCAAATGATGAGGACATTTCCGAAGAAGATCTTGTAGCCTTTCCCAAGTCTCATGGAGTTGTTCTCCATCAATTTGAGAAAAGCTTAGAATGGAACGCCTCATTTGGTTGGTTTTACTCACCGGATAATACTTCTTAAGGAATTCTTGTTGCAATTGAGCCCAAGAAGTAATGGAATTGGGAGCGAGGGAGTTCAACCAATATTTTGCCCTATCCTTTAGGGAGAATGGGAAAAGATGGAGATGGAGTGCATTGTCCGGAAAACCTCTCAACCGGATGGTCGAACAGATTTCAAGGAACTCATCAAGATGCTTATATGGATCTTCATTATCAAAGCCATGAAATGATGGAAGCATTTGGATGGTGCTTGATTTGATCTCATATTGAGTTGCATCGATGTTTGGTATTACTATGCAAGAAGGAGAAGCATAGGTGGTAAGGATGAAATGATCTCTAAGAGTCATTGGCTCAATATTAGGAATTTCAGCCCCTTTCATTCCCCGGATTTCCTATATTATCTCCCATTGTATTAAATTCAGTTTCAAGATCCCTTGTAAGAGTAGATTCCCTAAGGTTTCTTCTAAGAGTTCTTTCAAGAGAATTGATATCAATGGGCGAATCGATTGTGGGTAGAAAGAGTGACCTACGACCGAACATCAACAGCACAACATATAATCAACAAAGCAATTCATTATCCACAACTCCATATACGATGTTTCCTTTCTCCTCAATTATCAAGACAGAAAATCAATGGCCACGACAAGGACCAATGCTTATACATAGAATTAAAACAATAATGTAGCCTCAACAAGGGCTTGCAAATAAATTAACTACTTCTAAGCTTAACACATGCACGATATCTTACAATGTGAAACTAAAAGGTCAAGAAACTTACCTGGGGTCCTCTAGACTTACGCTTTGCTAGCGTTCCCACGGCGAGATTCGAGTTCCTAGAACCTTACAACACGAAAATGGTTAAACCACACGAAAAAAAAAATGCACAAAACACAATATGCACAATCAAACTAAATTTAACCCTAAACTTTGGTTGCTAAACCGTTTGCAAGTCCCCGGCAACGGCACCAAAAATTGATTGGCGGTCGAAATCAATTATAAATCAACTCTCTTCGCAATAGCACGAATCATTGTAAAATAGGGCTATTGGACGGGTAAGTCGAACCACTGGGACTGCGCTAGTCTTAAAGCAACCTAAGTATCTAAAGTCATTTTAGAGTGATGAGGGGTTTATAAAGGGTTTGTGTGTTTGTCACTAAACTAAGAAATTAAAATGCATAAAACAATAGATTGCAATGAAATTGAAGAAGTGAGATACAAGTAGAAAAGACTAGGAAGATGAATCTACACTACAACCTAAGTACATGCTAGATTAGGTCTAGATTTGGGGATAAATAGCATATATGCAATGGTCAAGAAATATGAAGCAACTTCGTTGCTTAATAATCATCAAGAAGTTCACTTAATCAAAACAAGAATGATCCATCAAAAGCTACCATAGTTGAACTACTTAAACTAAGGTGTAGAATCAAATACACTATCTCAAGCAAAAGACCATCAAGCTTTCAATCAAATGGTGAAGCACATGAAGGTAGGAATCAAGTATAAACCATCAAAGGAGGTACCTAAGCAATGGAATATCAAGTTTCAAAATCAACATTCCTTGAAAAACATTCATAGTCTATATTTTCATTGTCACTATGAAAATAAAAGCAATAAGACTGATCCAAGAATCATCAAAGATATGACAATGAACTTACATCAACCATTTACACATTAAAATTCATTACAAGAAGGAATATGCTCTTAGACTATGAAACTACCATACATTATACATTATAGTCCCCAAAAGTATAGCCTAATCTAGAACATGATCAAAAGAGGAGGCTTCATCACCTCCCTAGATGGAGGTTTAGCTCTCCATTGATACAAAAATGGAAGAAGAAGACGAAGAATACAACTTCATTTTCGAGCTCTACTGTAGCACTCAAGAACACTCTCTTCCTTGCTCTCTTCTCTCTCCTCTATTCTTGTAAGAATGAATCATAACATCTATGTGGTCCTCCCTCTCTTTTATCAAGCTCAAGTCAAGGCTCTCTCTCCTCCAAGGAACACCTCCAACCACTTCATAAAGAAGGAAGATGGCATTGAGGAAACCAATGTGCAAGTGGCTGAAATTGAGCCATTTCCGAGTGCAATCTGCCAGAATTTTGAGCACTCGAAGGGTGGTCTCGAGCACTCGAAATTAGTGTAATGAGCAACATGCAATTATTGCCCATCTTTGACCCACTGTGGAAGAATGACCGTAACTTTGTGCTCCGAACTCTGAATGATGATCTGTTTGAAGATTTGGAGAGCTGATTCAGAGCTTTAAAAACTTCATGTTTTGATGAAGACCAGCACTTTAGTGCTGCCAGGCAGTTCTGTGCATCTCTGGTAAGAAGATCATAACTCTCTGCTCCGAACTCCGAATGATGAACTGCTTGAAGATTTAGAAAGCTGATTCAGAGCTCTAAATCTTTCATGTTATGATAGAAGTCCAGTTCTTGAGTTTGCGAGGTCAAAAATGGCAACAAAAGTCAGGTTCTACTGCTGCCAGAATTTCAGAATTGGCACCCTTTTTGTTCAAAATTCCACAAGGGATCATTTTTGCTTCCTTTTTGCAATTTAACCTGAAAATGTACAAAAACATGCAAATGGAGATAATCTACATAAAATAATCAATTAATGGACTTTGTTAATGTAATTTAGGGCGGTTGAATATACAGTATTCGGCGCTTATCATTTACCTGATATCGGAGGATTATTTTTCCCTTTGGTGATTTAACTGTCAAGGGAAACCTTCTTGCAATGGATTTGTGTGAAGTAGGTATGTTTATACTTGTTTCTTTTGGTATTTTTTCGATGTGCGACAACCTTGTGGCTCATACTACTGAGCTTAGAGTCATTGAGTATGACCTCTACAAGACATTTGTCCCAGGCAATTTAAAGCCTGAGACAATTGACTCCTCGGCGCTGAGCCTGAGGGGAAGTTTTGCTAAATCAGACACTTAGGGTCCGTAGCGAATGACTCCTCGGCACTGAGCCAGAGGGGAAATTTTGCTGAATCGGACACTTAGGGTCCGTAGCGAATGACTCCTCAGCGCTGAGCCTGAGGGGAAATTTTGTTAAACCAGACACTTAGGGTTCGTAGCGAATGACTCCTCGGCGTTGAGCCTGAGGGGAAATTTTGCTAAACCGGACACTTAGGGTCCGTAGCGAATGACTCCTCGGCGCTGAGCTTGAGGGAAATTTTGCTGAACCGGACACTTAGTGTCCATAGCGAATAACGCCTCGGCGTTGAGCTTGAGGGGAAATCTTGCTGAACCGAACACTTAGGGTCCGTAGCAGATGGATTACTCCCCGGCGCTGAGTTTGAGGGGAAATTTTGTTAAACTGGACACTTAGGGTCCGAAGCGAATGACTCCTCGGTGCTGAGCCTAAGGAGAAGTTAGCTGAACCATTCGTATATATATTCATTTTTTTTTTTTTATTTAGAATAACCTGTCATGAGGCCAAAGACTCAAAAATGATAGGAGGCCAAGAAAGTGAGTAACAGTGGCTGGGAAGTTTCTTATTCATTTTTTGGAGACTTTCTTCCACTAAGACTCTCTTCTTGGCGGCTAGACGTATTGGATTATGTATATATCAACTGCATCCTTTTTCTACTTGTATTCGATGTGGGACATAGATTAGATTTCATCAAATATAGGTCAATAACTCCATCTTTACAAAAAGGTCAGTGTAAGGAATGCCTCTGGTATTAGGCTTGGCCGCTTTCAATACTAGTGGGCCCTCCTTACACTACACTCAACTATTTTAATATTCCCATATATAACAGAATGCAAAACATACTTTTTTATCGATGTGGGATAGAAAGCTTTAAACAAAAAGATTCATTGTGAAGAATACCTCTTAATATCTTGATTTTGGCATTGCTTCTTGGCATAAAAATTGCATAATGCGTCTTGGCATATAAAAATTGCATTATGTGTACGCATAAAAATGTATAAAAATCACATAATTGTAGGGTAGGGTACTAGTATGGCCCCCATTTTTAAGGAAAGAAAGAAATGAAGCATAATGGCTTCCCACATCGAATATGATAGAAGTAACATAAAGAAATAAATTGGCTGACTGTGGGCATAAGCAGCCTTATTTGTGAAGAAATTCTCGTAAAATTGACAAACTTATCTAATGGTAGTACCTTTTAAGGCGTATCGCATTACAAGGACACGTCATGGGACGCCATCAGCTTCGGCTAAACGGTATACTCCCTTCCCCACTACTTCGGTAACCCTATAGGGTCCGATCCAATTGGGTTACAGTTTCTTTACATGAGCTATCTTTTGCTTCAAAACCCAATCGCCTACCACAAAACTCCTGAGCCTAACGCGATTGTTATAGCTGCTGCACAACTGCTGCTGATATGAAACAAGCCTAATTGCTACAGCATCCCTCTTCTTATCCAGGAGATCGAGGCTGTGTTCAAGCTGCTGCCCATTGTGTCCTTCAAGTAGCAAGAATGTCCGAAGGGTTGGAACTGCCACCTCGATTGGGATCACAACTTTAAAACCATAGGCCATGGCAAATGGACTTTCCCCCATGGGCCGCCGTGGAGTGGTTCGGTACGCCCAAAGCACGTGAGGGAGATTCTCGTACCATTTTATTTTGAGCTTCTCCAACTTCTTCTTTAAACAACTAAAAATGGTTCGGTTAGTTATTTCAGCCTGTCCATTCCCTTGTGGATGACTGACCGCAGCCAGTTTTTGTATAATTCCTTGTTCGACGAAGAATTTTCTTGTACTCTTATTATCGAGGTTCTTACCATTGTCCATCATAATGACTTTTGGTACCCCAAACCGGCAAATGATGTTGTTCCAAAGGAAACTTTTTACCTGCTCATGGGTCACACTTGAGTAAGCCTCGGCTTCCACCCATTTTGTGAAGTAGTCTGTAGCTAGCAACACATATTCCTTTTATTCCACCGTCTTGGGTAGAGGGCCCACCATATCAATCCCCCACTGTGCGAATGGCTATGGATTTGCCATTGCATGCAAATCTTCGGTAAGTTAATGTTTCATTGGACCGTGGCGCTGACATTTATCACATCTCCTGGCATACTCTTCAGCATTCCGAGCCAAATATGGCCAGAAGTAGCCTTGAGTTAGAACCTTATGTGCGAGGGATCTGCCCCAGAGTGGTTGCCGCAATCTCCATCATGAATCTGCTTCAATACCACAAGAGCCTCAGTAGGGCTTAAACATTTCAGGTAAGGACCTGAAAATAACTTCCGGTACAACTGGTTGTTAATGATGGCATATTTAGCTACGGTGAGTCTGAGCTTCCGCGCCTCAGTTTTCTGGTTTGGAAAGTCCCATGCTTGAGGTAGGCTTCCAATGGATCAATCTAGCATGGCTCTTGCGGAATGGCTGGAATCACCATTACCTCTTGCTGAAGGTTGATGCTAGGTTCGTCCAGGATGTCAATTGGCACAATCCGAGTCAGATCTTCATTTGAGGATGATGTTGTTGTGGCCAATTGATCTGCCTTAGCATTCTCAACACGAAGTACCAGGTGGAATTCGACTTGATCTAATCCTCGTGTAACATTCTCCACAACTTCTTTGTAGGCTTTCATCCTTTCCTCTTTAGGGTGATACTGACCTGTCACTTAATTTATAACAAGTTGTGAGCTACTAAAAACTTTTAAACACCGTACCTAAAGGCTGTAGGCCAATCAAAGACCAGCAAGTAACGCCTCATATTCGGCCTCATTGTTAGTAGCAGGGAAATTCAGACAAATTGACTGCTGCAATTTGGTTCCTTTGGGTGTTGATACAACAACCTCAACTCCTGCACTTGTTTGATTCGAGGAACCATCAACCCGAAGCTCCCACTGTGGTTCAGGGAGTTCTGGTTCTTCGGGAGTGTCCTCGTATTCTAGGAGAAAATCTATTAAGGCTTGTCCCATGTGTGGCACCTTCGGCTCATAGATTATGTCGAAGGAACTGAGCTAGATGGCCTATTTGGTAATTCTTCCAGATAAATTTGGCTTAGAAAGTATACCCCGTATAGGGTAGTTAGTGAGTACCACAATGCCATGAGATTCAAAATAATGCCGAAGCTTCCTCGTTGCATAAACCAAGGCTAGGATGATTTTATCTACTTTGCTATACCGTGTTTCTGCATCTTTCATTGTTTTACTTGTGTAGAAGACTGGGTATTGATTCTTTCCTTCCTTTCTAATTAGCACTGCACTTGTCGCTATGCTAGAAATCGCTAAATACATAATAAGACCTTCTCCAGGTTTTGGAGTGGATAGAATTGGAGGTTTGGCCATATATCATTTCAATTGGTTGAGGGCCACCTGCTGCTGAGGTTCCCATATATCCTTATTCTTAGATCTTATGGCATTGAAGAATGGTTTGCACTTATATGATAATCGAGATATAAACCGGCTGAGAACTGTGATCTGACTGATAAGAACTTGCTCCTCCCTACGAGTTTTTAGTTCCTGATTCTGCATGAGGGCCTTAGCCTAAGCTGGGCTTACCTCTATCCCTCTCTTATTCACTATATGGCTGAGGAATTGACCTGATGATACTGCAAAGGAGCAATTGGAAGGATTCAACTTCATGTTGTACTTCTTTAGAGTATTAAAAACTTCCTCGAGGTGCTTTGGATGGTCTTCCTTCTTCACACTTTTGACCACCATGTCATCTATGTATGCTTCAACCATCTTCCCTAACAAGGTGTCGAAGATCTTGTTAACAAGGCGTTGATAAGTGGCCTCGACATTCTTCAGCCCAAAGGGCATGACCCTGTAACAATAAGTGCCCTTTTCTGTAATAAAAGCAGTTTTTTCTTCATCTTCTGGATTCATAGGAATCTGATTATATCCTGAGTACGCATCAAGGAATGTAAGCCTCTCGTGGCCCGTAGTGGCATTAACCATCTGATCTATCTTCGGTAGAGGGAAGCTATCTTTAGGGCAGGCTTTGTTAAGGTTGGTATAGTCTATGCAAACCTTCCATTTCCTATTTTTCTTTTGGACGACCACCACGTTTGACAGCCATTGTGGATATTGCACCTCTCGGATGAAACCTGCTTCAACAACTTGTTCACATCTTCAGCTATAATGCAATTGAGTTCAGGGGCAAACCTTCGGTGTTTCTGCTTCACCGGTTTGAACTCTAGATCCACCTTCAGGCTATGGCAGGTGACTAAAGGATCGATCCCTACCATGTCCGAATGATCCCATGCAAAAACATCTGCATTGCTCCGAATGACATTGATTAATGCTTCATTTTCTTCGGATGTGGAAAAAGATCCTAAATAAGTGATCTTTTGGGGATCGCCGAGGATAACTTCTATAGCTTCGAGGATCTCCTCGGTAGGCTTCGCAGCTTCTTCTTCCTATTCTACCTTAAGATACTTGGGCAGAGGGCTCTGTAATTGCTATTTGGGTATATCTCTAGGAGTCACGCCTGGTTGAGGCTATCTAGACACCTTCTTTACTTCAGCCTGTGTCAGCATATAGCATTCTTTCGCAGCGACTTGATCGCCCCATAGATTAATAACCTCTTTTCCGTCCGGAGATAAGCACCGCATCACCTGATGAAGGATGGATGGAATTCTTTTCATTTGGTGTATCTAGCCTCTTCCCATGATGAGATTATAGAAAGGGTGGATCTCTGTTAATACAAAGTTCTCCTTCAAAGTCCTCTTCACCGCAGTTACAGATAAGTCTATTACCCCAAGGGGATCTACTCTTGTGCCATAAAACCCCATTTTGTGAAGTAGTCTATAGCTAGCAACACGTATTCCTTTTGTTCCATGGTCTTGGGTAGACGACCCACCATATCAATCCCCCACAGTGCGAATGGCCATGGATTTGCCATTGCGTGAAAATCTTCGGCAGGTTAATGTTTCATTAGACCATGGCGCTAACATTTATCACATCTCCTGGCGTACTCTTCAGCATTCCGAGCCAAATATGGCCAGAAGTAGCCTTGAGTTAGAACCTTATGTGCGAGGGATCCGCCTCCAGAGTGGTTGCCGCAATCTCCGTCACGAATCTGCTTCAATACCACAAGAGGCCCAGTAGGGCTTAAACATTTCAGGTAAGGACCTGAAAATGACTTCTAGTACAACTAGTTATTGATGATGGCATATTTAGCTGCAGTGAGTCTGAGTTTCCGTGCCTCACTTTTCTAGTTTGGAAGAGTCCCATGCTTGAGGTAGGTTTCCAATGAATCAATCCAGCATGGCTCTCGCGAAATAGCTGGAATCACCATTACCTCTTGTTGAAGGTTGATGCTAGGTTCGTCCAGGATGTCAATTGGCATAATCCGAGTCAGATCTTCATTTAAGGATGATGCTGTTGTGGCCAATTGATCTGCCTCAGCATTCTCAACACGAGGTACCTAGTGGAATTTGACTTGATCGAATCCTCGTGTAACATTCTCCACAGCTTCTTTGTAGGCTTTCATCCTTTCCTCTTTGGGGTGATACTGACCTGTCACTTGATTTATAACAAGTTATGAGTCACTAAAAACTTTTAAACACCGTATTTGAAGGCTGCTGGCCAATCGAAGACCAACAAGTAACGCCTCATATTTGGCCTCATTGTTAGGAGCAGGGAAATTTAGACAAATTGACTGCTGAAATTTGGTGCCTTCGGGTGTTGATACAACAACACCAACTCCTGCACTTGTTTGATTCGAGGAACCATCAACCCGAAGCTCCCATTGTGGTTCAGGGAGTTCTGGTTCTTCGGGAGTGTCCTCGTATTCTAGGAGAAAATCTGCTAAGGCTTATCCCTTGTGTGACACCTTCGGCTCATAGGTTATGTCAAAGGAATTGAGCTCGATGGCCCATTTGGTAATTCTTCCAGATAAATATGGCTTAGAAAGTATACCCCGTATAAGGTAGTTGGTGAGTACCACAATGCTATGAGATTCGAAATAATGCCGAAGCTTCCTCTTTGCATAAACCAAGGCTAGGATGATTTTCTCTACTTTGCTATACCGTGTCTCTGCATCTGTCATTGTCTTACTTGTGTAGAAGACTGGGTATTGATTCTTTCCTTCCTCTCTAATTAGCACTGCACTTATCGCTATGCTAGAAATCGCTAAATACATAATAAGAACTTCTCCAGGTTTTGGAGCAGATAGAATTGGAGGTTCGGCTATATATCGTTTCAACTGGTTGAGGGCCACCTGCTGCTGAGGTCCCCATATATCCTTATTCTTAGATCTTATGGCATCGAAGAATGGTTTGTACTTATCTGATAATCGAGATATAAATCGGCTGAGAGCTGCGATCCGACCGGTAAGAACTTGCACCTCCCTACGAGTTTTTGGTTCCTGATTCTGTATGAGGGCTTTAGCCTGAGCTGGGCTTACCTCTATCCCTCTCTTATTCACTATATGGCCGAGGAATTGACCTGATGGTACTACAAAAGAGCACTTAGAAGGATTCAGCTTCATGTTGTACTTCTTTAGAGTATTGAAAACTTCCTCGAGGTACTTCGGATGGTCTTCCTTCTTCACACTTTTGACCACCATGTCATCTATGTATGCTTCAACCGTTTTCCTTAACAAGTTGTCGAAGATCTTGTTAACAAGGTGTTAATAAGTGGCCCCGGCATTCTTCAGCCAGAAAGGCATGACCCTGTAACAATAAGTGCCCTTTTCTGTAAAAAAAACAGTTTTTTTTTCATCTTCTGGATTCATAGGAATCTGATTATATCCTGAGTACGCATCGAGGAATGTAGCCCGTAGTGGCATCAACCATCTGATCTATCTTCGGCAGAGGGAAGCTATCTTTAGGGCAGGCATTGTTAAGGTTGGTATAGTCTATGCAAACCCTTCACTTCCCATTCTTCTTTTGGATGACCACCATGTTTGACAACCATTGTGGATATTGCACCTCTCGGATGAAACCTGCTTGCAACAACTTGTTCACTAATAATGCGATTGCGTTCAGAGGCAAACCTTCGGTGTTTCTGCTTCACTGGTTTGAACTTCGGATCCACCTTTAGGCTATGGCAGGAGACTAAATGATCGATCCCTACCATGTTCGAATGATCCCATGCAAAAACATCTGCATTGCTCTGAATGACATCGATTAATGCTTCCTTTTCTTCGGATGTGGTAGAAGAGCCTAAATAAGTGATCTTCTAGGGATCACCGAGGATAACTTCTACGGCTTTGAGGATCTCCTCGGTAGGCTTCGCAGTTTTTTCTTCCTCCTCTACCTTAAGATACTTGGGCAAAGGGCTCTGTAATTGCTATTTGGGTATATCTCTGGGAGTCACGCCTGGTTGAGGCTGTCTAGACACCTTCTTTGCTTCAGCCTGTGTCAGCATATAACATTCTTTCACAGTGACTTGATCGCCCCATAGATTAATAAACTCTTTTCCGTCCAGAGATAAGTACCGCATCACCTGATGAAGGGTGGATGAAACTCCTTTCATTCGGTGTATCCAGCCTCTTCCCATGATGAGATTATAAGAAGGGTGGATCTCTGTTAAGACAAAGTTCTCATTCAGAGTCCTCTTCGCCGCAGTTACGGATAAGTCTATTACCCTAAGGGGATCTACTCTTGTGCCATCGAACCCCATCAATGGGCTGGAGGTAGGTCGAATTGATGACAACGGGATCTCTAACTACTCAAAAACCGTATTTGTAATGACGTTGGCACTACTCCCTGGGTGTATCAAAACCCTCTTGATTATGCAATTCGCTACTAAAAGACTGATGACTAATAGATCCTCATGGGGGAGTTGAACTCTGGATAGGTCGCCATCGCCGAATCTAATACTAATGCTGCCTGAAGCGATATCATTGACCAAGGATAACTTCCTGAGCTTATGGGTTGCCCTCAATCTGGATCTGTATACCTCCTCAGTACTTGATCATCTTTAGATCTGCCATGTATTGTATGAATGACCTTTACTTGAGTACCTTCTACCTTGTGAGGATAGACCTCGCGGGGCTTCACATACTCCTTCGACATGAGGTAATCTGCTAACTCACCTTTGGCTATCATACTTTCCACTTGTCGCCTAAGGGATCTGCAATCATTGGTTGAATGCCCATAATCTCGATGATAAGCGCAATGCTTGCTTTTGTCCCTCTGCTCCAAGTGTTGCTTCATTGGCTGCAGGGCTGTGAACCTCATCTTATTCTTTTGGAAGAGTCGAGCCAAGGTAGTTCAGAGAGGTGTACACCTTTACTCTATCCTTTGCCTCTTCTCAGGTGCCTGGGTGATCAGCGTTGAGGCGCGCTGGCTTTTCTGGATTTTTGAATTTGGAATTTTTGCCCGAGGCTTGTTCTCCACTGTCACGAAGGTGGCGTACTGCGCTCGGTGGGCTACATTTTCCTGGAGCCGGATGTAGATCTGGGCCCTGGCATTAAGAGTCTGCATGTCGGGAGGAGAATATTTGACCAAGGAAATATGAAACTTCGTCCCCTGAATCATTGCAAGTTTAAATGTTTGTATAGCAGTCGCGGGATGACAGTATGCTATTTCCGAGGCTTCCATGTTGAATTTAGATAAGAAATCCTGTAGTGTTTCCCCTTTCTTTTGCCTTACGGTGAAGAGGCTAGCAATACTCTTCTTTTGCTTCTTATTTCCGCCGTATTGTGCTAGGAACATGGTGTACAGAGTTACGTAATTCGAGATGGACTTGTGTGGCCTATTCCTGAACCACTCTATTGCTGCTCCTGTCAAATTGGTAGGAAAAACTCTACATATCTAAGGATCATTACGGTTATCCAAACCCATCTTTTGGGCATAATGATCCAGGTGCCGAAAAGGATCTCCCGTACCCTCAAACTAAGTAAAAGAAGGCATGGTTAATTTCTTGGGCCTCTCAACCATATATACATCGTCAGTGAAATGAGTCTTCACCAGGGAGTTTTTGTACTCTCTGGCCATCTCAGCGGGTGTCTGAATCTTCAGGAGTCTTTTCTCATCAAAGGGATCCTGAACACCTGCACCATTTGGAATACCATTGGACCATACCGTGAGCTTATGGCTAGACTCGACTTGCTCATCCTGTGTGTGACGAGGGAAGTTGTCTGAAGCGACTGCCTCAGACCTTGCCCTCTATTGTTGCTAAACCTCGTTTGGCTGAGCCTCATTGGGTCGTGCTCCATTAAGTTGAGGCCCGTTAACTGGAGGAATATTCTGATTAGGGGGTGCTGCCGTATCATCTGATGGTGGCGGTTGTGCCAACCGAGCCATCGCCGTTTGCAGAGTGTTATTCTGCTGTTGAAGCAAGGCGATCTGAGCCACGCTAGCTTCGTTTGCTTGACGAAATACGTCAAACTGGTGTAGAAACTCTTCACGTATCTTCTGCATCAACTCCGTTTATTGATCTGTTGAAGATCCCCTATTCGACATTCCAGATGGTAGTAGCAGGATTCACTTGAAATAAGAGTGGGAATATATTTGCACACGATTCCCACAGACGGCGCCAAAGTGTAGGTGCAAAATTTCGCTCAACCAATAATGATTGAGAAAAATAAAACAACTCACTCAAAAAGTAATGAAAACAAATAAGAACAGTGTATAAAGAAGCGTACAATTGCTTGTATGTTTTGGTCCCCTTTTATTAGAGGTCTTAGCCTCTATTTATACATAAAAAGTAGTAGAGTTATGGTAGGACTCGCATTGCTTGTCCTCCAATTCTTTCTATATAGACATTCTTTACAATTAGAGTTCTTTCCATTGTTGAATTTTCCATCCACATAACTTGCTTTGTGTAGAACTTCCTATTGCAGAGTTTTCTTTTTATGATAAATCCTTTAGTAAGCAGGATTCGTTCATTCTTGAATAACTGAGCTGGCTATAACATTAACTAGATGGGCTTGAATAATAAGCCGAATGTTTAAAATGAGTAGATCGGGCTAACACTTTCTTGATTTGGCCCAGATAAAGGTAAGAGAGCCAATAACAGTGATCCTGGGCTAGGAGTACATTCACTTTGGGCTTGAGCATGATGGGCCTTTTGGAAGACAGACCTGCCTCCGTGATGACGTGGACTAAACTTATTGGAGGGGATTTTTTCCCTCCACAGTGTTAGAGAAAGGTGACATGGTGTGGGTTATGAAGTCAGAGTCTCTAAAAAGTTACCGTTTAGAAATTTTTTGTGTCAAATGGATGATGCCTGTGGGGTTACTTAGCAAGTGTATGCTGTGAACTGTTCATTTGATTAAAACTTGTTTATTTATTATGCCTATGTGTGGAGGGAAAAAATCCCCTCTAATAAGTTTAGTCCATGTCATCACGGAGGCAGGTCTGTCTTCCAAAAGGCCCATCATGCTCAAGCCCAAAGTGAATGTACTCCTAGCCCAGGATCACTGTTATTGGCTCTCTTACCTTTATCCTGGCCAAATCAAGAAAGTGTTAGCCCGATCTGGTCATTTCAAACATCTGGCCCATTATTCAAGCCCATCCGGTTAATGCTATAGCCAGCCCAGTTATTTAAGAATTAACGAATCCTGCTTGCTAAAGGATTTACCATAAAAAAGAACTCTGCAATAGGAATTCTACACAAAGTAAGTTATGTGGATGGAGAATTCAACAATGGAAAGAACTCTAATTGTAAAGAATGTCTACATAGAAAGAATTGGAGGACAAGCAATGCGAGTCCTACCATAACTCTACTACTTTTTATGTATAAATAGAGGCCAAGACCTCCAATAAAAGTGGAACAAAACAAACAAGCAATTCTACGCTTCTTTATACACTGTTCTTATTTGTTTTTATTACTTTTTGAGTGAGTTATTTTATTTTTCTCAATTATTATTGGTTGAGCAAAATTTTGCACCTACACTTTGGCGCCGTCTGTGGAAATCGTATGCAAATATATTCCCATTCTTGTTTCAAGTGAATCCTGCTACTACCATCTGGAATGTCGAACAGAGGATCTTCAATAGATCAATAGACAGAGTTGATGCAGATGGGTCAGTGATCGTAGAATCACCGGTATGGAGGACTGATTTGTCAGCCCTCGAGAAAGAAAGAGTCTAAGGTGCCCCAGCCTCAGCCAGGACGTAAGCTCTGACCTCCTCTTTAGGATCAGTCTCCTCAGCCTTCTTTCCTTTACTTTTTGGATTGGAAGCACTCTTGGATTTCGTGGTTGAAGAAGAAGTCAACCTCACCTTCTTATGCAGAGGAATTTCATCAATCTCTTTTTCTTGTTCATTTGAGTGCAATATAGTCAATGGGGCACTCTCTGCAGCCTTTCTCTTTAAAGCTTTAGCCCTTTGCTTTTCTTCCTCAGTCATTGGGAAGCTATCAAAAGAGGGGAGTGAAAGGTCCATGAGGTCTGCAGTCACGGCTCTAGAAGTAATTGCTTTAAGGTTATAGGAGGTAAGTAAGTCCTCAACAGAAATAGGCTTTTTCCAAACCTGCTCTTCCAGAAAGGAAAGCCTTTTCTTGGCAGCAAAGGAGGGGAATGTCACTGAAAAAACACCAAAAAACTCATAAATATACCGAAAGAATAAGATTCGACATGGGAAACAGCCAGTACAATCTTTATGAAGAGATGGGGGACGTTCTATACCTAACTTCCTGAACTTGTGTGGGATTGGGAGTTTGCTCGATTGAGATACGGCCCATCTCCCTTTAACAATTATCATCCTCTCTTTCCACTTCTTTTCAAAAGTAGGGAGGTCTGTACATATCCTCTGGTGCAAGGGAGAGGTAAAATAGAAGTAACTAGGCTCGGTTCCATGCTTGGAAATAGTGTAAGTAATCAGCAAGTCAGCCAGAGTCAGGTCAAGACTCTCCAGCCATCGGCAAATCGGGAGTGCCGAGATTATTCAAAGGAAGTTAGGGTTTACTTGTAGGGGTGCAATCCCTAATTTGTTAAAAACTAAATGGTAAAAAGGGTGAAGGGGAATCTAAGAGCATTGAGATGCCCAACAGAGAGCAGCAACTCGTCTTCCCCGACACCCTCGCAGGCACAAAAATTGGCACCCTCGAGGTATTCTACAATTTCTACCCCCTCGAGAATCTCAAAATCTTCCATTAAGGATTCAATGGAAAAATTAATATGACAAACAGATAAAATTGCATCTCTTTCTTCCTTAGTAAAAATACTGTCCGACCCAGAGGTGGATGTCCCAGCCTAGATTGGAGAAACATCCGGCTGATTAGCCGAGTCATTTGCAGACCTAAGGAAGTTCAAAACCCTAGGAGGAGGAACCCTAATAAGATTAGGGGAAGACGAGGGCGTGGACTCAGAGTCCGCGATTTCTATATGTTCAGGAGTAGTCAAAGTACTCATAATGCAAGATTGGAAGAATGAGAAGAAAAACTAACCTAGAGATATGAGAATGTGAAGAACGCGAAGGACGAAACGAGCGCAGTGAGAACAAAAACAAGTCTTGAAGAAGTCCTTGAGTCAGAATAACAATAGACACAAATGGAAACGCCTCGTGCGAAAAGTGGCAACTGCACAACTTCAATTCCCCTTTAATTAGGAGCCGTAGTCCAATTAAAGAGGAATTAGGGCAAAGTGTGGAGGGAAAAAATCCCCTCCAATAAGTTTAGTCCACGTCATCACGGAGGCAGGTCTGTCTTCCAAAAGGTTGATCATGCTCAAGCCCAAAGTGAATGTACTCCTAACCTTAGATCACTGTTATTGGCTTTCTTGCCTTTATCCAGGCCAAATCAAGAAAGTGTTAGCCCGATCTGCTCATTTCAAACATCCAGCCCATTATTCAAGCCCATCCGGTTAATGCTATAGCCAGCCCAGTTATTCAAGCCCATCCGGTTAATGCTATAGCCAGCCCAGTTATTCAAGAATGAACGAATCCTGCTTACTGAAGGATTTACCATAAAAAGAGAACTCTGCAATAGGAAGTTCTACACAAAGCAAGTTCTGTGGATGGAAAATTCAACAATGGAAAGAACTCTAATTGTAAAGAATGTTTACATAGAAAGAATTGGAGGATAAGCAATGTGAGTCCTACCATAACTCTACTACTTTTTATGTATAAATAGAGGCCAAGTCCTCCAATAAAAAGGGACCAAAACATACAAGCAATTCTACGCTTCTTTATACACTGTTCTTATTTGTTTTCATTACTTTTTGAGTGGGTTGTTTTATTTTTCTCAATCATTATTGGTTGAGCGAAATTTTGCACCTACAAACACTCAAAACAATTAATACCATGGACTACAAACCCCTAGCATCTTCTACATGCCTGTTTTGTAATTAGGCCATAGAAAACCATTCTCACCTTTTCCCTCTAGCATCATCTCCTTCAGAATTTGGAAATCCATTATGGAAATAATGGCGTCTCTACCCCCTCCCCCGGACTTATGGCCTGAGATTATGGAAAAAGGCCATAACTTGCTGGATAGTTATTCTTTCCAATAGAGAACCAAAAAGTTATCCCCAACTACCTAAGAAACACAGACACAAACATGGGACATAGATACGGTCACACGTTCAATCCAAAAAATGTAGGACATGAACTCAATGATAAATATAAATAAAAAGTTTTTACTAATATACATCTATTGAATAAGACAATTGTAGAACTTCAATTGATATTTAATTTCTACATTAGAAGTCGACAAAATTAGAAGATGAAGCTATGCTAATACCGTAAATATTATTATATTCTATTATATATGCTATTACTCTCCTGATAAAGTATACACTTGGTAAGTAAAGCTACACAATAATCCAAACACATCATACACTTGCTAAGGGTCCGTTTACTAACGCTTTTACTTTCTTATTTTTACATTTTCCAAAAGTAAAATCATAATTTTCATATTTGAATTTGAAATATAAAGTAGAATTATGTTTACTAATTTGTCATGCTTTCAATATTTTCAAAGCAAGAAATTAAAAAGTAAGTTCAATAATTAAAATTTTGATTTTGTTTTCTAAATTATATACTATCTATGTGTGTGTATATATATATAGCTCCGTGGGAAGCTCCTGAAATCAGCATCGCAAGACCCAGATCATTTCTTCTGTGAAATCAAAGGGCATCGCCACCAACATCACCAATTGTATTTAATACACACCACCAATTGTTTCACAAACCCAAAACCAATCACCAATTGTATTTAATACACACCACCAATTGTTTCACAAACCCAAAACCAAACACCAATATATATATATGTATATATATATTAATAAACAGTGCTACAGTAGACAAAGTGATTTCTACAAACAATGTAGAAAATAAGAAAGTGAGGATTTCTCACTTTCTCTTCTCTTCACAAAATTAGAAAGTACTTTCTTAAAACAAAAAAGTGAAAGTATTTTATTAAACACAATTTTTACTTTTGATTCTTAATTTTAAGAATTGACAGCAAAAATCAAAAATCATTCCTATTAGTAAACAGGCCCTAAAATAGGTAAGTGAGGATTTCTCACTTTCTCTTCTCTTCACAAAATTAGAAAGTACTTTCTTAAAACAAAAAAGTGAAAGTATTTTATTAAACACAATTTTTACTTTTAATTCTTAATTTTAAGAATTCACAGCAAAAATCAAGAATCATTTCTATTAGTAACCAGGCCCTAAATAACCCCACAGGCATCATCCATTGATAAAAAAATTTCATAAGGGTAACTCTTTAGATACTCTCTCACTTCATAATAACCCAAACCATGCCACCTTTCTCCAACAGTCAAAACAATTAATGAAGTGCTTTAACCTTCTCTCTGTCTGTGTATACCTTTTAGACACAGATTGAATACCATGGACTACAAACCCCTGGATCCTTCAATATGCCTGTTTTGCAATTAGGCTATAGCCTATAGTAACCCGTTCTCACCTTTTTCTCTCTTGCATCATCTCCCTCCGAATTTGGAAATCCATTATGGAAATAATGGCATCTCTAGGTATTCTTTCCAATAGAGAACCAAATAGTTATCCCTAGTTGTAGCTGCTTAAGAAACACAGACACGGGACATAGACATGGTATGATAGGGATACGCTAGCACATTCAATCCTAAAAATGTAGGACATTAACTTAGTGATATATAAATAAAAAGTTCTACTAATGTACATATATTGAATAAGACAACTGTAGAACTTCAATTGATGTTTAATTTCTACAATACAAGTCAAAAAATTTAGAAGATGAAGCTATGCTAATACCGTAAATATTATTATATTATAAATGCTGCTACTACTACTACTAATTTATCATAACAATTATATTTTTGTCTTGTATGAAAATGTCAAATTGCATGCTCGACTTGTGGTAACCATGTATAAATTGTTTCTTAAAGAAATAGAGAAAGGTTGGACTCTTTGAGGTGTCCTTACATTGTTTCCAAGATTATCAAACATAGGTACGCTTAGATATATTTCCATTGTATGAGAATTGTGTTAGGAGTATCAGAGTTGTCTGACCCAAGTTTCCAAGATATGTGGGCCAACTCCAGAAAATAATGAAATGTATGTTAAAAATTATGGACATCCTTGAAGTATCAAGCATGCGCCCAGTGGCATATCCATGAACTTTTAGTATCCTACGTGCGTTCAAAATGAGAGCGGAACATTTATAGTCCAAGCCGCTTAGGTTGTCATTTTTTAAAACTTATAAGAAAAAAAATCTTTGAATGTTCAACTATGCCTCAAAATATGTAGCATCTATTCTATAGGAAATCCTTGTTATCATTAGAGAGAGAAGCTTTTGCTCATTGTCCTTTGCTGATAAGCCAGCTAATAGAGTTACTGGCTAGGATCTCCCAGATTCAGTGTTCAGATGGTTGCATGTGCTCCTACTAAAATTTTCTAGGTGGTCTATTCATTGTTTTCTCCTACATTGAATATGGTTTGCAGTTCTTATTTAATTTATGTGGTTGCCTATGCGCATCCATTGGATCATAATGATGAGGACTATATTATAACAGCACAAAGCCTTTTTCTAACTACTTAAGGTCAAGTGCATGAATACAATGTTTCCATTCCAACTTAAGGCCATGACCTCAATCAAACCGCATGTTACCATATCGTTCCTTACTCTACCCACATTTCCTGTAGTATTATTCCAATGTGGATTACGTCACTCTTCCTCATTGGCGCACTTAAAAGTCTTCTTTGCACATGTCCAAACCATCTTAACCGATTTTATCTCATTTTATCTCCAATTGGTGTTATTCCAACCATCTCACGAATGTGATCAGTTCCTATTGTATCCTTTCTAATCTTAGCGAACATCCATTTCAGCATTCGCATTTCCGCCACACTCACTTTATGCATATGTTGTTTCCTAACTACCCAACATTTTGTCCCATAAAATACAGTTGGTCTAATAGTTGCTGTGACGTCCCATATTTGCATGTGAGCGCATCCTAACTGTGTGACATGTTTAAAAAATCTTGAGTACGGAGAGTGCACAAAGTAAATAATTTTTACATAGCAGGGCGAGGCCTGAGAGTCAATCCCCATCCAAAAATGGGGGAGCGTGCATAAACCCATGATGGTACATTGGGTCCCAAAAAGGGGTGATTGTAACGTCCCACATCACCAGGGGGGAGAGGTTGTAAGAACTTATATGTGTGGACGCCTCCTATCTCTGTAGAAGCATTTGAAAAACCATGAGCACGGAGAGTGCACAAAGCTGACAATATCTACACAGCGAGGTGAGTCTTGACAGTTGTCCTATAGAACTTCGTTTTCAATTTTAAGGGATTCGTCGATCACATAATATACTAGATGCATTCCTTCATTTGGCCCATCGTACCTTAATTTTAATATCCACATCTTCTCCAAATACTCATTCATTATGAATAATTAAGTCTAAATAATAAAGATTGTTAACTACCATCTACTCCAAAAGCTTAAGCTATTAGAGAGGGTGTAACTTAAATATATAAATCCTTCAACACGCCCCCTCACGTGTGACCTTCTTTTAGTCCAACACGTGTTTTTCAACTTTTAATTAGGGTGACGGTGAGGGTTGAACTCGAGACCTTTGGCTTTGATACCATGTTAACTACAATATACTCCAAAAGCTTAAGTTGTTAGAGATGGTGTAACTTAAATATATAAATCCTTCAACAACGATGTTCACTTTTTTATACCTCTTGATTCTCAATCTTCACTACATCCTCATTTGAATTTCTAAATTTATTAAAGTTACACTCCATATATTAAGTTTTATTTTTACTTATCTTAAACCCTTTTAATTTTAGAGGTTTCCTCCAAACCTCCAATTCGGCATTGACTTCTCTAGTCTTATCGAGTAAAACAGTTTCATCGACAAATAACATTCACAATGGAATCTCTTTTAGAATGCGTCTTGTCAACTCATCCATAACTAAGGCAAAAGGGTATAGGCATAATACTGACGCTTGATGTAAGCCTACAGTGTAATGACCCTGTCTTTTTTTTTTTTCTTTTTTTTTTCGATTTTCCGTCATTAAATTTTTTTTTATTTAATTATTTGATTTTTTCTTTTCTTGTGACCTTAAGGTTTTGAGTTCGGATTTGACTTCCGACTTCACATGCATCTTCATTATTTTATTTCCATGAAATGCGTAGTCTTGCTTTTGTAGAAAAGCATGTTATTTATTTACTTTTTTCCTGTAGGGGTATGGATGCATAGTTTCATTAGAAACATTTACTCTTTTGTGATACTTTGTGTAATTATATTTTTGTAATTATTTTTGTCGTAGGGACCATTTTCCAATTTATTTTGCAAGATATTTTGGGGAAGGACCGTTTTTCAATTTTTAGAAAGTGTGACAAGTGTTACACTCTCATTGGGCTACTTGTTGACATGTTGGTGGTGTGACTTGGAAGGTTGTCTTTGTGATAAATGTTGGGTGTAGGTTCACCAACTTGTCACCCTTTGGTTGGGGCACTTGAAGGTGTGGGATGATGACAAGTATAGGCTTGAGATTAAGCCTTGTAAGATTGCTTTGGATGATGACATGTGGAGGGTGAAAATTCACCCACTTGTAGACTTTTGGTTGGCACACTTGTTGGCTTAGATTAGTGACAAGTGTAGACTTGAGATTAAGCCTTGCGAGGAGCTCTAGAATTGTGACAGGTGAAGGGTATGGATCTGTTTGTGTGTGAGAGAGGTGGTGTTGGTGTGTGTGTGTGTGTTTGGCTAACATAGCCATTGTGGGTGGAAAAGTTAGAGAAATTTGTTGAACCCTCACTTAACCACCTTGCAGACAAACAGAGCTCTCTTTGCCATTTTCAGATTTTGAACCCCTTGCCTTGGGAATTTGATCTTGGGCCTTGAAGATCATATCTTCCTCTCTTCTTGATCTAGAACACCTTTTTCCAATTTTCATTTTGACCTTGTTTGCTTGGGATTCCAGAGGGGTGAATCTCGAGTAGGTAGTGTGGGGAATCCTAGAACCTATTTTGCCATTTTTGAAATTTGACCCCCTTACTTGAGGAATTTGGTCTTAAACATTGATGATCATAGCTTCTTCTCTTATTAATCTAGAGGAACGTTTCTCAATTTTACATTTTGAGTTTGTTTGCCTTGGATTCTAGAGGGACAATCCTCTAGTGAGGTAGGGGTTGTACTATGTTTATATTCTTGTTATGGTTTCTTATTCCTTTGTTATTGATATACATTGCATGCATGTAAATTGATGTTCTAGGGTTGTATTAGATATATTTTAATTATATCTAACATAGGGTGTCATTTTACACAAGACTTATATGTGAATATTCACTTGTAATATTGTTGTTATGCATGGTAGAAATTGGAATTTCTTGTATAGTCTTGTAGTTGTGACTATGATATTCTTGTACAATTATTGTTTCTAATTGTGTTGTGATATTTGACTATGTCATTGTTAAGTTAAGGATTTAATGAATACCATGTTAGCATGACAAAAATCACTATATTTATAACCTTAGTGTTTTAAGTGTTCTTGAAGTTAATTTAAGTTGTATGCATGTCTTCCATTAATTCTTAAGACTTGTATATAGTTGTACCTTGCATGAAATTCACTTAGAACTTAATATTGGTAAAGGCCTTGACTTGATCTTTAGCATATATGAACTTGAATCCATTTGGTAGTATTTTGAAATCTAGAGATTTTAAGTATGTGATTTTAGTAATTCTATATAATTGTTTCCATCGATTCAATTGTGTATTTGATATCATATTGATGTTTAAAACATGGATTTAGGACTTATTATATATTTACGTGAATGGGTTTTATGAATTAATAACATAGTTTTTAAGTATAGCGAATTGCACATTGAAGATTCAATTTTGTCTATACTATTGTTATGTGTAACGAATTGCACATTGAAGATTCAATTTTGTCTATACCATTATTGTGTGTAACAAATCACAGATTGAAGATTCGACATTTCGTATGCCATTTAGCTTGAGGACTTAGGGCACGACTTGTGTGAATTCCTATTGGTTTGTGCATGATAAATGGTTAAATGCATTATATACTTAGGGTATATTGTGTATAATTTGTTGATTTTGGAAACTTGGGATGTCATTGTCTTGACTATAGTTAGAGTTCGACTCTAATGCGGGAGATATGAGTTCTCCCTACATGTGCGCACTAGGGTAGTTCCCGGTAGGCTAGTAACCTAAAATAGCTATTATTTGTTCGATTTAATCTGGCGTGATGTCCAAGTATATCCACCTTGTTTGATTTCGCATTTCTTTTCAAGTTGATAACACTAAATCTTTGAAACTTGTTGTATCCATATTGTTGATCTCGTATTTTGTTCAAGTTGATAACATGAAGTCGTCGTAACTTGTTGTTTCATATTGGTTATTCCAATGTCGTTTAAATTAAGTCGTTGTAACTTACCGTTTTGTTTTGGCTATGTCCAATGTCGTTTAATTGCTTCAGTATCTGTGATTCATGTTTAAAATGTTCTAAGGTAGGTTAGGATGATTCCTTAGTACCACTTTGAACATAGAAGTTAGGTGGCATGCACCACATGTGATCATTTATATTATTTTACAAGTTGATATAACCTAGGGTTTATGACTTGTTGCATCTTATGGAATATTACCTTTGTAATAGATTGTCTATTTATTGTGGATTGCTTTTAAATTGCTTCCTCTATAACTTAGGATGATCCTTTAGCTCTCCCATAGAACATAGACGTTAGGTAGCATGAATCATATGTATTGGTTTATATTATGTTGCAAAAGTTCGTGGAAACTTTAGGGTATATGCATTTACTTTTTCCTACGAGTAACTTTGGTTGCTCACCCTCGTTGTTTGGAATATTTCAGGTAAAGGAGAATTTATTTTGGGATGCACAACATCCCTAGGTTTGCTTGGTTGCTTGGAGTATTTTTTTGATATATTTTGCTCACATGCAAGTATTAGCATGTTTAATTTTTACTTTTGAAGTTTTATCGCATAACTATGTTTTGATATGTCATTTTTGCTTTGGAATATGTAATGTGTACCTAAGTGCACTCTTTGAGACACTTTTTATATGTATGATATGTGGCCAAGGGCCAAACACCTTTTAGCTTACATGTATACTCTTGGTTTCATGTGTTACTTATGAAATTAACTTTACGAATTTTGGAGGTTTGACATGTGATATTTTGTATTTGGCATATGTTAAAGCCGCGGGCCATTGTAGCGCGCTGAAAAGTGCGCATTTAAACCCCTTAATCTTGAATGTTCTAGGACCTATTCTATCTTATTTTCCCGTTTTAGTCTAATTTTATGTTATTTCCATTTTCAGGCACTTATCCCAAAATAAGTCAATTTAGCTGAATTAGAGCATTAAAAGAAGCAATCTCAAGCCTGTTGGAAGAAGGAGCAAAGTAGAAGCAAAGTGGTGAAGAAGTCCTCTACGATCGATCAGACCAAGTTACGATCGATCACACTGTGATTGTTCCAACCCTGCCATGATGGATCGAGTCCTTTGTCCTTATCTTCAGGAAAATTTCTTATTCGATTGATCCAACATTTCCTCCGATCGATCAAACCTTTTTCATCTTATCCTCACCAACTACTTTTGTCATTTTCCCAAAAATATCTCAGCCTTGTCCTTATCCAAAAAGTGCGCCGCCGTGGTTCGATCGATCAGAGCAACTATGTGATCGATCGAATTGCCTCAAATTGCGTAAAAAACAAATTGCAAGCCAAATTGAAGGTGTACTCGTGGTGCAATCATTTGGAGGTCTTAATGTACGAGATCTAACCATTGGGTGTGACATTTAAGCTACCTATATAAGGAATTTGGCCATTTTTAGTAAGGAGTTAGTGTAATACCCCTAAATTTTTCAGGATTTTATTTATTTATTTTATTTCATTTTATTTATCTACGTGGCTATTTGTATTGTTTGTGCATTTGTTTTAGGATTTTATTTGTTTGCCATTTAAATATTAATTATTTAGTGTTTATTTTAAATATATATATATTTTAGCTACTTGGCTAATTGGAGTCGTTTGTGTGTTTATTTATTTGTTATTTAAATGCACTGATTTTGTAGAAATTTTGTAGTTAATTGTAAATTTTCATTGAGGTTATTTTTATTTATTTTAAGTTAATTGTATGGATGGGTAGATATATATATATATATATAGATATATGTATGTATATAACACTTTAATATATATATATATATTAAAGTGTTATATACAAACATATATATATATATATATATATATATGATATAGATATATTTAGCATATTATAAATAAATATATATAAACTATATTAATGTGTTTATATATATATATATTCCAAATATATATATATATGGATGTAGGCGTGCATATATATAAAGTATATGTGCACAGTAGTTTAAGGTAATTATGATGTTAATTTATTATTATAAGTTTGCATGTGTAATTGTATTATTAAATTATTATATCATTAGAGTTCAATGTGGGACATGCCATTGGTGTGTGGTTTAGATGTTGGGCCTGTTAGGTTCGGTTACATTAGAATTAGTTTTTTATTTATTTTTTATTGTTTATATAGGTTAGTTTTTATCTGGGTATTGAAAGAGACGAACCAATGAACAAAGAGGGGCGGCGTGAGAGAAAAGAGAAGAAAAGAAAGAGAGAAAGAGAGGAAGAAAGAGAGAAAGAGGAAAAGAGAAATGAGGAGAGTGGTGAGGGTGGCTGTTGTGGGCGACACTCAGAGCGCAGAGGTAGACGATGGTGACACGTAAGCCACCGGCGTCAAGGGAAAATCGGAGGAGAAAGAGTTGCAATCTAAAATTTATAAAAAAATAAAGGTAAGTCTTCTTCTATTCATTCCCTTAGACTTTGTATGCGGTTCAAATCTAGTATGATTATAGGGTGTAATTACAGAAAATAAAGTCTTTAATTTCATGATTTCAATCAGATTTTATTGGGTGAAATTAATGTGTATATATTCATGTATATATAATTAGTTACTAGTTTGAAATCTAATGTCTAAAGGGGTCTGTTTTAGAAACTCAGTGATGGGTTATGGTGGTTTGTAAGACCCCTAGTTTTAAAAGGGATATAATTAGAATTTTACTATTTATTTTTATTATTTTCATTATTTCTTTTATTATTTCTGGGTGCTTACGTGGCTATGTATTGATGTGTTTATTTAATTGATGTACTTGTTTTGTGTGATTTATTTGTGTTATTTAAATTGTTTAATTAAGTGTGTGTTATTTAAATTGTTAATTGTATTATTTTATTTAATTTTTCACTGTTGTAAGATTAGGTTATTAAATTAGGTTAGGGTTTTAGCTATTTAGTACATCTCACTTATGTAGCCGATATTTATATATATCATAGGTTGGTTTATGGGCCGGGTAAGTCAGTTAGGGTTTAGTTGAACCTAAGATTAGTTGGACTATAAATATATGAGCAATGGTCTGCTTAGGGTTTTAGAACCTTGTTCACGGTTATGGAGGTAGAGAGAAACCAGAGGGAGCAAACAGTGGTTTCACCAGAGAATTGAGGAGGATGTCGGTGTAAGGCAAGTTCTAATCCTAACTCTATCCCTTAGGCTCGTGTTCTTTACATCTCTAATACAATTCCAGGAATCTATAAAGATTAAAAGTAAATTAGTTTGCATGTCTCTGTTGTTTTGTTTAAACTGAACGTAGCATAGGTTGCACTGCTTGTTTAAAAATCTTTTGTGTGTAACTTGTAAATTAATTCACATAACTCGATGTTTAATTCATGTAAACTGATATATCAAGAGTTAAATTAGTTTTTAACACTCTGAGAAGCCTTAATAATACTCTGGTTCACATGTTTGATTTACTTAAAACAGTGCGTGTTCTTGAATTATAAATTGCTCGCTCTAATCTCTCGTTGTATAATTCTTGCTTCGATTGTTGTCGGTGAATGACTAAGGCATTGAACTATTTCTGGATCATACTGAGACATAACATAAACTAGTAGCTGCCATAGTAATTTAGGACGGATGAACTGGACGTCGCCGAAGAGGACACAGATGAAGGAAGCAAGCAGAACGGAAGAGAGGGGGAAAGAGGCGGCTCCCCACAAGGGTGGAGCCGGCTCTAAAGCACTTGGAGGTGGCTCCACCCATTTGTGGAGGCAGCTCCAAGAGGATGGAGGTGGCTCCACTTTGTTTTGGAGCCTGCTCCATCCATTTTTCTTTATTTTTTTCGTTTTCTTTTGTGTTCCAGTGATTCTGTTGCTTCGGGGATTATTTCTTGATGGTAACAGGGTCAGTAAAGGCTGTGTTGGGAGTAGTTAGAGCGGTTCTAAGCTGTATTAAAACTTCAGTGAATAGGCTAATGAAAAATTAAACCAAAGTGGTGTTTGCTTAACCGTAGACAAATTTAAAATAAGTTAGACTACGGTTCATGGAAGTAAAGGAGTTTAAATTGCGAAATTTTTATACAATAATTTTCAGTGATGGATTACAGTTAATGTGTTTCAGTAATCTCGTATAGGTATGGAAGGTATAAGTTTCTAATTGTCTTGATGACTATACTTGAACATTAGGTAATTTAAATGAATTAGCTTACTGGTTTCTGGGAGGAAGAGAATTGAACTTGCTTAATCTTAGTATAGCAATTTTTCATTGATGGTTCTGTAATTATTTTGGTACTAGTGTCTTGGAATCTAAGCCTATGAAGTTATATACTCTATTGTGCTTATTTGGAGTAAATTGGTTTACATGTCCTGTATAGTCATTTATTTTATCATGTTAACATGGTACAATTGATGCTTATATTTAACATAATGGTATCAATTGTGGACTTTTCTCCATGGTTTGTTCTTGGATTAAATGTTTGTATTTTAATTGCTGGACTACTAAACTGTTTTAACAACTACAGGGATGGTATTTTGGGATTATAGTTGATGTACTATTTCAATTCTGTTTTATCAACTATTTAGATTGTGTGGATTTATTTGATGTATTGATTGAGTTATTGCATCATTTACGGATCATATGCATGGTATGCACCGGTATGGGACGGTAGTATACGGAGGGACGGATTAGATCAAAACACTAATTCCAACTCGTTCATACATACGAAATGGATTAACTAAAACAGTTAAATCTTCCATGGTTTCATGTCCTGTCAACTAAAACAGTTGAACGACATATTAGATGGTTGTTTATATTTTCTGTTAGTAGAATGGATAGGGATTTAATGAAAACATTTTTAATCCTAATTTTACGTCGTGTCATGGCAACGAACTGTTGAGCAGCACTACATTGGTTTGGATGGGAATTTATATATATAAATTATGGTACCACAATCTGAACTTGAGTCTCATAGTCGACGGTTAGGGAGCGTATATGTAGTAAGATGCGTAGCTAGCTATGTTGGTTGAGGTATACCTTGTTAGGCTTAGGTAGTCATGCCCACTCAGGTGCGTTTTTGCATGTTGCCTTCTATTCAGGTTGAGACCCTTAGCATAGCCTAGTAAGAGTCCTGTAGTGTGATTATACATACGTACGGACTAATAGCTATTGTTGAGTTGGTTAGAATGTATATGCGTATCGAGTCTCTGCTTGGATTGTAGTAGGTTAGATTTTGTTTGCGGGCCTGACCCACCTCTATTTTTCAGGTACTTGTTAGTTCCAGACTTAGACTTGATCGTGCTGAGCAGAGACTACTACTCACTCTTCCGATAATGTAGGACTTTTCTTCATGGTTTACTCTGGATGTTCTTTAAGTAGCTTTCATGTCTGTTTGGATTATTAGGGGTCCATTAGAGATGGATTCCTGAGTTGTATTAGAATTGGAGAAGTTGGATGCATCAAATTAATTATTTAATTTATAAAATTTTATTATGAGGCTTTCAGTTTTGGATTATTGTTCTAGTTCTTTTCAGCAAAATTATTTATTCTTGTTTTATCTTAATTATATTCTGTGTTCATTTATTGCTAATTGATTTGATATCCTCGGGTAATCAAGCGTGGGCCTGGCCAACCCGCATCCGGAAATCTGGGGGTATCATATGGTTTAATATTTGTATATATATTTCTATATAAATTTTGTTTCTGGTTTTCTATTAGGTCTTGCGAAATACTACTCTTGGCTGGTAGTATGTTTTTATGGGTCTTGCGAATTTCTGTGGCATCACAAAATGGGATGTTATGTTGGGTTAGGAGAAATTCAATGGCATCATGGGTGGTCCGTAAATTGGGCAACTACACAGGTTGTTTGCATTGTTTAATATTTCCTATTATGCTATGGTCATTGCTAGACTTTGAGTTCACTAGTATGGATTAATTATATAATAACTATTATAAGGATAAAGTGTAATATAATGGAATTTGTTTAAGTTAAAAGTTATTGATTTAATTTTTATTGATGGTTACTTTGTCATAGAAATTATCTAAGAGGATAATAGGATATTAATTGTGCATGCAACGGAACATGGCCTTACTTGCAAGTTAAATTACTAGTATGCTATTTTTTTTAATAGCTCATTATATTTATTTCTATAGCCGTTACTATGATTGTTGATCATGCATGAGTTAACGTAAATTATTTTACTTATATTATAAGTTAATTGTATGATAAATATAGAAGCCTATACCAGCACATAAAATACTCAGATCAATTCTAATGTTAATGTAGGTGAATTTAAGTATACATATTTGTATATAAGTGTATATTGTAAGACCATTGTTAGGATATGGTCTTAGAAGCACCATTGTTAGGATATGGTTTGCTGATACCTGTGTGAGCTGGCTAATAAACCTAGATTCATACATTTTGTCATACTAATGTCAGGATATAGTTATAACTTTAGATTGTGCCATTGTCAGGATATGGCTATAATTACTTACATATGTATGTTTTGAGAGTGTACCTTGATACGAGCTTGAGATATCCGGATCGATGGTTAGGGTTGGCGTATATTGCCAGATGGGATAAGTAGCTGGTTATAAGGATGTGTGCGCCCTGGTAAAAGAGGTACTCGTGACTACCTTGTGTGCTCTTGCATAAGACCTACTATCTAGTTGAGGCTGTCTTATAATCCAATGAAAGTCTATAGGGTGTATACTTATGTATATTAACCTACATAGTTATTGCATGAGTCGAACTAAGATGTATCGTTTATCGGGTCTCTATTTGGGATGTAGTAGAAAGTGCTTGTTCATGGGTTTTGACCACCTTTGTCGTTATCTTTTCAGGTCCTCGACAGTTCCAGACGTAGAGTCAGTTCGTACTGAGCAGAGACCAGACTTCATCACTCTCTCGATGTCGTCGATGTAGGACCTCCACTATGTTTTTGTTTTTTTTTATTATTATTATTATTTTTTGAATTAGACATTTATTTATTTCGTCTTTACTTGGGATTTTTGTTAGGAGTCCACATTGTATGCATTCCCAAGTTGTACTATGGAGGTTCTGTTCTTATAATGAGAATTTATTGGAGATTGATGTATTAAAGGATTTATATTTTAATTATTAATTTAGATTTCCCCTTTCAGCGTTATTTTTATTTATTTATTTTTTCCTCTTGTATTATGTGCTTGTTTATTATTGATTTGCTGATATTCCTTGATTTTGTGCGCAGACTTGATTAACCCGTGTTCCGAAATTAGGGGTATCACAGTTAGTTAGTTAGAGAGGGACTTGGTTAGAGATTAGAGAGAGAAACATACAATTTGGGAAAGTTCTTCTATTCATCTAGGGTTTCTACTAAGAGCACAAGGGGAAGATGATGAATTCTACCATGGAGATAGCCCTTGAGGGTTAGATGACAACATCAATGAGTGGCTAAACCATTCTCCTAGGGCTAGAGATAGCCCTAAGCATGTCTCCTAGACTTTGATGTTTTGTAATTAATGGGGATTTGTGTTGTAATTCTTGTCTTGACCTCTTATATATATAAATCTTGTTTCTATATGATTTGTGTAGTTTAAAACTTCCAATTGATCATTTAATTCTATCCATACATCTATGTATGCTAAAATGAATGTTCATGTGTTTATCTCTAGATTTTGTGAGATTAATGCATGTCTATGTGTGTTGATATTATTAATTTAGTGATGGTCAAGGTATGGTACTTAAATGGATTACTCTTGTAGTTTATTTGATGGTTCATACTTATTTGTTGATGGATTGTGCCACCTCCCTAGTTTCTTCTTAGTTTAATTAGCTTAATTTTCATGTCATTAGCATGGTTGTAGTGTAATTGTTTTATTTTTTTAGATAGGTGGACAATCCATTCTTATTGTTTAATATTCAATGCTTATGAATGCAAGTGGTATATTTCTCTAATTTATTAAATCTGCATTAATTGTGGGCTTATGGAAGGATCAATGGCTTAATTTGATATGTTGTATTATTCACTAGATTGACTAGACAATGTATGTTTACTTGGCCATCTATGTTTAATATTTTAATTAATGGCACACACTTTCATTTATAACACACAATCCCACTATTCCATCAAATATTGAATGTCTAGGAAGGCAATGTTTAGTGGTGAACTCTATATCCCAAGACTCCTCTCTCATTCTTTACACCTAATTTCTTTTAGTTGTTTTACATTGCATTACTTTAGTTTAAATTGTAGTATAATTCAACCAACAAGCTCTCTTTTGATCATTCAACTTACTAATCTAACATTGATTCCAAAATACGCTTCCGATCCCTTGGGACGATCCTAACTCACTCTAGCTATATTAATAGATAGTAGTGGTAGTGGCATTCTATAAATTCAAACTTGGCCACACTTTACCACAATTGTGCTTTGGTACTCGGACACACCATGCACGTAAAAATGCATATTATGTAATACCCCGATATTTTAAAGGATTTATTAATTAGGATTAATTACTTTTATTTTATTTTTAAATGATTTATTTAATTTAATTAGAATTAATTGCGTTTATTTTAATTTTTAATTGATTTGTTTTATTGAGTGCTTAGATTAATTGTTTTATTTTATTTATATTTCGTGAATTATTGAGATGATTTCTTTATTGGCTTTTAGATACCTAGTAGAGAAAATTTGCTCATGGGTTTGACCCACTTATTTTTATCTTTCAGGTTCAAGTCTCAAGGTTGAAGATCCGCAATTGGAGGACTTACCTATTCTTTCGGTTTATTCTAAAGTAGGATGATAGACTTATTTTATTTATAGTTTACTGGATTATTGAATAATGTTTTTAGGGGTCCTTGCATTACGGGATTTCCGAGTTGTAATTTTGGAGAAGTATTAATAAAATTATTATTTATTAGTTTACTTCAACGAGTTATTTATTCTTTTTATTTTCTTTTTATACTATGTGCTTGTTTGAAATACTTTAATTGTTAAGGAGGCAAGAGCATAAGTGCTAGGATCGTATACTAAACAATATTTATTGTGAAAACTGATTGAATGACATAGACTACGATGTTCACACAGTAAACACATATGCGAGATAGAGCAGACAACTGAATTGTGGAAAGTTATTACTTCTATACTCAATATTTTTCAAGAAGGATGAATGTATTTTTAGATATTCTCAAACGTCAATACGATACAAAATTGTTAGTATGTTGAGAATTAATCTAATTTAGGGGTTTGACCAAAATCGATTAAGAGAATTAAATAAAATTTTCGAAATTGCCTGTTGGTTTAACATTGCTTAAAGATTTGTCTAGACGATTTTTTAAGATTTTTCATTCGTAGATCATTGTTTAAAAGGAATTGAATTATAAGCTCTACATTAATTAAGAACATATTTATAGAACTCAATCTTATTAGAGATCTTTTGTGTGCTTCCAGAATGGGCGAAATAGTTAAGTTATTGTAAACTCGTAAATTAGAGTTAAGTTATTGTAAACTCGTAAATTAGAGTTCAAAAATGGGAAGCAAGTTATTTTCTAAAGCATTTTTTCATAAAGGGTATAACGTGGTTTAGCAATAAGGAGGAATTTATTACCTCATTCTGTGAGTTATTTATATTTTGTTTGATTAGGCATTAGCCTGTTGGCGAAATTATATATTTCGCGCCATGTGTGTAAAGGAATTTTTATTTGTTTTACTACAAGAAAATACAACAATGGGGATAATTCCCAACGCATGTAAGTTGGTGAGCTTAGGTTGCAAATAATTGCAACGAGTATGGATTAGCTTAGCATAGTCTTAAAAAAAATATATCGTGGCGTCTACACCTCGCTGCTCCAAGATATAAGCTGTAGAAACCGCTCCACTGGTTAAGTTCATTAACCACCAATTAAAAATTCTGTCGAAAAATCATCACCCACTTTGGAACTAGATAGCAGGTTGAATTATGGAGCTCAAGCCAAGCATTCTTTTGTAGCATTACACAAGCCTCCTTTGTCGCCAGTGCAAGTCCCATCGCCTTACTTGATTGGGTCAGGTATTTGATCAAGTAATTTTCAAGTTGTAGTCTCTGGTTCTCAATACCCTCGCCCGAAATGGAACCTTTGTAAAGCCACCATATATCATCCGGAAATATAGGAAATGGGCCTTCTTTCACCATGTTTGGCTCTTCAAATTCTTTTATCAAATTCCTTTGAAGAGCCATACATGGTGAAAGAAGGCCCATTTCTCAATGTTGACAATGACTTTCTTGTGAAGCTTTCAAAACTTGCTCATCTGAAAAAGTCGAGAAGGATAGTTGAGGATGTTTCATCTCCTCCTGTATCGGTATCATTGTCTGCTGAAGAAGTGAAAGAGTTCCGCTTGACTAAGATCTATGAGCAGAAACCAACACCAGTTCAACTTGTTGAGACAGGAAGTTTGGCCCTGGCCATTGAAAAAACTTGTCCCCATAAACAGCACCATGCTGTTTGTGGTAGTTGGAGCAGAACCCATGATATTCCAAAAGGTTTTCTGTGTCTTCTTCCTAAATCCAGTACAAACATGATACATTAATATTTGCTAGTTTGAAACAAAGGTAAATCACCAGCAAGCCAAAGAAAAAGTACCTCCATTCCAAGCCATTTGGCAACACGGGCCACAGGGATACCTTGGTTGTTCTGTAGACCACAATGTAAGGATGCAAGTGCATGGGTTCATAACCGATTAAGACAACAAAACAATGAGACTATCATATTTCCATGTGTATGTGCACATGTTAGATACACAGTAATATCATGCAAAAGAGAAATAAAGCAAACTCATAATTAAAACATGCAAAAGAGAAATATTTAAGCATGGACAGCACAAATTAATTGTAAAAAAAAAAAAAAAGGAACTTAAATCCACCTGTTACATTATCCACAGCACTTACTATTGTGGCAGCTAAATTCATGGGTATACATATAAAGCAAACTCATAATTACAGTGGATAAACAATCCAAAATAGATGGCTCGAATTAAAGCATAATCATAAAACAATGGGAGGTATTTACCCATACCTTTGCAAAGTGAGCATGCATTAGGCATGCTTGAAGGTAACTCGCTTTCCTTGCAAGCCGAAAGAAGGCTAGGAAATTACCCGTTCTACAAGCTCTGAAAGAGCAAAATAACAATTAATATTAGATTGTATCCGACTCGGTAACCTGAATGTATTAAATAAACGAAGGAGAGTCAAGAGACAACGTTGCTACATCACGGGCAAATAACACTTCTGGTGTTCGTCTTATCTCTGGTGTCATCTTGGAAAGTTCAAGAGACAGCTCGGCAGGTTCAACCTAGCACAGAGATCTTATTTTTACAGGCAACTTTGAAATGAATATTGTACAATTGTGTGGATACTGCAGACGACTTACTTTGTACCCAGGATGCTTGTCCAGTTTGAGAAGTGCATAATAAGCTCGAAATTCTTTTTCACTTGGCCCCTTTATTCCTTTCTTCCTGTGATCATCATACAATTGGAACAATTCAACTGATGTCTTGTTCATCTGTTCAATGTTGAGGTGTGCATCGACACCCTCCGAAAAGCCTTCTCCTTTTGTGTATTCACATAATTCATGCATGGCAACTATGTGAAGTCTTATCTGACAACAACAGCAATCGGTAACAACTAAATGGCATTTCAGCAACCAAAGAATTGATCCGGCACAACCATGAAAACATAAAATCAGTCTTTATTCCATTTGCAAGATGGAACTTTCAATTGTAAAATTCAGAATAGCAATGAACTAGATATAATTTCATATCAAGTTCAGAATATACAGACATTATCCGTTTCCAGAATGGCAGTTTCTTTCTTTTAAAATTAAAAATACATGGAAAACAATATTGTAACCAATTTTTCACTTTGAGCAGGATGGACAAAATTGGACTGGACCTACAACCTCAACATTGCAGCTCGAAAACAATGAATTTACAGGCTTGCACATTGATCAAAATTGAAAGCCATACCTGGACACATATCAGGACATAATCCAGTTATAATATTGGATGACTCTGCTGCTTCAAGATCAGATAAAGCATTGCCACCGGAGAGATCCCCCACCATATCGGCAGAATGTTCCTCCATTAATTTTTGCCTTCCCATAGTCCGATCAGGTCTATTCGTAGAGAATTTCTGGTTTCCATTACCAGGAGTGCTTTGCAATGGTTGGCTTAGTTCGACCTTGAAACGGGCCATTCTCTTTGCTTCGGCTTGCAATTCTCTGATAATCACAAGTGAAAAGACATAAGAAACATAATGAACTGGAATTAATAATGAATAACAAGAGTAACAAATGATGATTAGATTCTAAGCAGATAATATCTTACCGTTCATCATCATCTTGGACTGAATTGGAATTCTCAAAAATGACTTGATCAGCAGAAGGGGGAAGGAGGTGACCTAGTTCTTTCGATAGCTGGGAAGTTGGCAGGCTTCACAACAGCAGCACCATCGATGGGCAGGTGGCGGAGACCTCCGATGAATTTGAGAATCAGGAGCATAGGAAACAACATTTGATCTAGTATAGTTTCCCTGAAAGACTTGATCAGCAGAAGGTGACCTAGTGTTCCCTTGGGCACTGAGAAGTTGGAGGCTTTAGTGACAACAGCTTCACTACCAATACACCATGCAGGTGGCGAGGACATTTGATGGATTCGAGAATCAGGAGCACTGGAAACAACATTTGATGCAGTACCCGAGATGGGAGGAGATAGAGTAGGCGTAGACAAGGAAAACACATGATAAGGTTCACCAAGATGGGGGTTAAAACAAACAGGCATATACGTAGTTGTTAAAGGCTTAAGGCGTACTAAGGCGCCAAGGTGCCTTGGAGCTTGAGGTGCAAGGCGCAAGGCGAGGCACACGCCCGACTGAAGTTGAGAAAAAAAATTAAAAATAACACCCAATAAAGATGTAAAATCATGTAAACCAAACACATAAGTTTAATAATCAACATACTAACATAAAGATGCAAAAGCAAACTAAACCAAATATTTGCATTCAATAGTCAACATAGTAACATACTAATTACTAACATAAAGATGCAAAAGTCAACTAATTAAATAAAAACTAAAACAAACATAGAAATGTTCACTTCATCAGTTCATCCTTAACTCCTAAGAAGACCACCAAAGGATCTAAATATCATCCTCATCGTCAATAAACATAGCACCATCTTGATCATCACTTAAAAAGTGCAACAGGCATTTTCACAGCAAAGAACAAAAAAAATGAAGGCATTCACATGCCACACTCCACAGGAAACAATAGCAGGCATGCATTTTCAGAGCTAAAATAGCAACATTAGAAAACAATAACAGGTGTTACAGGCATGCATTTTCACAGCTAAAAAGCCTAAAATAGCAGCATTTCACAAGCCACACTCCAGATGAAAAACTAACAGGCATGTTGATACTTGATAGCTAAAATAAATAAATAATTAAAAAAGAGAGAAAGAAAAAAAAAAAAAGAGCGAAGAAGAAGGAACAAAAAAAACAGAGAAGAAAGAAGGGGAAAAAAAAAAAAAAAAACAAAGAAGAAAGAAGGGAAAAAAACATACAGAAGAAGAAGAAGCTGGTTGCCAGAGAAGAAGACAGACAGAGAGAAAAGCAAGAACAGAAGGGAAAAAAGAAAAACAGAGAAGAATGATGAAAAAAAAAAAACAACAGAGAAGAAGAAGGAAAAAACAAGAAATTAGAGAAGAAAGAAGTAAAAAAAAAACAGAGAAGATGAAGAAGAAGAAGAAGAAGAAGAAGAAGAGACAAAAAGGTTACCAGAGAGTGAGAGAGCTTGACGAAGAGACCCAGAGCTCCCAAATATTTCGTGTAGCAATTAAGCCCTAATTTGGGTTCCTTTACTTTTTTATTTGGACTGGTCTTTTAACTTTTTTGGTGGTAGTGGTAGGGAACACCCACCACTTAGGCTCAGTTTGGTAGAGTGGAAATGGGAGCAAAGGGAAGGGAAGGTGATGGAGGGTGATTAAAAAGTTGTGCTTAGGTAAAATGGGTGGAAGGAAAGAAAAGGAGAGGGAAGGCTTTGGAGGGTTAAGTATAGTTTTGCACAGTAATTTGCTTATCCTCCCAAAATGGGAGGAAATGGAAGGAAAGGGAAGGCAATGGCTGAAGCAATATTTGTGATGCCAATTTTACCATCAAGATTATATATACACACAAGTTAGCAGCTGCAGAGAGAGTGAGAGACGACGGGCCAGCGGCTGAAGCTTGCGAACGGCGAACCCGAACTAGAACAGCGGCGATGGAAATTGAAAGAAATAAGTTTTGATTTTCTGAACAATCTGAAATGATATACCGATAGGGGTTTTGAACTTTTGATTCTTGCAGACAGATAGATAAACTGAAATAGATGGGTTTTGAACTCCTGATTCTTGTAGTGCAGAGAGAGAGAGAGAGAGAGAGAGAGAGAGAGAGAGGGCAAGTTCAGACTGGAGAACGAGAATGGAGATGGAGGCGAGACTGGGGAGGCTAAAATGAGTTGCCCTAAATTTTTTTTTTTTTTTTTCTTGTGGGCCTAAGGAGACAATATAAATAAATATATATATATATATATATATGTGGAGGCGAGATTGGGGAGGCTGAAATGAGTTGCCCTAAAATTTATTTTTCTTTTCTTGTGGGCCTGAGGAGACAATATAAATACACACACACACACACATATATATATCAGAGTTGAGAACGAGAATATGGAGGCTGAAATGATTTGCCCTAAATTTTTTTATTTATTTTCTTGTGGGCCTAGAGACAGTATATATATATAAGTATAGAAGGGTATAATGGTCAATTAATAAAATAATTCCCTTTCTTTTCTTTCCTATTCTTTTCCCAAACATGATTATTGTCCTTCCCCTTCTTTTCCTTCATTAATCAACCAAACACAATACCAATTATCCTTCCCTTCCCTTCCCTTTCCCTCATAACTAATGTTATCCTTCCTCTTCAAAGCCACCCTACCAAACATAGCCTTAAGTTAGAAGAATCTGAACACATCAAATGTTTAAAAGGCAAAAATAATAGGAAGAAGACAAACGCGCGCCTTTTTAACTACTTGAGCCTCTCGCCCCAAATGCAAAAGGCACGCGCCTTTGTCAACAGCCTCGCCTCAGCATACTCAAGGCGCTGAAGCTGCGCCTTGATGCGCCCGGCGCCCGAGGCGCACGCCCAATGCGCCTTTAACAACTATGGGCATATACTTCGATTTTTTATGATTCTCTAGTACAGAAAGGATGACAAAGGGATTTTTTATCTTCTCTTCATCTCCTAGGAGCTCAATTACATCATTCTCCATTCTGATAACCTTGTCAATAAATTCCAAAAGGGACTCAGACATGTATGTTAATCAAAAAGAGTAAAAAGGCCTGCTTAATCTCCTTTTAATTCTGAGGATCAGTACTGATCTCATCATCACAATCTTTTTAGGTCTAAGGATGTAAGCACTTCTAAAATTTTCAATAAAATGGTAAGTAGATCCCTTTGATAATATAAACTATTAGGATTGCCATTACAACCTTCTAGGTTCAAGATTTGAGGTTTGTGATACCTTTCATGTTGAATTCCAAAGGTGAATCTTACTTTTCCTAAGATTAATCTTAAGAGGTGCTCATCTTAAGTTAAAACAAAAGAAATAAAGGAAAGAAAGAAAAGAAAAGAAAGCAAAATACTTTTCTGCCCATATGAACAACCATCTTTTGGCATCATTGTTTTTAGAAAATTGCCAAGAAGAAAATGACATCAATGATGCTGAAAGTGTGCGAAAATTACTTGTACCTTTTATATTTATTCCAAGAAAAATGAGAATTTTCCTGGGTAACTTCATTTGCAGATAGCAAAGCTGGGGACCTGGTTTGTTGCTTGGTTGGAAAGCTACTTCCAGAAGCATAAGTGCCTAAAGAATGGGAAACTGATTGGTCTTGTTAAATCAGGGAGCTGGCAAAGCTGCCTGGTAACCTTGGCTGATTCAACAAGACCAATCAGTTTCCCATCCTTTGGCTGATTACCCCATGGAGGATGAGATAAAGCAGGCCTGCAAAAAACAAACACACAAACAAAAATAAAATAAAATAAGGCATAATTATAGAGATCTGAGGAAAGAAGTGAAACCATATATCACAATCGAAACTATGTAACTGAAGTGCTGGATCAAAAGGAACCAAAATTAAGAAACCAATAAGCAACCAACAAAGACCACTAATCGAAAGGAAGGAACATGCAATTAGTGTGGATAGTAAGAGTATGACAAAGAGAAGAGTATGGAACTCTCCTATTTATTCATATTCCATAATAAAGGAACAAGAAATAAGACAGTCATGATATACAGTCCATTTATCCATAAACAGACAGAACATCTCATTGTTTTATCATCTAGGTCTTATGATGGGATATTAGGATTACTGTCAGGTCTGTGTGAGCAATCAACCACTGAAGTTACTGGTGATGGGTTCTGGGCTTCCATGACAAGGGAGGATGGTAATGGCAGCCGGGTGGTCGGCGGCGGCAGCAGTGACGGGTTCTGGGCTTCCATGACAAGGGAGGGTGTTGGCTGACTGAAATGGCTTGAGAGGAGGTTACGGAAGCGGTGAATTTGAAAATTAAAGATTCAAAAGAGAGATCAAATACATATGCATATGAATTTGAAGATATATAAACATAAAATACATACATATATACATATGTATATATATATATATATATATATATATATATATATATATATATATAAGAAATACCTGGGAGATGGCTGGATTGGAGAAGCGGAGGGAGATGTAGTTGGTGAAGGGGCGTGAGAGAAGTGGTCAAATGGGTTTTGTGCCATAGGAAGAACTCTTGGACCTGAGTTCTTGTCAAATCCCTGTAACGACATCATTTATATTTTCTTGTTCCTCTCTCTCTCTCTCTCCCCTCCGTTTTAAAAACCTGAACGAGAAAGGAGAGAGGGAAGGTAATTATATAACTTCAGCTTAACTTGAGAAAAAAAGTAAAATTAAACTTCGAAAACCCATGAAATGCCCTCACATGGCTAAAATCAAGAACTTTGAAAAATTTGCATTCATGAACCCACAAGACCATGCATTTGGGAGGATATATCAAACATAGAGCATATAGAACACATTTATTTCAATTATGGACACTTTGGACAATTTCTGAAAAGTTCTAAACACTTAGTTTCAAAACTGAAATTTTGGAGATTTTGTTTTCACACGCATTGTAGATAAGCATTCTCATAAGAATTCATGCATAAGGAGTGATTGACATTTATAGAAACAAGAATCAATTTCCACATATCAACTTTCAAGTATCAAATCTCACTTTCAGATTTTGAAATTATATATCAAAATATAACAAGTTTCAGCCTTTAAATTTTCAGAATTACTACACCTCAAAGAACCTCATGTATATGCATCAATGAATTGAAGATCACTATCCAAAATGTCCCAAATGCCCACATATATACATAGAACACCTTCAGAAATTAAAGGTTTCAATTTCAGAATTTTTAAGCCCTCCACACATAACACAAATTTGTTTTTCAGTTCTCAATACATGGATTATTTGAACATGCCAAACAGTTGAGACAATTAAATTCTCAAGTTGCCACAAATCAGCACCTTGTGTACACAAAGATACCCACATTTGAACATGTATAAACCATTGAAACATGCATATTCTCCACAGTTTGTCGCCAAGTCCAAAATTTCAATTTTTGGCCATGCATTGAACACTTAGAGAAGTTAAAAATTCAATTTTTGCCCAAATTTCAGTTTCTATGCATAAGACACATATAGAACAAAATCCCCTCCCAAATTTATTAAATTTGCAACACATATCCACATATGTCAAGTTACAATCCAACAATGATCAAATTCATCCCTCAATATTAATGCATATAAAAAGGATATAAAATCAAATAATATCCCCCAATTTTTATCAATCCTATTCAACAACAAAAACCTCCAATTTTCACTCCACAACACACATATATATCATCACAGATTCACAGAAATTCGAAACACAACCCATATATGTATATATGCAAAACTGTCCTCATCATAATATCTCAACAGAGCAACCCACATATATATATATATATATCAACATCAAAACCCAAACTCCCCATTTCAGTAATTTCGAAAATTAAAAACCTTATTTTCAGAATTTTTAAACATGGATACTCACATATACGAAGAGAGAGGGGAGGGACTTACCCGAATGAAGATCCGAGAGAAGCAGGAATTCGGAGAGGAAGACGACGATGCTGGTCGGAGAAGATGAACGGAGAAGACTCAGAGGTGGCCGGCGATGAGAATCCAAGAAAGAGAGAGAATCTGTGATGAACTCCGCGAGACGAGTGAAGAAGTAGCAGAGTGGAGATGCTCTGTGATGGCTTCAGCTTTGAGAGAGGAAAAGAGAGCTAGTCGAGGAAAAGAGAGGAAGTGAGAAAGAAAAAGAAAAGAATAGGGCTTTGAAGGGTTTTAACAGCATAAACGCGTACGAGTGTGTTGCATATATATAAACTGGGGTTTCAAAAAAAAAAAAAAAAAAAAACACAACTCTCAATTATGTCTAAATTTTCATGCATAAAACCACTAAGTTATTATATTTAGTTGCAAAATGTTCTATTGTCTTACCTATTTTATCATTAAATAACTATAATACCATTTCTTATTAAATTATACTTGATATATTTTTTTTGTTGAAATAAATTATGAAAAAAAATTCATATTAATTTGATGAAATATAGTCCATTAAATTTGCATAAGTTTGCCTTTAATTTTTTAAATTAATTATTTAAATAAATATCTTAAATAGAAATTTTTGAAACAATTAAATAATTTCTTAATTTTTATGAATATATTGCATTAAAAAGAAGATATTTTTTATTTACGTAATTTATTAATTTTTCATTAATATTGTTTGAAAAAAAAAAAAGATATTTTTTATATTAATTTTTTTTTAAAGTGAGTATAATAAGTTTTATTATAATAAGTTAATCATTTTAGAAAATGATAATTACAAATCTTTTTTTTTTTTTTTTCCATTTTTATAATCAATTGATACTAATTATAAAATTAAGGTAAATGGTAATTATGGTATAATTAATATTTAAATAAGAGAAAATTTAATAAAAAATAATTTAATAAGAAATGACAAATTTAAAAAGAAAGGGTAAAGTAGTCTTTTATGATGTATTTGTCCTTAATTGCAACAAATTAATAATTTCGAGAGGCAATCTTTAATTTAGGGAGGTTAGTTGCAAAAAGTCAATAGTTCAGGGTTTTTTTTTTTTACTTTACTGTATTATTTGATTGTATACTCTCTCTCCCTTTCTCTCTCTATTATCACTGTTTTTGTGCTCTTGTGATTTTTTGGTTTCTTGTTCTCTCTTTCCTATGTTTTTAAACCTGAACGAGGAAAGGGAGAGGGTTACAGAGGTAATTCTATAACTTCAGCTTAACTTGAGAAAAAATGTAAAAATAAACTTCGAAAACCCATTAAAACGTGGTTGTATCCTTACCAATTACGTAGTAGTTAAAACTCTGACTCCACAAGCAATAACGACTGTATATGATTTTTGGTGAAAATTAAAGATTCAAAAGAGAGATCAAATACATATACATATGAATTTGAAGATACATAAACATAAAATACATATATATGTATACATATGTATATATATTAAAGAAATACCTGGGAAATGGCTGGATTGGAGAACCGGAGGGAGATGTAGTTGAGGAAGGGGCGCGAGAGAAGTGGTCAAATGGGTTTTGTGCTATAGGAAGAACTCTTGGACTTGAGCTCTTGTCAAATCCCTGTAATGACATCATTTATATTTAATAACATAAATGTGTGTGTATGTGTGTATTACATTGAAGATGCAAGAAACAAACTCTCTCAATTTAGAAAGATTAGTTTTTACACTTCAAAATATCTCAATCGCTTTTCCCTCTCTTTTCAGTCTATTTATAGACCTTTACAATTGTTCTAGAAGCTTCCTACTTAACTCTTTACTCTGAGTCGATCCTTTGGGCTCATCTTAAATATGGGCCCATTTCCTTTGCTCTTAGATTGGGCTTTAGGACTGATTTAGTGGGTACAGGGCCTGATAAATAATAATCTGATTGGACGAAGTGTTCTTTCCAGACCCGTTTCTAGTAATCTCGGTCGTGCCCGGCCCAGGTCATTTTTGATATCCTCATCTGCCTCTATAATCTCTCCCTAATTGATTAGGGTGAGATTATCGAAGAGACTTAATCATGATGAGACTGCTTGAGGTGGTGACGTGGGGAAGCGAACGGTTGGCTCAAAGACCCATGTTTTGAAATTTGAAGCACCATCATTGCCATGATTCTTTGGATATTGAGCCGCTTTCTCTTTAAAACCCCAAACTCCCAGCTCTTGTCCTTACTCTATCTCTCTCATCTTCACTTTCAAGCATCGTCTTTGTTAATCGCTTCTACCATTAACCAGCCTTCTCCGGTGAGTTCTCCTTGTCTTCTCCGGTGAGTTCTTCCTTTATGACTCTTTACTTTTATTTTGTTGCGGTGTACTCTGCAGATCTTCTTCCTGAGGTTAGTTCCAATCCCCAGTTATTTTTTGGGGATTTTTCTCTTTATTACTTTTCTTAAAAGAAAGAAACCCTAGAACTAAGAATTTCCTCCACCATTATAATGGCTCCTGACTTAGAGGCTCTTCGTTCGAAGAATGAAATCCCTAACGATGTTTCCATTAGGGTCTATCCCGAGGACTTAGATGAGAGATCTAGTGAGGGTCTTCTTCCCGTAAAAGTTCTCTTTTCTGTCCTTCACCTAAATGTAATTAGATTTCTCTTGCACCCATTCTTTTGTTACGTCTTTAGCAAATTAGGGCTTGCCCCTATTCAAGTCAACCCCAATTTCCTTAGGGTGATATCAGTTCTATTGATCTTAAATAGTGACAGAAATCTAGATATTGACATCATAGATCTTATTCTTTGTTATCGAGTCACTAAAATCATAACGAATGACATGTATTTTCAGTTCTTGCCCCTTGAAAAATGGACTACATGTACGGACAAACTTGCCTCTAAAAAGGGTTGGAGAAGTAATTTAATTGGGGTTAGTGGAGCTTAGCGAACTCCCTTCACTCAGACTTTCCCTATCTCAACCACTTTTGGGGAGTGTTCTATTCCCTTATATAAAAAAAACATAAGAAGCACAAGGCGATTGCCCTTGTGAAACATGTCTTCCTCGTTTCTGCACTTTCCTTTGCCGTTGCCTTCACATTCCTCATAATGAATCAGTTTTCAGCGTTTGTAGGGATAGACTCGACCATCTGAATGAGAAAGTACTGAACGACATTCCCTCTACTACTGATTTACTTACTTCGGACAACCTTTCTGACATATCAGTTCTTGGTGCTACTATGGAACATATCCAGATTCCTTCTTTCAGTAGAAGAGGCCCCCTTCTGTAACTACTCCTACAACTGCCCCGACTGCCTTTGTAGCCATCCCAACCGTTCCGATTATGGCTCAGAACACTGGGTAGCCTACTTCTGAGCCTCTTGTATCCACTTCGACCGAGGTTCAACCCACTTTGCCAACTAATAACCGTTATGAGGCTCTAAACGAAGTTCCTCCACCTACTGACCCAATCACTAAGGAAACTTCTCCTGTTTGAACAGCTGCTTCGGAGAAAAGTTTGGGTAAGAGGCCCCAACCTGAAAGTGGTTCCAATCCTAATGACCTTCCCTTGACTCGAAGGGCTAGAACCTATAGGGTCACCACCACTCTCCCTTCACCTCAGATAAGCATTCTAGAAGGTGAATCAGCTAGAACTTCTGTCTCCTCCCCAGCTGTGGTTCCATGGTGCCCCATACTCAAATGGGAGGATAGGTTAATTGTGGCTCCTACAGACACTGTGTTCAAGGATCCTGCCTCCTCATTTACTTTCTATAAGGGCATTTGGACCCCTCAGGATATACAGACCCAGGAAAAAATGTCCTTCAATGACATATTTAACCATTTTCTCGCAGCGGCTGTTGAGGTAGCTCTTTTTTTTTCTGTACCAACTTTCATTCGTTTTTCTTGTTCAAATCACTTTACACTTGTACTTACCAGAACGCTTGTGTCTTTGTGCAGACTCTATTTGGGATGATCACCTTTTAGAGAAAATCTTGAATTGGCAAACAAGAGAGTTAATGCCCTTTCTCTTGGACTTGAGAGATCTGTTAAGGGAATGAAGGTAGTAGAAGCCAAAAACACAGAGTTGTTAGTTAAGCTGAATAATCAGAGAAGGAAATAGATTCTCTAAAGGCTGAAAGAGATGCTCTGAAGAATTAGCAAGACTTCCCTCATGATGAGATGGACGTCCTGAAGACTGAGAGAAACGTTATGCAGATAGAGAGAGATGCTCTGAAAGTTGAGAAGGGGAACCTTTAGCACACTCTAGTTTCCAAACGGCTGACCCATTCTGTTTTTAAAGAGAAATTCTCGAACGAGCGTACTGATTTACTAAATGTTATAGGTAGAGTTGATGGTGGCATGCAGGCTCTTCATGCTTGTTTTTCTCACATTAGGGCTCTTAGATATACCCAAGGGTATAGAGATGGTTTCATTGACCGTTCTCCTTCCGAAGGTGAAACAAGCTCCTACACAAGTCCGGATGCTGTTGACGCCTTTTTAAAAATTGACCCGTCGAACGTTTACAAGGATCCACTTCCTGTCTTGCTGAGAATATATTCATTGAGTGTAATGAGATTGCAACTTCTGGTGTTATCCCACCTGTTCGCCCTCTGAGCATCTCTCCCATCACTATCAATGTTCCTCCCGCCGTTGTTGCCACTGATAGAGCTCTGCCAACTAAGGAGGTCATCTATCTTGATTCTCCATCCAAAGGTGAGGAAACGATCAATGGTGAAGGAGGAAACAATGTATTAGCCAGTGATGATGAGGCAGTCAATGATGGTGAAACAAGCAATGGATCGGGTACAGGAGAAGATCTGATAGACTAGAGTTCTGCTGGCTTATGTACTTGTTTCATTTCATTCCATTATTACTTTTGTATCTCGTGGACTATTTTGTAATGATGAATGAAATGACAATTTTGTTTTGCCAAGTATTCATAATTTGTCTTGTGCTTAAATGAAATGAGAATTTTAATATTGTCAATTGTCTGTTATTTGGTAAGTTTTTGGTGTTTGGCTCATAGTGCCATTTACCACTTACTTGGCTAAGTGCCTAACGCTAGGCTAGAATGCCACTTGCCGCTTGGCTTTCTTTTTTGTGCAAGTATTTGGCGTTCGGCTCAATGTGTCATTTGCCACTTACTTGGCTAAGTGCTTGGTGCTCGGTTAGAATGCCACTTGTCACTTGACTTTTTAATTTGTGTAAATGTTTGGCATTCGGCTCAAAGTGCCATTTACTACTTACTTGGCTAAATGCCTGGCGCTCGGCTAGAATGTCACTTGCCACTTGGCTTTTTTTTTGTGCAAGTGTTTGACGTTCGGCTCAAAGTGCCATTTACCACTTACTTGGTTAAGTGCCTAGCGCTCGGCTAGAATACCACTTGCCACTTGGCTTTCTTTTTGTGCAAGTGTTTAGCGTTTGGCTCAAAATGCCATTTGTCACTTACTTGGCTAAGTGCTTGGTGCTCGGCTAGAATGCCACTTGCTACTTAACTTTTTATTTTGTGCAAGTGTTTAGCATTCGGCTCAAAGTATCAGTTGCCACTTACTTGGCTTTTACTCAGTGTTATTTGCTCAATCAATTTTTGAAACAAAATGAACTTTTTTTTTATAAATCTTGACGAATCGATACATCTGTAAGAACATAGTTCTAAATGAACATCATTCAGAATGGAATTCAATCTTTACTGGTAGTACCTTTTTAGAGACGTGGCATTCCATGGTTTATTAACCAATCTACCAGCCATGGTCTTTAAGCTGTATGCCCCCTTTCCTATGGCCTCTGCAACTCTGTATGGACCTTCCCAGGGTGACATCATCTTTTTGACAATTCCTACCTTCTTTTTCAGAACTAAATCACCAGGTGCAAAGTCTCTGTGCTTCACCTTTTTGTTGTGGCTATTCACAAGTGTTTGCTGATAGGACGCGAGTCTTATTGCTGCCGCATCTCTTTTCTCTTCCGTCAAATCGAGGTTAAATTTCAACATTCTATCATTCTGCTTTCGATCCCATACCAAACTTTGAACAGTTTAAACTAAATGCTCAACTGGTATTACTGCCTCGGTGCCATACGCCATAACGAATGGACTTTTACCGGTTGGTCGTCTAGGGATTGTTCTATAAGCCCACAAGACGTTCGGAAGCTCATCCAACCATATACCCTTCTTATCTTCAAGCTTTTTCTTGATACAAGTAAAGATTGTTCTGTTTGTGATTTCGGCTTGACCGTTCGCCTAAGGATGGCTAACCGCTGCCAACTTTTGATTAATTCCATACTCTTCTAGCAAGCTCCTTACTTGCTTACTGTCCAGATTGGTCCTATTGTCCATAACGATCGATCTTGGCACACCAAAACGACAAATGATATTGCTCCAGATGAAGCATCTTACTTGAGTTTGGGTCACACTAGGATACGATTCGAGTTCTACCCATTTGGTAAAGTAATCTGTTGCAAGCAGAACGTATTTGTTCTGTAATTTGGCCTTTGGCAGAGAGCCAACCACATCCATCCCCCATTGCGCGAAAGGCCATGGTTTAGCCATTACGTGCAAGTCTTCAGGTGGTTGGTAGATCAGTGGTCCGAACCTTTGGCACTTATCGCATTTTCTAGAGAATTCTTCTGCATCCCGCAACATGTTTGACTAAAAATATCCCTGTGTCATTGCTTTGTGTGCTAGAGATCTCCCTCCCGAGTGATTGCCACACACACCTTCATGGATAGCTCGCAGGATCTGCCCAGCCTCTGAGGGGGTAACACATTTCAAATATGGACCCAAGAAAGACCTCCTATACAATTGATTATGGACAATGGCATATTTTGCAGCATTTGATCTGATTTTCCTTGCCTCATCCTTCTGCTCTGGCAACACGCCATCTCGTATGAAAATCATAATTGGATCAATCCAGCTTGGCTTATAGGGTATGGTATTTACTTGCCGAAGATCCGAGCTGAATGGTTTTGTGATACCCCCTAATTTCGGAGACATGGGTTGATCAAGTCCACGCTCATAAAACTAGGGGATATCAAAACAATTAATATTTAGCAAGCACAGAATAAAAAGATGAATAATAAAGAATAAATAAAACGTTGAAGAAGACTAATAAATAATATTTCCATTAAATAAAAATCCTCCAAAGGTTACAACTCAGGAGTCCTATGATTTAAGGACCCCTTAACCAACATCCATTAATCCGAAATCCATTAGTAAAACTAAAGTTAAATGACTTAACAACATCCTACTTTGAAATAAATGAGAGTAAATGATAGATAAGCCTCCAAGCTGTGAATCCTCAATCTCGACACTTGAACTTCTATGAATCTGAAAAATAAAATAAGGTGGGTCAAAACCCACGACCAAGTTCCCTCTAACAAACCCCTGAAAACCGATGAATAATGTATCTTTAACCACAACCATCATAATTCCAATTTTAGCCTTTAAAATATAGTGATAAATAATAATACATAACATCACAAATAATAATTAATACCTCCAAAATCCACAACCGTGGATTAATACATCTATATATATATATATATATATATATATATATATATGAGCATGACCATTCTTACCATAAACCGTTCCCATCACATGGAACTCTTTTTTCCCAAAATTAATCCAAATGGTTATTTAACCATTAATAATACCATACTCAATCCTAAGAGCATTTTATTTTCTCCTATTCTCATAATCATAACTATAACCAAAGATGTTTATTTAATCATCTAATTCATATAACATTTTTATTCATGCTTTGGCAACTCATCTATGCCTCCACAAGTATAATATTTATTTATACTTAACCAATTGACATTCCAATTATATCCTGCAAATAACCCATGCCTCTAATAGTATGTTCTTGTTCATACTTAGTTAATGACAACTTATTCATATCTTTGGCAAATAATCCATGCCTCCAATAGTATGTTCTTGTCCATACTTAGTTAATGACAATTTATTTATATATCTAGTAAATAATCCATGCCTCCTGAAGTATGTTTTCTACATACAAAATTAATAACAAAATATTTATACCTTGGCAAATAGTCCATGCCTCCAAATTAACCATATCCCATAAACATGAATTAAAAGCACCATAAAACATATAATAAGCAACATAAATACAATACAAGCATACACAAAAAGATATAAAATAATCCTCTAAACTTTCCATCCCAATTACAACATGTCAACATATGATAAATATCATAGAATAATTTAATCAATTGTTTAAACATGCTTCAAAAACAAATAGCCATATAAGTATCCAAACTTTCCTTTAAATTAATTTACTCATTCCTTTGTCAATCCATTTAGCGTTCTTAATATTTATACCCATTCCAGTATTTAATTAGGTCCATTGGAACCCTAGAACTCCATTAAAACACCTGAAAACAAGTCTGGAATCCTCAAAACTCAAATCCAAGTCGCAGGGCAATTGAGCCAGCTTAGTTACTGTAATACCCCTAATTTTAAAAGGATAGTCTCGGTATTTATTTTATGGTTTTAGTGAATTTTTAAGTTTATTATTTGAATATTTGTATAATTGTTTAAGTGACTAATTGAATTATTTATTAACTTAAATTGTATGCTTTATTTGAATAAATTGATTAATTGAATAATGTGATTAAGTGTTATGTGTTATCTGTTTTATGTGTTTAGTATTTAGTTGACATTAATTAATTTAAATGTTTATTTTATTTTATTTTAAGGAAGTAATGGACCAACCATTTGGGGTCTTATGGATTACTTGGATAGAAGATTAAATGGGTTCAGTTTTACCCATGGATAGTTATACACATATATATGGGTATATATGTATATAGGGTAAATTTAATTATTAATACTAATTAATGGTTAAATCAGATGTAATATTCAATATATATTATTATATAGTCTTAGTGTTTAATATTTATTTGATTACCACGTTGAGGGCTAGCAGACTTAGATGTATAATTTATTTTATTTTTCTTTTTCTTCTCTTAATATAATTAGAATTAGGTTTTATATGCCTATATATATATATATGTTGTATGTCTGCCAAGGGTTTGAGATATTCATGTAACAGTGGAGGCGGAGAGATATACAGAGAGGTTTGAGAGGAAAACAGAGAGGGAGAATTAGAGTTTGGCTAGGACGAAGGGCTGAACCAAGGAGGGGTGGTTGAAGTTTGCTCGTGGGTTGAACCAGGAGCAACGGAGGGTCTGTGAAAGCAACCAAGGTCGTCGGATTTATCAGTAAAGAAGGTTTAAGGTTTCAAAACTAAAATCAAAGGCAAGTTCTATTTCTTGTTCTTTTCCTTAAACTCGTGTTTTGTGCATGCCTAGATGAACTCCAGGATCTTAATCGGATATTTAAAACTGATCATGTATGCATATTAATTCTAAATTTTAATTGTATTACGTGTTATAAAGAGAAATTGATTTATCTTATCAATTGTTGCCTCTGTTGTGTTGTAATTGTTGTTAATGATTCATATTAAGCTTTTATGAGTAATGGAATAAATTAGGACATAGATGAAACCCTATGAACCTTAACAAAGAATTATAGAGAGGTTTAAACGTTGTCGGAGGCAAAACAGATGAGGAAAACAGGAGGAGAGTCGGCTCCCGCCTCTCAAAGAGGTGGCTTCCCATGGAAGGGAGCCGGCTCTACATGCTAGGGAGGCGGCTCCCTTGAGGGGGGAACCGGCTCCAAGCTTGGTGGGGGCGGCTCCTTCCATGGGGGAGGCGGCTCCTTGCTTGGTTGGTGGTTTTGACGTGTTTCTGGGCCACAGTGCTTAGATTTTGAAGTTCCAGAGTGTATTAAGAACTTCTAAGAAGGATTAAAATGATTTATAGGGTGTAGATTAATCTCTCGGAATGTGTATTAATGCATAATAAACCACATAATGTTTATAGCTTGAACAATATATATTTCTTAAACAAATATGCATACTGTTATTAGATACGGATGATTTAAATTGCTTATTTTTATTTTAGAAATTTTTCTGTGAATGGTTATACTGTTTAATCATGTATCAGTGGCATCAAATAAGCATGTTTATTTATAGATTTTTATTGTGCTTATTGTGGAGTAATTGACGTTTACATTTATTATCTGTATTATCAATTGTTTAGACTTAATTGATGTTAGATTAATTATTTGTTTCATCAATTAGTAGATTTATAGATTATATGCACTAGAATGGGACAGTTGCATATCAGGGATGGATTAGCTCAAAACGCTAAGTCCTACATACTTTGGAATAAGGGAACGAATTAACAATAAAAGTTAAGTCCTACTTATATTCATGTCAGGTTAGCAAATAGTTGAATGACATTACCTTGGCTTTGGATGGAATTATATATATATGATTATGGTACCGTGATATGAGCTTGAGTTTCAGGATCGTGGTTAGGGTGCGTATATCGCCTAGGATGAATAACTGGACATAGGACATCTAGTCCCATGGTAGGTTAAGGTATACATGTCCATTTTAGGTGCAATTTGTATGTTACCTTCTATTCAGGTTGAGACAGACCTATGGGCTAGTGAGCGTCCTATAGTGTGTATTTATACATATATGGACTATATAGTTATGGTTGAGTTGTCTAGGATGTATCTGCTTATCGGGTCTCTATTTGGATTGTAAGTACAGTAGAACTTGTTCGTGGGCCTGACCCACTTATATTTTTCAGGTATTGGACAGTTCCAATCTTAGAGATTATTCGTGCTGAGCAGAGACGGTCACTCATTCTTCCGACTACATAGGACTGCTATTTATGTTTTAGTTTTGCCTTTGGATTTTATTTTAGTTGTTTACTTTCAGTTGGGATTTTATTAAAGGTCCACTAGGTGGATTCCCGAGTTGTTCTATTATTGGAGGATTTATGGATTCGATTGGAGGATTATTTAATTAACATTTTTTAAGGATTATTATCTAGAATTCTTTTCAGCTTAGTTATTTATTCTTTATGTCATTTGTACTCATGCTTGTTTAAATACTTAATTATTTGGTATCCTTCGGATTTGTGCTCGGACTTGATCACATGTGACTCTAGAATCTAGGGGTATCACAGTTGGTATCAGAGCACTCCAAGTTCAAGTGTCTCTAGGATTCTATCGTATAACACTTCCACATAACATATTCTTTTGTTTAGAGCTTAAGTTTAGGATTTGTCATATTCCTTTACGGTCCGTTTAAATCATACTGATGTCTGTCTTTTTGTGTTAACAGAATGATTAACGCTAGAATCAGACGGAACAAAAGGCAGCAAAGGGAAGCGGTGCGTGGGTTTCAGGATGATGATGGTCAGTCACATGAAGAGCAGGAGGAAGTTCAGCAGACTCAGGATCAGGGAAGAGATCCGGAATATCCTCCTCATCTTAATGACCTCATTGCTTGGGCTATAGAAGTAGGGATAACAGATGCACTTTGGAATCAACTACAGGCTCAATAGGCACCAAAAGGCTAAGAGTTCTTTCATAAAGGGGAGCCCACTTGAGTTTTTAGGCTCCACCGATGCGAAAGTAGCTCATTAGTGGAAGAAGGATATTGAGTGACATCTTTGAATGGTTCAGTTCACAAAGGTTCAGAAGCAGATGCTTGCTACATTTAAGCTTGTCGGAGATGCACTACAGTGGTGGGAGTCAGTTACCACCGCAGAGGAGAGGACTTCATTGACTTATGATCAGTTTAGTGCTCGCTTCAATAAGAAGTATTTTCCATATGTAGTCAGGACAGCTATGAAGATAGAATTCCTTAATCTAGAATAGGGAACATGACAGTGGCAGAGTATGAGCAGCAGTTCACATGCTTGTCTCTTTTTGCTCCAGAGGAGGGAACATGACAGTGGACGCCGCTTTATAGCAGTATCAGTTAACCATGGACTCCAGACAGGCTAGGGGTGAGAAGTGGGGTGACAGAGACTCTGCTAATCAGTCAGTTGAGAAAGGGAATGGCAATAGACACCGGCACAATGACAAGGGGAAATTCTAGGGACAACAGTTTTAGAAGAAGCACAATGGTGGTTCTGATGCTCACAGGAATGGGGCACCTGTTTAGAGGCAACAGGATGGGGGACCACAGGCAGGACAGGGTCAGCCATAGGCTAATCTATAAAGGAGGCCATTTGGCACTTTCCAGGGAAGTTACTACACTTGTGGAGAGTTTGGTCATACTTCTAGGCACTGTCCTAAAACAGGATAGGGATAGCATGTGCAGCAGGAACAGAGGGTGCCAGTACCTTTACCCACTCCACAGATTCCACGAATTCAGGGATAGACATATCCAGCTTTACCAGCACCGCCATAGCCTCCGGGACAGGCATCACAGCAGTTGTATTATGGTAGGGTGTACAACCCCATGCCATAGGATGTTCAGGCACCTCAGGCTATTGAGGGTATGTTTCCTATTCATGCTACACATGGTCGTGTTTTGTTTGATATGGGTGCTACACATTCATTCATGTCTAAATCTTTTGTTGCATTATCTGGGAAGATGACGCGAGTATGCGATTGACCTCATGGTATTTCTACACCTTTAGGCAATACTGCCATTCTACATGAAAGTGATGGGCCTGTGACACTAGATATTGGTAGACTCAAATTTCTAGCCAATCTATTGGTCCTGGATATGCACACTTATGATGTGATACTTGGGATGGATTGGTTATCTCACTACCATGGCCAAGTTAATTGTTATGATAATCGCTATACCAAGTTCTAACGAGATTACTAGCACCTATTTGTTCTATGTAGAGGAGGAAACGGAGGAGGAGATTACTGTGTCATTGGATAGCATACCAGTTATATATGAATTTCTAGATGTTTTTCAAGAGATTCCAAGATTGCCACCTAGTTGAGAGATAGACTTTGTGATTGACTTAGCTCCAGGCACTACGCCTACTGTTAAAGCACCATACAGGATGGCACCAGTGGAGATGCGAGAGCTGAGGGATTAGATTCAGCAATTACTCAGCCAGGGTTTCATTTGTAGGAGTACTTCACTCTGAGGAGCACCAGTTTTGTTTGTGAAGAAGAAGGACGATTCACTTCGCATGTGTATAGATGACAGGGAGTTGAATAAGGTTACTATTCGTAATAAGTACCCTTTACCCAGGATTGATGATCTTTTTGATCAGTTGAAGGGAGTTACATACTTCTTTAAAATTGATTACGTTCTGGATATCACCAATTTCGGGTTAGGGAGCAAGATGTTCCTGGAACAACGTTTCTCACTAGATATGGTTCTTATTAGTTTCATGTCATGCCTTTCGGATTGACTAACGCACTAGCAGTTTTCATGGATTTAATGAACAGAGTTTTCAGGGCTTACTTAGATCAGTTTGTCATCGTCTTCATTGATGATATCTTGATCTATTCTAAGTTAGAGGATGACCATGCTAGACATCTTCGTATAGTATTGTAGACACTTCGTGAACACTAGTTATATGCCAAGTTCGAAAAGTGTGAATTTTGGCAACGGGAAAAAGTTTCTGGGTCACGTAGGGTCAGAAAGGGGAATAGTGGTAGATCTAGCCAAGGTTTCAGCAGTGGTCGAGTAGGGACAGCCTACTTCACCTACTGAGATTCGGTGTTTCCTCGGATTGGTAGGATATTATCGAAGGTTCATTTAGCTGTTCTCAAAGATAGCGGGACCACTCACTCACTTAACTAAGAAGGGGGTACAGTTCGTGTGGGATAAACACTGTCATAAGGCTTTGATGAGCTAAAGAGCAAGTTGACTTCTGCACCGGTTCTGTCTACTCCACAGAGCGGGATAGAGTGTCTTGTCTACACAGATGCTTCTTTACAAGGTCTTGGGTGTGTTTTGATGCAGGAGGAACAACCAATTTCATATAAATCTTGTAAGCTTGAGCCTCATGAGCTTAATTATCCAACATATAATTTGGAGTTGGCAGCAGTGGTCTTTGCCTTACATTTTTGGAGGCATTATTTGTTGGGAGAGTCCTTCAGATTATTTAGTGATCACAAGAGTCTGCAGTATTTGTTCACTTAGCGGGAGTTGAATATGAGACAGCACAGATGGTTAGAGTTTGTGAAAGACTATCATTTCTCTATACAGTATCATCCAGGGAAAGCGAATGTAGTGGCAGATGTATTTAGTCGCCGACCCTATGGGATTCTTTCTGCTTTATTCACCACTGAGTGGAATGAGTCGCCGACCCTATGGGAGTCTTTCTGCTTTATTCACCACTGAGTGGATGAGTTGTCTGATGCTTTTATGGCTTGCATGATAGTTACATCTTCTATCATTCACAAGGTGTTGAAGGCACAACTCACGAATCAGCAATGCATTGACAAAGTTATAGAGATAGCTTCTAGGGAGGTTCCATTTTACTATGTTGGGACTGATGGAGGCCTGAGGTACAAGGAACATTTAGTGGTACCTTCTGTTGATGATTTGAGGAAGGATGTGATGACTGAGACTCATCATTCTGAGTTTTCTGTTTATCCAGGAGGAGACAAAATGTATCAGGATACGAAGCGGCAATTTTGGTAGGCAGGTATGAAGAAAGACATTGCTATTTTTGTTTCTCAGTAAAGTACTTGTCAGATGGTCAAGATTGATCATCAGCGGCCGCCAGGATCTCTATAGCCACGACCGATACCAGAGTGGAAATGGGAGAGCATTTCTATGGATTTTGTGGAGGGATTGCCTAATTCATTTAAGGATCACAATTCCATTTGGGTCATCATTGATAGGTTGACTAAATCAGCTCATTTCTTGCCCGCTATCCCAATTGTAGTCCAAGTCTATTAATTGATCCATGTAGAATAGTAATGTTTTTCAGCCCAATTTAATTACCACACATCTTTAGCCCAATTGTAGTCCAAGCCCAATTACTAAAATAGGTGTCAACAGTCCAATCTCTTCTCACGGCCTAATCTTCTGCCACGTCACTGCACTTCAAGCCCACTTGTAGTCCAAGCCCAATTACCAAAATGGGTGTCAACAACTTAGGCCCGATCCCATTGGGTTTTAACTTTTCAACGGGCCAGAGTGTCGTGCCTGAAGCCCAAATTTGCATCCAGGCCTAGAAGATGCTTCTTTTACTTCATATGAATCATATGGTAGAAAATCAAAACCAATCAAGTCCAATGTTTTCATAAAAACCAAAATGTGACGACCCTGGATTTTTCAACCCAGTATGTCCAATGATGACCCGAAGGGGATCTAGAATGCGGAAGCAAAGATAAGACAATGGTCTCCCAAGTCACAACACCTCTAAGACCCTAAGATAACCTTTCATGAGGTCACGGAACCCAAAGGAATAAGTGCGGAAGCAAGAGATCGAAAAAAATAACAATTAAGCCCCCAGGGGCAAAATAGTCATTTCTAAAAATATAGATTTGAGTGCTACCAAGCACACCACTGGAAAGACAACGAAAAACTAATCAAGATGGACTTAAGAATCGCATGATTCGGAGTCCGGATGAAGGAGAAACGGCAAGACGAGGAAAATGAGCATTTAAGGCTAAAAGGGTAAAATGGTAATTCCAAACTGAAATGGGTATCCTCTTTCACACCATTGGATAGAAAATGAAAAATTAACCAAGATGGACTCAAGAATCACTTGATTCGGGGTCCAGATGGCAAAGATATCAAGTCCTGAAGTCGAAGGAAGGGAAACCCAATCCCGGTTCGGACCAAACCCTGACACTACTTTGCTAAAACTTGAATATCTTAAGGTAAAAATGAAATATGAAGCTCTAATTAGTACCATTGTAAAGCTTATTTTGACGCGGTCAATTTAGACTCAAGAACGAACCAATTCGGAGTTCAAACGAAGAAGATACGATGACCCGAAGTTAGAAGTGCATTGTTGAATCAAGACACACACATCCACACACACATGAACAGTAAGGATGAGCACTCATGCAAGGGCTATGAGTGCTCATAAATGAGCATGCCCAGGGCCAAAACCCACTACCCCACTTACGAGCGCTTGTGCCCCATGTACGAGCGCTAGTTCTATAACAAGCTTAGTAGATTTTTGAGTTTGAAATGTGATTTTGAGGACTTTCTGGGTCTTTTATAAAAAAACACAAAGAAGAACCCCCCCCCCCCCCAAAAAAAAATCATGTTTTCTACCCAACAGTGTGGACGGAAACAAAAAAACTCGCTTTAAAATGTCTAGAATGCCCCTAGATCAGATTAGGCTCAAAACGGCGAAAATGCAACTTTGCACCAAGTATGCATTTGACCCCAAATGCATTTCTAAGCTGAAACGAATATGAACGCAAACGTAATAAGTGATTTTTAGTACGTGGGAATGGCCCGTGGCTCCCAGAAATGGCCGAGTCAAAATTCGACCCTTCGACGGCCAAAAAGGCAAAAATGAACTTGAAATGGAAATTTTGAAAACCAAAATTAACAAATGACTTCAAATGGCCGTTTGGCCCTTGACCACACTTCATACATGATTAATGAGACTCTATGAATGAATAAAAATAGAATTTCCACACCCGATGCAAACATAGTAAAACAATAACTTTACATTTTTTAATATTTTTATAATATTTCATGAAGTTGAAAGTTACATAGGATACAAGATACATGTCATTAGCCTTTGGCCTCCTCTCATACATGCTAAATACATTACGAAAGGTGTACTTATGTACACATTACATAAATGGAATCAAATATACACATTTTAACATAAAAGGCTACAAGTGACATTTCAAGCCAACCTTTACTAGAATTAAAACCTTCAAGTCTATAATCATCCGAGTATTGATGAACATCACGAACCAAGTCTTCGTACCTGAACAAAACCCCCAGTAACTTCGAGGTGAGTAAATAAGTTTATTCATAGAGAATGAGCATGCATAGACTCGATTTCTTTAAAGATTTTTACATTAACTTGAAACAATTCAAAAGGATTATGCCACCTTACGTCTATGTCGAAGGTTAGACTGAGGGAGCATCCTAAGCTACCTTAGTTCATTTTTAGCATAAATCACATCATGCATGGAATTCAAACAACGTAGAAGCATGTTATATGAAGCAACAAGATATAGATTCTCAAAGCCATTAACTTGAAATCTAAAATACGAAAACAATCAAAGTGGGTCATGCCACCTAACGTCTATGTTCCAAATGAATCTATAGGATCATTCCTAAGCTACATTTGAACATTCAAAACAAAAATCACAATATCGGTGCAATTTAACCAATATTGGAACTTCTAATACAACGCATAAAGCATGATTTCTCAAAATTAACATCTTGAAACTTAAAATGGGAAATCAAATAAGGAACAAGTTATCAACTTGAAATGTAATGCGAAATCAAACAAAGTGGACGCTTGGACGTCATGTCGGATCAGGCCGACACCATGGTTATTTTAGGGTTACTAGCCCATGGGTAACCTCCCTATGTGCACATTAGACTGTAGAGGGACAATCCCCCGTACTAGAACTAAGTCCTAGCCGTAGCCAAACAACGACATCCCCAAGTTTCCAAAATCAACAAGTTATGCAACAACGTATATATCGACATGTATATACAAGATATCAACTATCTACCATGGACAACCAAATTTGGAAACACATACAATACATGCTCTAAGTCCAGAACTACTATGGCATAAAAGATGTCAAATACAAGGTATACAACTCATTACACAAGGCAACAATATATTCAATAAGGAAAACAAGCTCTCATGAATATACAAGTAACAACAATGTTATCCAATGCTCAAAATGTAACCAAGTGAATATACAACAAGTCTAAGTCCTTGATTTAAATATAGAAACAACTTCCAAAATACAATAAAATCCATGGAGTAATTAGATTAGAATTTAATTAAATAAAAATAATTAAATTCTCTAGATTTCAATTTAATTCCAAATTTAATATATGTTAAACAACATGTCAAGATAATCACCAATATCAACTCAAAAGTTTAATTACATCATGGAGTAATTAAATAGAATTTAATTACATAAAACTTAAATAAATCCCTAGATTTCAAAAGTTATTCAAATGATCTCAAATTAATATATATCAAACACTGGGGAGTTCAAGGGCACCATGACTATGAGATTTCTGGCCCACATTAAGGTGGCTGAGTAATGTGTGACTATAGAGCAGTTGCCTACAGTATCAGAGTATGCAGATGTGTTTCAAGATATTTCGAGTTTGCCTCTTAGGAAGGCAGTGGATTTCTGCATTGACCTCACTCCTGGCATTTCACCTATCTCTAGGGCACCCTACAGAATGGCGCCAGTTGAATTGAGTAAGTTGAAGAAGCAGACTCAAGAGTTACAAGATCGGGGGTTTATTCGACCTAGCACATCACCTTGGGGCGCACCTGTTCTATTTGTCAAGAAGAAAGATGGGTCACTCTGCTTATGTGTCGACTATCGTGTGCTGAATAGGGTCACTATTAAGAACAAGTACCCATTGCCACGCATTGATGATTTGTTTGATCAACTCAGAGGGGTACAGTTATTCTTTAAGATTGACTTGAGGACTGGTTACCATCAATTTAGGATTGGGGAGGAGGATATTCCTAAGACTGCCTTCAAGACTCATTATGGCCTCTATGAGTTCTTAGTCATGCTTTTTTGGTTGACTAATGCTCCGACAGATTTTATGGATTTGATGAACCGAGTGTTTCGACCTTACTTGGATCAGTTTGTTGTGGTATTTGTTAATGACATTCTGATATATTCCAAGACTAAGGAGGAGCATGAGAGACACTTGAGCATTACACTTCAGACTCTGTGTGAGCATTAACTTTATGCTAAGTTTGAGAAGTGTGACTTTTGGCAGGAGTAGATTTAGTTTTTGGGGCATGTGATCTCTAAGGATGGAGTTTCAATAGATTCTGCCAAGGTGGAGGCTGTGATGAGTTGGAAATGGCCTACTACTGTCACTGAGATTCTTAGCTTCTTGGGATTGGTAGGATACTATAGGCATTTCATTGAGGGTTTATCCAAGATTGCTGCACTTTTGACTCGTTTGACTCGGAAGGATGTGAAGTTTGTTTGGGACCACTGCTGTGAATATGCATTTGAGGAGCTGAAGACGAGATTGACTTCGACACCAGTTCTTACCATTCCTGTTAGTCGTAAGATATTTGTAATCTACACAGATGCATCACATCAGGGTCTTGGTTGTGTTTTGACACAAGATGATAAGGTAGGAGCGTATGCCTCTAGGCAGCTTAAGCCACATAAGCAGAATTACCTTACACATGACCAGGAGTTGGCAGCAGTAGTTTTTGCATTGAAGGTATAGAGACATTACTTATATAGCCAGAACTTTGAGTTATTCTTTGATCACAAGAGCCTCAAGTACCTCTACACTCATAAGGAGTTGAATATGAGGCAATGGAGGTGAATGGAGAAGATGAATGACTTTGATATGACCCTTCAGTATCATCCTGGGAAGGCAAATGTGGTAGCAGATGCCTTGAGTCAGAAATTGAGAGGATTAGTTGCCTTTATGATGATTCAGGAGTGGATGATGTTAGAGGCATTGGAAGAGTTCTCTATCATGCCGAGTTCTCAGAGTACAGGGGTTCTTCTTTATGGTTTGACCGTACAACCTACTTTGATTAGCCGGATCATTCATGCTCAAACTCAGGATGACAGGTTATAGACCAAAGCAGGTGACGCTGTTAATGATGAAGGTAATGTCGATTGGACGTATGTAGCTACTAGTGGCATGAGATTTCGAGGTAGGCTATGTGTTCCAAACTTAGCAGTCCTCAAGAGAAAGATTTTAGAAGATGCACACCACTCTAGGTACACAGTGTACCCAGGTGGCACTAAGATGTATCATGATCTTAAGAGGCAGTTTTGTTGGGAAGGCATGAAATGTGATGTGGCAAAGTTTGTGTCTAGATGTCTCACTTGTCAGCGAGTGAAGGCTGAAAACCAGAGACCAGCAGGACTATTACAGCCTTTGTAGGTGCCTGAGTAAAAATGGGAGTATGTGACGATGAATTTTGTTATGGGGTTACCAAGGTCGATATATAACCATGATACAATGTGGGTGATAGTAGACCGATTGACTAAATCAGCTCATTTTCTACCCATTCGAGCTACTGATACCGTAAAGGAATGTAAGATTTACATCAGAGACATAGTTAAGCTCCATGGAGTGCTGGTATCTATTGTTTCAAATCGTGATCCTCATTTTTCATCTCAGTTTTAGGGTAGTTTCCATGCAGCTTTCGGTACTCCTTTGAGTTTGAGTACTGCTTTTCATCCTCAGACCGATGGCCAGTCCGAGAAGGTCATTCAGGTGTTGGAGGATATGCTTCGTGCTTGTGCGTTAGATTTTTGGGGCAGTTGGGAGGATCACATTCCACCGGTTGAGTTTGCTTATAATAACAATTATCAGGCTAGTATCGATATGGCACTGTATAAGGCACTTTATGGTAAACCTTGTCGTTCACTTGTATGTTGGGCCAAGGTTAGTGATAGTAGTTTTTTGGGGCAGAGTTGGTGCAAAAGACTACGGAGAAGGTTGCCATCATTCGAGATTGACTTCGCACAACTTAGAGTCGACAGAACAGTTATGCTGATTAACGTCGTCAAGCTTTGGAGTTTAGTGTGGGAGACTTGGTGTTCTTAAAAGTATTACCAATGAAGGGGGTTACGAGATTTGGTAGGAAGAAAGGGAAGCTAGCTCCTCGATTCATTGGACCTTTTGAGATCACAGAGAGGATTGGGGAAGTGGCGTATAAATTGGCTTTACCACCTAAACTCTCTGCTGTTCATGATGTTTTCCATGTCTCCATGTTGAGGAGGTGCTTGAGGGATAAAACTCAGGCTGTTGACTGCACAGAGGTTCAGTTGCGCTCTAATATAACCTATGTTAAGACGCCTATTCGCGTTGTTGACCGCATGGTGAAACAGTTAAGGAGGGCAGAGATACCTCTAGTGAAGGTGCAGTGGAATCATCAGGATGAGAGAGAGGCTACGTGGGAGATAGAGTCTGAAATGAAGGAAAAGTACCCACATCTCTTCGAATAAGGTACGCAAATCTCGAGGACGAAATTTCTTTTTAGGAGGGTAGAATGTAATACCCGTATTATTTATTTATTTATTTATTTGAATATTTATTTATCTAGTTGACTTTTTGAGGCATAGTAGAGATAATAGGTTACCTTTTTAAAAGTTGAAATTTTAAAGGGGATCCTAAGTTAGCTCACCTACCGATATTCTTATCTTTATATAAGTTTTATTTTTCTATTGTGTAAAAGAAAGTAATAAAATGAGAGAGAGAGAGAAAGAGAAGTTACTGATACTTCCTACCTTCTGTAGTAGCCGAGAGAAAGGAGGGTGATTAGGCAATTACGTAAAAGAAAGGTTTAGCAATTTCCAGGTAAGTTAATCTTGCATTGTACTTTTATATATTTTTGGAACTTGCTCATTAAGAATCCAATTTGTATGTTTTAAAAAATTATAGAAAAAATTGATGATGGTTATCAATATAATAGTATAGTTGTGTAATTGTTATCCTGAATTTATTTTTATGTGATCAAGGGAACTAGTTATTATTAATAATTGAATAAGGTTTAATCATAGAATATATAATCATTGATTTTAGTTAGAATTGTGAAGATTGGGTATATTACTATTATATTTGTAAATGATTCTATAGTTGTACGTGATTCAATAAACCATTTCATTCAAAAGATTAGATTGATTATTAGTTACGGGTTATTGTTTTGATCTATTTGTATTTGTTTGATAAAGTACCAGATATGGTGGAAAATATGGATTAGAGAACGAACTTGTGTGTATTATTATTGTTATATCTAATATAACATAAATATAATATTATGTTTACATATTAACTTGCATATATTCATCATGGAATTATAAATTTTATATCTCTGTACCAGGTGCTATGTATATATACTGGCATCAACTCTATTAACTATGTAGTGTACTGTGTAGATGCTAATGATAGTATAAATATATATATATATATATTATTTTGATATCTTTTCTAGATAATTTTGAAAATGAATCTTGTGATTTGATTGTAGGCCTGTGATTGGGTTAGATGACATGGAACTATATTGACTTCCATAATTTTGTTTTGTTATCGAGTTTTGAGCATGCAAATCAAATTGGCATGTTAGTGGGTTTGTGTAAGCCAAATTACAGGGCAAGTGAATGGGAGAGAGCGTGGCCTACCCCATATGAATTTTGAATTGGGTTCAGACTAGATGTGTTTACTTTTTAAATTTGTTATTTTTGGGTTCACTCTTGTGTCCGAAATTAAATGTTACTTTTAGTTGATTCTAAAGTATTTTTGCATTAAATAAATTAGGAAAAATAGTAATTATATTTCAAAAATTACAGAATTTTTCAGTTTACTCTTTTTCAACATATTGAACTCAATTGTGATAGAATTATGATTTTTAGATGATGTCTAGATAGTTTAAATGAAATAAAACTTGAAAAAGTATTATTTCTTGCACTAAAATGGCGAGTACAGAAAAACTATTAAGAGTTAGATCTTAAAATTTTGCAGGGTATTATATCTAATGTTAGGCTTTGTCCAGGAGTTTTGTACTCTCACTAGTAGGGTCTTTAAGGTTCTGTTTTTAAATTAAAACGGTATTTGGGTGTACTAATTATTAATCTGAATTATTAATCTATGATATCTTTCATAATTCACCATAATTAATAATTAATGGATGAGTTTGGATTAGTCAGTGGGTATGGTTAGGACCAGCCTAAGTTGGAGTGCACTACCCTTTTATTATGGTCATTGGTCTAATGAGCCCTTATTTTGTGGACGTGATCAGGGATCATCTGGGGAGTAGACGTATAATCCAGCCACACGTGTGTTTTCAGTAGTCAGGGACTATACGTTTCACACCACTTTATTGGATGGGAACCCGGGGCTCATGTGAGATATGTGGATTTATTAAAAGTAAACGATGGTTATTTATTGAGTTTACAAGTAAATGGGATATGCACATTTTATTAATGTATTTGTTGAGTTGCTTATATATATGGAAATACAAGGTAAGGTTAGCTTGCTGAACGATAATTGTGTTTAACATTTCTTACTGAGCTTGTGAGCTCACCCCATTATCACATTTCAGGTGCTCGTAGAGTAGGAACGTGATGGAGCCACATGACGGAGACGGATTTTAGCTCGTTGCACATTTACTTATTTTTTTATTCGGTTTTTCTTTATTATAATCATTGTAATAAAGTTGATGTTTGTGAAACTTTGTTTAGTTGATTTAGTGGTTATGGATGTTTTCTTATATTAGAGGAAATTTCACCTCTATTCATTATTTGTATAAATTTGTCAGACAGGTTAATAAATTATATGATGAGATTCATCGAAATTCTATTTATGGTGGATGTATGTTGAGAATTGGTGCAAGTTATACTTTAGATTTTATATGCAGAACAAGTAGTTCTTATGTTAAAATTTGGGGTGTGACATTGTGTCTATGGCAGTGCAAAATTCATTAGTATAATAATAACAGTAAAATATGAGAACAAGGATTAGAAAAAGAGTGGCTTGTACCATGGCAATTAAGTCTGTTGGTGTGATGTCTTCTAACCTGTTGCCAAAGGACTTCCATGCATCAACAGTAATTCAACTCGATCTCCATTTCCAAACCAAGTTGGATGCGAATCTACGACCAGGCATCAACAGTAATTCAACTCTCCAATTGCAAAGGTTTCTAGATCCTACTCTGTTATATGTCAACTAAACTAAACTACATCTAGAAATGGTTCAAAAAGTGAAATGGATTGGTTGGACGGTTGAAACAGTCTTCACAACCTGATTATTGTTCTAAGAAAATAAAATGAAAGATTAAAGGTTTTAAAATCTTTGCTCCCATGTTGCATAGAACATGTCAATCGTCTCTATTTGACCAGACATTGTCTGAACAAATATAAAAACTCTTAACTTGCTTTCTCTTTCAGTGCTCTTTATATAGACCTTAGTATATGATACAAATTCTTAAATAATGAGTTTGTATAAAGGTCAAATCAATGATGGAGCTAAGTGGAGTTTAGGGGGAAGTGCCCCCTTAAATGTTTTATAAATTCATTTTGTTCCTTTCAAATATTTTTATTTTGTATGCGATCCGGATTTTTTCCCATACATATAGTGTCTTGAGAATGGACTAAGTCATAGTCAAATCTATTTCTTGAAGCCCTTGGTGGCCCTTGGTTTGAAATTTTTTTATTCTTCAAAGTTCAAGCAAACGCAAGCGCACACTGATGATATTGTCCCAACCTCCCCTTTGTATTTTTTCCCATATACATAGTATTTTGAGATTGGACTAGGTCATAGTCAAATCTATTTCTTGATGCCCTTGGTGGCCCTTGGTTTGAAATTTTTTTCTTCTTCAAAGTTCAAGCAAATGCAAGCACACACTGATGATGTTGCCCCAATTTCCCATTTGTAGTGGAGAGACTATACCATCTGAACATTACTAATTGGTAGTTTGAATTTTCATTTTGTCGAGAAAAACCTTTTGGTATTTTAAAGTTTTAAACACATATTTTTGAAACACTTCATGACCAAACATTATGTTTCTGTCCATCCATGACATGTACTACAAGGTTGGTTGGAGTCACAGAATTAAGAACCATTAAGGGGTTTATCTCTATTGTGGTCCAAATTTTGTTTCGGCTTGGGTCGCGTTGCTATTCGGTTATGATTTGGAAATTTGAAGGGAAAAAATTGACCTATTTTCTTTTGTAGGTCGTGAACCCAGGTTGTAGATTCTCTTGTACCCAGTATATAAAGGCATTTAGGGTTTGTAGTATGATATGAGAGAACACTGAAAATTAGGGTTTGTAGTGTGATACGAGAGAATTAAGGGAGGTTTGGGAGCTAAAACTTGTAATCTCATATTTCTGGTATAATGAAATGTTTACTGGATCATGACCTGTTATATAGACAATTAAATTTTTTTAAGTTGTGTGATTCTTGTTTAATTTCTTGAGTGTTATCAGTTGGTTTGTGGGGTTTGAAGGTGCAACCATTGGAGATTATAGTTTCAGGGTTGAGTTGATGTAATTATGTCTATGGCAGTGTTGAAATTCTATAGTACAAGAACAGTAAAATATGAGAACATGGATGGGAAGAAGAGTCATTAATTCCAGAAACTCTATTGAGTGCTTTTTGTTGATGAAGATGGACGGTGTGATGTCTAATGTCTTCTTACCCGTTCCCAAAGGACTTCCATGCATCAACAATAATTCAACTCCCCATTTACTCATGAGCAATGACGTAGTCAGAAAAAAAAAAATGAGGGGCGGCTTTTAAATTCAACCCTTGAACCATTGAAAAACATTGGCATGAAACTTTATGAGAAATAGAAGTATGTAAGAAAAAGTTACACAAGAAGAATGAAGAGTCGTTTGTGTTTGTTTCGACGTAAAATATTCTTTTTGAAAAATATTTTTCTTTTTCAGGTATAATATTTTTTTATTTTTACTTTGTCAGTGTCTGGCAAAGGTCTACATTGAGCTTAAAGTCGAGTCCATCAGGTGGGATATAAAATAACTTGCCGAAAACAGATAGATAAGTTATTTTTGTTAAATTTTAATATATTTTTTTCTTCGTAAATATTTTACGGCAACCAAACACCAGAAATTAAAGAATATTTTACGTCTAAACAAACGAAGGCGAAGTCACCATGGGGTTGCATACATTATTCAAAATTCAAGATTATGTTCAATCAATTTTTTTATCTTATAACATTACCACTTGAACACACATTTGAAGCTTCCTTGAATCACCTTTGGGATAGTAACCATTGAATTGCATCAAGGGCATTCCCACTTTTACATCATAGCTAATGATTTAGTGACACGACGACTGAGACGATTTTCTAAACCAGAAGATGTTGAATATATATATATATAGATCAAATTCAAACTGAGGAGAGATAGATCTAACTTAACTTCTTCTTTTCTAATTTTTTTGTTCCCTTTGGATGGAGAGATGTAACTAAATACAATCACAAAGTTGACTTGTATGCTTTGGACTTGGATCCTCTAAGTTAAAATTCCTCTAACTTATCATAAGTTGAATTTTCTACATAATGACGTGTGTTATTAAGATACATCTACGACCTATATTAAACTTCATCAACTAATTTAATAAAATTTAGAAAATGGCACCGTTTTAAGATAAAAAGTTTTATGAAGACATAAATATCTCTCTTCTATAAGATTTCTCCTCTTTTCCCCAAAAAAAAAGATTGTTCCCTCTCTCTTTTTGGAAAGAATAGTATTGGCTTGGATGAAGAAGATGATTTAATTAAAGAAACATGAATAGTAAGTTTTCAATTTAATAGTATACTAATTAGATGGATTTTGTAAAATTTAAGTTTTGAGCATAATTTGCCATGATATCAAGAGAAAATAAACGTTCTTCATTATTTAGAAATGCTAAATTTTTGGTTGGTAATAACTAGATGCATTTGTATGTAGGTTCAGATTCAGATTTAAACTGAAGTATAAATGGTTAAGGTATTTTAAAGTTTTTCTATCTTAAAATGTTGCATTTTCATAACTTTTATTAAATTAGCTGAGGTGATTTAACATAAGGTTGTTGTGGAAATTCCACATATTTTATAAAATAACACAAATACAATAAATCAATTCAATATTACACAATGAAATAAAATAATAAATAATTCATTACTAAATAATTATGAATAATACATTAATAACACTTTGCAATTCTTTCAATAAAATGAATACAACAATATGAACAACATGGCTATAAAAGATGAATAAGGATCTAACAATATAATAATTCTACAATATAATCAGCTCCAAAATACAACATAATTAGCTTGCAGCGGTGTCTCCTCTATGCGCACGACCATAAGAAGACTAGGTCCAAGTCTATATACAAGTCTAGCTGCCCATAAACTCAATATATATAATAGAATATAGAATACTTAGTTTCACCCATTCATATATCATCACTCATATATACAAAAATTAGAAAGACAAAAATAATATGATAAGAGTATATATTTCTCGATGTTTTTAGATCAATGCCCCTCTTTGTATCTCAAATTGGTGGATGCATTATATATATATATATATAGAAATAATGTGTAACCACTAAGGTTAAATAATAATTCTCATAAAGATAGTTTAACTACTATAATAAATATTATGTAACTCATATAATAATTATATTAAATATTATTTATGTTTTTATTAAAATATCTTAACAAAGGCATAGATTTATCTTAAATGACACATGTCATTCTGTAAAAAAATTTAACTTCGGATAACTTAGAAGAATTTTAACTTAGAGGATCCACGTCCGTATGCTTTTCAGGGTATTCACAATGCCATCTTCCTTGGAAGAAACTTTAGTCATTTTATTTTTTTCTTTTAATTTATTTATTTGACCTTTTTAGTCAATTTATATTTAATAAATACATGGTAATATGCAATATGATAATGTGAGAGATTATTTTATTTTTGGCAATTATCGTAAACAAAATAAGTCCAAGTCGAGTTGTACTTCAAATTATTTGTTGTGCAAGTTATCAAGTTTGATAGCGACTACAGAACTAGGAGATTGTTTAAAGTTACCATAATTGAAGATCATTTGAAGAAAAAAGCAAGAACAACACTTTAGAAAGAATTCTAAATAGGTTAGAACATTCTACACTTGGTATTCCATTCAGACTTACCATATACAGTGTGTCAAGCTTAAAAGAACTATATTTCAAGTTTTGGCACACTTGAACCGGTTCAACCTTCTGAATTGGTTCAAGGCTTCAAGTTTCAATTCGAAAATCCTTCTGCCAAACTTCAACCGGTTCAGCCCCTCTGAACTGGTTCAAGGTATCCTGTTTACAATACAACTTTCAGTTTCCTTTCCTGAATTGTTTCCTAGTTTGTCTAGAATTGTACCAAATCCTATGCACGAATTTTTCCTTATTTTTAGAGGAATTAGGTCATTCTATACTCTATATAAACCATGTCATTTACATTAGTTTATTTACGACTTTTGCATTATTAGTTTACTATTCGTAAAAAGCATCAGGAAGATTTTTGTCTCAGAAATTCTTAGAGAATTTTCTATTTGTCTTTCTATAACATATATACATAAACACTTAGTGAGTTTAGAGTTTAGAGTTGTGTTGTTCAAATCCTGATCGTGATCATACAGTTGCATTTACATCGATCAGACAAAAGTAAATCTACTTCTACATCGAATTCAGACGATTAAAGAATAGAAGTAAAAACGATCACACTTTGAAAGGGTTGGAGCATTCAAGGAGTGTTGTCTGATCTACCTACTACTCTTCTACAAATATTAAGCATAAGCTTGAGGTCAAGTTGTTGTTGGATGGGGAGTCACAAAGCCAGAAGATTGTCAGTAGTTGGTGTTTGGTATAATGATAGGGTGTGAGCTAGAGTGAAAGTTTAGTATACTTTGTTTCAAGCATAGTGGATTGGTTTACTTTGACTGCACAATCTACGAAATTTTTTCCACCTAAATAGTTAACGTATTTTATTAACCGGAGTTTCCTCACTAAAATCCTGGTGTCAGCTCTAACTTAACTTTGCTTTATTTTATTGCATGATATTAAATTATTAATTGCTAAAATAAAAAATTTTAAAAACACAAAATCTATTTTTTAATTAATCAAAACTTTCTAAGTGTTTTCCGCTACATACGACTCACAATTTGGTATTAGAGCCGATCTCTACACATTGAGTTGATCCTTATTGGAAAGTTTTGTTTCGTTTTCAAAAATTGTTTTCAATATCATGTCTTACGCATTGAAAGAAGGTGGTTCTGATCAACGTGGTCCTTTATTTGAAGGAGATAATTACAATTTTTGGAAATCAAATATGAGAGCCTATTTGCAAAATTCTGGTGGTAAAACTTGGGCAATATTTGAATCTGGTTATACACTTCTTATTGTAGATACAACTGTGGATGGTAAAATAGTCAAAGAATTAGAGGATACTTTTGCTTTTACTACTATTGAAACTGAGCGTAATTACGCAAATGACAAAGCTTTATATTCAATTATTAATTCTGTTGTTCCATCTAAATATGCTAGAATTTCTGATTGTAAAATAGCTAAAGAAGCTTGGGATATTTTGCAGGTTACTCATGAAAGAACTTCAAAAGTGAAGTTGTCCAAAATTCAGATGCTATCTCATAAATTTGGGAACATCGCGATGAAAGAAGATGAATCCTTTTCTGATTTTTATTCTAGTTTTTTTGAATTAATTTCTGAACTGCATCACTAAGGTAAAAAAGTTATTGATAAGAAAATCTGCGAGAAAATCTTAAGATCTTTACCTAAAAGATTTCAGATTAGAGTTGAAACCATTACTGAACATTTGGATTTAAATACCTGTAAAGTTGATGAGTTGGTAGGTTCATTAAAAACTTTTGAGGTACAAAACTTTGATTTAAATCAAAAGGAGAAAAATCTTGCTTTAATATTGATGAGCGCTAAAAAGTGCGCATTTAAACCCCTTAAGCTCGAGTATTCTAGGACCTTTATCTATCTTATTTTCCCGTTTTAGATTGATTTCATGTTATTGCCCTTTTCAGGTGCTTATCTCCAAAATAAGTCAATTCAGCCAAATTAGAGCATAAAAGAAGCAATCTCAAGCTGAATGGAAGAATGGAGCAAAGTGGAAGCAAAGTGGTGGAAAACAGCAGGTTTTGATCAATTAGGAATACTTTCGACAGATCTCACATTGATCCATCCAGCCTCACCAAGATAGATCAAAACCCCTTGTCCTTATCCTCAAGAATTTCCATCTTCAATTGATCCAACTTTCTTCAGATCAATTGAACTTCCTTGATCTTATCCCCACCTACCACTTTTGTCTTTTTCCCAAAATATCCCAAAAATATCTCAGATATGTCTTATTCTAAAAAGGCACCCTCAAGGATTGATCGAATTTGGCCTTACTTCAATGGATCTGGCCACAGTTCGATCGATCTCATCTGAATTTGATCGATTGAACCTCCTCAAGTCCAAAATAAAACAGAGTCCAGCTCATTAAAAGATGGCTCGTGGTACAATCATTGGAAGAGACCATAGTGCACGAGACCTGACCATTGGGTATGACACTTGAGCTACCTATATAAGGGTTTTAAGCCATTTTTTCATCATATATCTCTTCATAACTCATATATCTCATATCATATACTATCTTAGAGAGGAGGCTAGAGATTAGAGAGACATACACTATTTGGGAGTTCTTCCATTCTTCTAGGGTTTCCATCAAGAAGAAGATCATTCCTACCATGGAGATGGCCCTTGAGGGTTGGATGACTACATCAATGAGTGGCTAAACATCTTTTTGGGGCTAGAGTTAGCCCTAAGCATGCCTTCTAGACCTTGATGTTTTGTATTTTGAGGAGATTTGTGTTGTAATCTTGTCTTGACATTTGATTTATATATGAATCTTGTTTTTAGAATGACTTGTGTTGATTAATACTTCTAATTGATCATTTCATTCTATTCATATGTCTATATATGCTAGAATAGATGTTCTTGTGTTTATCTCTTGGTTTTGTGATATTGAGGCATGTCTATGTGTATTGATGATATGAATCTAGAGATTGTCAAGGCATAATGCTTAAATAGTATACTCTTGTGATTTGTTTGATGGTTCATACTCATTTCTTGATGGATTCTGCCTCTACCTTAGTTTAATTTTCATGTCTTTAGTTTAGATGTAGTGTAGTTGCTTTACTTTCTTAGATGTAAGGACAATCCATGCTTATTGTTTGATGTTCCATGCTTATGAATGCAAGTAGTGTAATTCTTCAACTTGTAAGTGTGTTGATTATGAGCTTAAAGGAAAGAATAATGGCTTAGTTTGATATATTGTGCTATTCACTAGGTTGTCTAGATAATGTATACTTAATTAGTTAATCCATACTTGTTGATTCAATCAATCACACCTCTTTGTATTGCAACACATATTTCCCCTCATTCATTGCACATTGAGTGTTTAGAATGGTGATGTTTAGTGGTGACCTCTAAATCCCAAGACCTCTCACTCTTGTTCTCTACGCTTTATTTACTTTAATTGCTTTATATTGAATTTATTTACATTGTAGTTTAATTAACCAAGCAAAACACCTTTTGATCACTCGACCTACTAGTCTGATCTTGTTTCCATTTCAAGCACGCACCCAATCCCTTGGGACGATCCCTACTCACCCTAGCTATATTAGTAGTTAGAGGTAGTAGTGGCACTTTATAAATTTAAACTTGGCCACATTTTTATTGCAACTTTGGTGCATCACGACGACACATACCAAGTTTTGGCTCGTTGCCGAGGATTGATTTGGCAACGCCGTGTTTTGGAAACAATTAGGAATTAGTACTCTTTTGATCATGTTTTTACTTTATTTTCTTTTTAGTTACTTATTGTGTTTTTTCTTGATTGGCTAGGTGAATTGAGTAAAGGAAGTCAAGTAAGGAAAAATTGAAAAGCAAGGAGCTAAGCTAAGCATAAAAAGGTTAAAATCTAAATTTTTTTTTTACAAAGTGAGGCGGAAGATTGAAAAATGAATTGAAGTTGCTTAAGGACCCTTTGTGAGCTCTTTCTTAATTCAATCTCTAGTTAAATGGTCGGCCCACGTGGTGGCAAGTTCTTAAATTCTTAGATAAATCGTGAACCCGCGTGGATGTAATTTACTTTTCTTGCATATTGTTTAAGCATAGGAGTATGTGATCAATGTATGTGGAGGATATTCATTGATTGATTTGTTATGGGGGCGAAGTGATTGCTATTTGATTGATTACTTATTATTCGTTTTCCTAGTGCATGCATGGTCATAGGTTATTAAATCCTACACTTGTCCCATTCGATTTCCATTTTAAATTGGTTGTTCATAATCCCAGGGGAAGAGGTAGTTCTCATCACTCCATTTCATCAATGGACGAGCAACATGACGACCATGTGGTGTACCATGGTCATATAGACCAACAAGGCATCCTCCACCCTAATGTGTATCATGACAATATCCAAGTACCATTAGGCACATGCCTAGACCATTCATTCTACCACAACAACAAGGCCAAATTCCATTGGGCATGCCTCGGCCAATTTTTGCTCCATAACCTCCCATGGTTCAAGTTAATCACGCTGTACGTTTAGCACCACCGGTTGAAAATCCTCCCATTGCTTTGCGTGATCATTATGTTCCAAATGAATACAATGCACCTACATGCATTCAATTGCCTCTATTTAGAGCACATCACTATGAGATTAAACCACAAACTATTCAAATGCTTCCTAACTATCATAGACTTCTAAGTGAAGAACTGTACAAGCATTTGGATAAGTTTCTTGAAGTGTGTTCCATCGTAAAATACACGGACATGCCAGAAGAAGTGTTAAGACTCAAACTTTTTCCTTCTACCCTAAAAGACAAGGCAAAATATTGGTTCAACAATCTTAGGCCTTTTTCGATAACTTCTTGGGTAGAAATGCAACAAGAGTTCTTGAAAAAGTACTACCCGGTATCAAAGGCCAATGCTATGAGAACTTCCATTCGTGAATTTTCTCAAAGGGAAGGGGAATTGTTTCATGAGGCATGGGAAATATTTAATGACTTGCTTAGGAAGTGTCCATATCATGACATTCCTAAATGGCAATTAGTCCAATACTTCTTTGAAAGTTTGTTGGATAATAAAAAAGGAATGGTAGATGCATCTATGGGTGGTTCTTATCTTGATAAACATGAAAAAGATGTTTAGCAATTACATGAAAGTATGAGTGAAAATTCCATGCACAGATCTTTGTCCTCTAAAAATGGTAGAATTCTAGGTGGAAGAAAAAATGTCGGCTTATATAAAGTTGACAATTCAAATGACATAGCCGTTGAGGTGAAATCCTTAACTCAAAGGTTTGATCAATTTTTAGTCAACCACAATTTGGCAAATCAAGTGTCTTCCTCCCCTAATCATACTCATCATGTTTCAAATGAATCTTGTATGATTTGTTCTAGTGTCTTACATACTACTTCCAATTGTCCCAATGGACATGTGAAAAATAAGCATCATGAACAAGTTAATGCTGCATTTGTCAACTAAGGGAATAATCCCTATGGCTCACATTACAATCTCGGATGGAGGAACCATTCAAACTTCTCTTAGAAAAGCCAAGGGGAAGGCTCAAACCCTCCCCAAGGTGGTTTTCAATGAAAGTATGTTCCGCCTCCAATGCAAAGCCAAGGTTCCCAAGGTTATAGATCTTCGTTTCAATCATCACATGGAAACCAATTTTTAAACTCTCATTTTCCTAATCAATCATCTTATTCTCAAGGAAATTCTAGGAGTCCCGCTTTTGAAGAGAAAGTGTTGACCGCTTTGGGTATTCTAGAGGTAAACACTCAATTACTTCATTCCCATTCTCAATCCATTGCTAAGCTAGAAACCCAAGTCGGGCAAATAGCTAGTATCTTAAATGCTAGAGAGAAAGGGAAGACGCCTCTAAATGCCCCACCAAAGCAACAATTTGTTGTAGAAACCAATGAAGGTCATACAATTGAACATGTTAATGTGGTGACGACCTTGAGAAGTGGGAAAATTGTGGACAATTGAATTGGTGTTTCCAATGAAGAGAGTGAACTGGTGCAACCAAAAGTTGACACCCATCTCATTTGACATTTTATTCCTCCTTCATTGTATCTGCATGATCATCTTTGTGAGAAAGTGATGAAAAATGATTTGAACAATGATTTGAAAACGGATTTGAAAAATTCTTGTGTTGAAGATGTTTTGAAGAAAGACTTTGAAAAGGTTTTTGAGCCAAAGGCTCCATTTCTGGATGCCTTAAAAGTGTCCATTTCTATTGATAAACAAAAGACCAAAGTGAATGAAATCATTGAAGTGTTTAGGCAAGTGAAGATCAATCTTCCACTTTTGGATGCAATTAAGCAAATTCTGGCTTATGCCAAGTTTTTAAAAGATCTTTGCACCCAAAAGAGGAAGAACAAGAGCCAAGCACCAAAGAAAGTGGTCTTGACTGAGCAAGTGAGCTTCATTTTGTAACACAACACTCTCCCAAAATTTAAGGACCCGGTTCACCTACTACTTCTTGCATCATTGGTGACCATGTCATTAATCGGGATCTTTTAGACTTAGAAGCAAGTGTTAACCTTCTTCCATACTCAGTATATGTTAAATTAGGCTTAGGAGACTTGAAACTGACGTCGGTAGTTTTGTAACTTGCCGACCAATCCATCAAAAAGCCCCGGGGTATTATTGAGGATGTTTTGATTAAGATTGATAAGTTCTTCTTCCTCGTTGATTTCATTGTCATAGATACGGAACCAGTACTAAATCCCAAGAGCCAAATTCCAGTTATCCTTAGCCGTCCTTTCTTGGCAATCGCAAATGCCAACATAAATTGTAGGATAGGGATAATGAAAATATCATTTGGGTATATGAAAGTGAAGTTGAATATTTTTAATCCAACCCCAAATTCAATGGACAAGCATGAAGAGGTATGTGTTGTGGAAAAGTGTCTTGACAAATAAATTAAAGAATTTAAGTCTTTGCATGGAAGTAAAATTTTAAATAGTTTGCCTTCAAAAAGGATTTCTAAAAATGTTGTTTTGAAAGCTAGTGTTAAAAGGCCATGGAAGCCCAAGAATTGCATTGACAAAGGACCATTAATCTCCTTTGATTCAAATCCAACAAGTTCTTTAGGGAACCATTTGTTGGGTAGAATTCAAGGTGTCATTCACCCCGTTAAGGAGGGGATGCACAACAAGATTTTTGATCTAGGCTAAAAGAGCCCAACGTCTTGCTAGAGACGTTAAACACTAGTGCTTCATAGGGTTTACAACCCTATTCCTCCCCCATTTCTATTTTAACTTTCATTTCTTCCATTGTCTAAATATATTCTGGGTTCATACACATTGTTAAGGACTTTGGTTGAGAATGCATGCACTGTCATTTTCAAATTAAGCATTTTGTGCCTGTTTGATCGATCTCGAGAAGAATTCGATCGATCGAATATCATCCCTGCATCCAATCATCTCTTTGTCCTATTGTGCGAAAATTTCCTGCATATTTCAGCTCTCTATGTATTGTGCATACTTCATTTCCGATCGATCTGAGTGTTCCAAGATCGATTGAGATTTTCCTCGGATCGATCTTCATTCCATACTTAGAAAAAATTTTGAAACCTTGAAAAAAACACCTCTGTGGATTTTTGAACTTATCTGCAGGTTTTCACCTGTTAGATCGATCGAGATTTGTTCGATCTAAGTTCGATCGATCTGAATGCTTTCTGTTGACTTTGACTTCTTTTTGAATTTTTAATTTAATTTAATTTAATTTTTTTATAAAAAAAACCTAAAAATCCAAAAACATTTTGTCTTAATTTCCAAAAACTCCAAAAATATTTTTAATTTTGAAATTTGTTTTATTTTTCAAAAATTCAAAATTTTTCAAAAATACTGTGTCGTTTTGTGGATTCGATCGATCTGAGTTCGATCGATCTGGTTCCCAAGTGATCGATTGAATAGGTTGGAGACAATTTTTAAAAATATAGCCTAAGGGTCATTTGGATCGATTTCAAGATCGATCCAAAACCCTCTTTCTTCTCCGGTGAGTTCCCATCTTCTCTCCCATATCTGGTGACCCTCTGACGACTTCTTTGAAGCTTCCAAACTCTCTCTCGACTTCGATCTCATCTCATTCTCTCGGTCTCCACTTCTCTCCTTTGATTTAGTAAGTTTCAATTTTGTGTTTTATTTTCGAGCTTCAATCTTAAGTTTCCATGTTTAAATCTATGCCCTTCCATGATTGATTGTTTCCATTTTTAAGTTGATGAAGCATGTGTATATATATGTATATATTTATATATATATTTGTTCCGATTTCATTCTCGAGGGTCACGTGCCAATTTAAGTGATCAATCTTGATGTGTTGAAGTGTAGAGGGACCCATAAGCTTGCTCGGGTCCCCCCGTGTTGTCCACGTCACAGATCTGTGACTTTTTCGTATTTTTGCAGAGTTCAATCGATCACATTTTTCTCTGATCGATCAGAGAAAGATCGATCTCAGCATGTCCAAATCGATCCAACTTGGATCGATCTTATCTTTTTCCTGATCAATCGAATTTCATCACTTTGCATATTCATACCCCTACACCTTCTATAGTGTTCATGTTAGTTTATTTATGCCCAATGCCTATGTTTTCCTCATTGGATTCATTTCATACTTATATTGTTCAACATGCTTCGCTTATTTGAACATTCACTGCCGATGCCTGGCTGCATTACCATTTGCATAGATTCATGTCGATTATTCTGAGTTGTCTATCTTACCTGACAAACATGTTTCTATTTGTATGCTTTAAATTCATATGCTATTCCTATTACTGACTCCAGTTGCAAATGTTTTTTCTTTTGCAGACTATGGCCAGAGTCAAGACTGTTGCCAACTGGCAGTATGTACCCCTAGTGCGACAGCGTGTGGAGGAGCTAGAGGAGCATAAGGAGTCAGCTCCAGCTCAGTCTGAGTGCTCTTCTTCTTTTGTTTCTGCATCTTCTTCTTCATCGGCTGATGAGGCTGAGCATGTCCCACATTCTTCACCACCACCCGCACTGCCCGGCCAGGTCCGAGATAAACTTAGCAGGAGATATTCAGGCCTTCAGGTGGTACATGAGTCTATCTTCGACATTACTTTCTTTTCCCTGTCGATTCTGACCAGGGCAGCCTTTGATGATATTGAGTGGCGCGACATTTCAGCCATTTTTACTCTAGTCACTTACTCGGTTTACCCGAGGCTCGTCCGGTTGTTCTACCAGAACCTCCAGCCAGCCCCGACTAACCTATCCGAGCTATGGACTACTATAAATGGCCACCTCATCCGTATCACTGTTGAGTCATTGGCCACATCTTCTCAATACCCACATGTCTGCCCTCTCGGCCTTCATTATCCTATTTTCTAGAGGCCATTTGACGCAGATATGGCCGTTACTCTGACTGGCTATTACAGTGATGGCGAGACATTCGCCACTCGAATTTATCTGCCCGACGATTTATGGTTCTTTGATTCGGTTCTGTACCGAAACGTATTTATGGCGGGCCATAAGATCCAGAGGCATTTAGATTTTCTAGCTACCCTCTACGCCTTCTACACTAGCCATTGGTTTTCTATTCCTGCACTCTATTGGAGTGTTATGATGAGGTTGTATGTGAGTTATATTAGCAAGGCCACGCCTGGGCGAGCCACTTTCCTCCCCTTTGGATATTTTAGTACCCAGATCCTCTGAGACCAGCACTACCCTTTCCATCTAGCGGAGCATACTGAGTTAGGGGCTTGCCACTATAGCAAGAAGGATTGGAATAAGAGCTACAATGCTCTTATAAAGATTCTAGAGCAGAAGGCCATTTTAGCTGCAGAGGCAAAGCTAGCAGAGGCAGCAGCAGATAATCCAGCAGACCCACCGGTGGTTGCAGACACTCATATGGATATAGATTTGGAGCGAGAGCCTTCAACAGAGCGTATCCAGTTATCCAGTCATCCCTGACGCTCTAGTTCTGACACCTAGCCTAGGAGAGCATATCCAGACATTGGAGGATGCGGTTGTCTCTCTTCGAGCAGATGTGACTACTCTCCGCTCAGACATATTGACTGCGCTGCAGGGTATTTCCAGAGATATCCGAGGATCACGCCCCGCTCACCCAACCTCCTCTGCTTGATCTATATCTTTATCTCTCTACCCTCATTTTATATATACATGATATTTTAGTGTTACTTTGACATTGATACTGTTATTTTTGCCGTCAGTTTGTTTGCCCGATACTGTGATGTACTTTACATTGTTTTTTATTTTCTTTCCCATATGCATGATATTTTTGGATGTCAGGTTCTTATATTGATCTATTTATCTGTGATTGACTCCATTATCAGGTACCTTCCAGTGACTTCAGTGAGAGAGTGCTACCTAAAATTTTTCAGGACCATCATTATTCTTCTCTCCTTCGTTCATTTATTATCCCATTTACACTTACATGTCCATTATGCACTGTTATTATCACTTTTGTTATCTAATTAGCTTTTATCTAGTGCCATCTTTTCAAGACCACAGTTAATCCCATGTTTGGGGGGGTTGTACCACCCACTTTAGATACTTGTTTCCCAGCCATTCTTTGCCTTAGCTGCACTGGTATACTTTTTTCTTTGTTCTCTTTGCACATTGAGGACATTGTGCCGTTTAAGTTTGGGGATAATGGGTGTTATTTGCAGTGTTTGCTTTCAATTCAAAATTTTGAGCATGACTTGTGTATTTGCGGGATTTTCTATGATTGGTCCATGGCTAGCTATAATTTTGATCTTTTGAGGACTATATTGCTTAAAATTTAAAAATTGCTTAACTTGAGAGTCCAATACTCCTTGTATGCCTTGTGGATGCCATTTAGGAGTAAATTTTTTGAAAGATTGATATCTTGCTTACACTTGTGGTCCACATCATCCTGATTTTGTGATTGTTTTGAAATTCACTCTAGGATTCTACACTAGCACAGACGCACACTAGCATTCATTCGTGGGTATATGCTTTGTTGATTGTTGAATTGGTTATATCCCAATTGAGCTAGTAGTGCATTGAAAGCTCTCATTCTTGACAAAAGTGGATAACAAACCCTTTCTACTAAGTAGCCAGGATTCTAGCCTCATCAAGCACTGAATTTCTCATGCCAAAAGGTGGAGGGCCCAAACTCTAAGTTAATAATTGAACTTGTTTTTTTTAAAAAATAAAATAAATAAAAAAAAAGTTGCAAAAGCAATTAAAAGTGAGGACTTCTCCCAAAAGGTGAGAAGTGGGAAATGATTAGATGGAGGTTGTTTTGATTTGTAGCTTATTTGACTTGAGTTTGTAAGTCCTTAGGGGTGTTTGAACGCCTAATGCCCTAAAGCCGTCTAGTTTGGGAGTCATTGACCTAACACTTGACCTCATGGATCACTAGAAAGCTTAATAGATCAACACATTGCACCATGCTTCTATCTTTGATCCCTACGGATAGAAAAAATTAAATAAATAAATAAAAATCAAGTGAAAAGAATAAGTGCACCTAGATCAATAAAGCTTTAATAAAAGGTCCACTCTTTGCCTTAATGATCGGTACTAGATTTGTGTTCTAGTTTGAGGGTAAGGATGTGATCATTTCTTTAGTTTACTTAGATAGCAACATATTTGATGCCGGTCCACTTAAAAGGATTCTAGTATTGTTTTGATTTGCATGATCATTTTCTTGATGTGTAGAGGACCATATTTGCTTGTTTGATGTTGAAATTTTGGGAGATTGCTTGGAAATGGTTAAAAAATTGCACACTTTAGGTAGTTTTCTCCCAATGCTTGTTGGCAATATTGGTGCCTCTTTAATGAGAATGAGCTTAATGTTTGTGGGTATCATTTCTGGAAACCCTCACGAGACTTCACTCATCCACTAAGGGTAACCTAGGGGTTTAAAAGGCTTGTTGCATGCACTAAATGCAATCGTGCTCCCTACGAAAGTGGCATTATCCATTTATTGATTTCTAGTTCATAATTGTATAGTTGTTCATTTCATTCATTTACTTTGTATTTCAGTGCTAGGGACTAGCAATATTTAAGTTTGGGGGTGTGATGAGTGCTGAAAAGTGTGCATTTAAACCCCTTAAGCTTGAGAATTTTAGAACCTTTATCTATCTTATTTTCCCATTTTAAATTAATTTCAAGTTATTGCCATTTTCAGGTGTTTATCCCCAAATAAGTTAACTCAGCCAAATTAGAGCATAAAAGAAGCAATCTCAAGCTGAATGGAAGAATGGAGCAAAGTGGAAGCAAAGTGGTGGAAAACAGCAAGCTTCAATCGATCTCATATTGATCGATCCAGCCTCACCAAGATGGATCAAAACCCCTTGCCCTTATCCTCAAGAATTTCCATCTCCGATCGATCAAACTTTCTTCAGATCAACTGAACTTTCTTGATCTTATCCCCACTTACCACTTTTGTCTTTTTTCCAAAATATCCAAAAAAATATCTCAGATTTGTTTTATTCTAAAAAGGCGCCACTAAGGATTGATCGATCTTATGTTACTTCGATGGATCTGGCCACAGTTCGATCGATATCATCTGAATTCGATTGATCAAACCTCCTCAAATCTGAAATAAAACAGAGTCCAACTCATTAAAAAATGGCTCGTGGTGCAATAATTGGAAGGGACCCTAGTGCACGAGACCTGACCATTAGGTGTGACACTTGAGCTACCTATATAAGGGTTTTGAGCCATTTTTACATCATATATCTTATCATAACTCATATATCTCATATCATATACTATCTTGGAGAGGAGGTTAGAGATTAGAGAGACATATACTATTTGGGGGTTCTTCCATTCTTCTAGGGTTTCCATTAAGAAGAAGATCATTCCTACCATGGAGATGGCCCTTGAGGATTGGATGACTACATTAATGAGTGGCTAAACATCTTCTTGGGGCTAGTTAGCCCTAAGCATGCCTTCTAGACCTTGATGTTTTGTATTTTGAGGGGATTTGTGTTGTAATCTTGTCTTAACATTTGATTTATATATGAATTTTATTTTTACAATAATTTGTGTTGATTAATACTTCTAATTAATCATTTCTTTCTATTCATATGTCTATACATGTTAGAATAGATGTTCATGCGTTTATCTATTGGTTTTGTGATATTGATGCATGTCTATGTGTATTGATGCTATGAATCTAGAGATTGCCAAGGCATAGTGCTTAAATAGTATACTCTTGTGATTTGTTTGATGGTTCATACTCATTTCTTGATGGATTGTGCCTCTACCTTAGTTTAATTAGTTTAATTTTCATATCCTTAGCTGGATATAGTGTAGTTGCTTTACTTTCTTAGATGTGAGGATAATCCATGCTTGTTGTTTGATGTTCCATGCTTATGAATGCAAGTAGTGTAATTCTCCAACTTGTTAGTGTGTTGATTGTGAGCTTAAAGGAAGGAATAATGGCTTAGTTTGATATATTGTGTTATTCACTAGGTTGTCTAGATAATGTATACTTAATTAGTCAATCCATGCTTGTTGATTCAATCAATCACACCTCTTTGTATTGCAACACATATTTCCCCTCATTCATTGCACATTGAGTGTCTAGAATGGTGATGTTTAGTGGTGACCTCTAAATCCCAATACCTCTCACTCTTGTTCTCTACCCTTTATTTACTTCAATTGCTTTGTATTGAATTTATTTACATTGTAGTTTAATTAACCAAACAAAACACCTTTTGATCACTCGACCTACTAGTCCGACCTTATTTCTATTTCAAGCACGCACCCAATCCCTTGGGACGATCAGTACTCACCCTAGCTATATTAGTAGTTAAAGGTAGTAGTGACACATTATAAATTTAAACTTGGCCACACTCTTATTGCAACTTTGGTGCACCGCGACGACAAACACCAAATATCTATACAAGCTGAGAATTTTATGGATGACAACTCTGATGATGATCATGCATTCTCTTCAAGGCAATTCAGTCTGATTTTTTAAAGACAACAGAGGAGAAAGAATAACAATATGGCTAATCCTCAAAATTTTGACAAGACATCAAAATTTAGGTTTAATGAAAAGAAAGTAGAAAAAACAAAAGAAACTGAATTCATTTGCTAGAACTGTGGTGGCAAATGTCACACATCCAATGTTTGTCTAGTCCTAAGAAAGAACAAAATGATAGGAATAAAAGAAAAGCAATGAAAGTTTCTATATCTGAAAATTCTACTTTAAGTGATAATGATTCTCCTCAGGATGATACTAATAATTTTTCTTTTGTTGCTTTTCTTGAAAGAGGTCCTTATGTCGTTACTTTATCTGACTCTGACATTTCAGATAGTGAAAACAGTGAAATTCATGATGAATAGGTGGAAGAGGCTAAAAAAAATGATGAAAGATTGAAAAAGATGGTCAAAGAAACCATGGAAGTAAAACAGGCAATCAATAAGCTAGCAAAGGAGCTTATCCAAGCAAAAGGAGAGAATGAAGATCCAAAGAAATAGATTGATAATGGTAAAAGAAAAGCTTTTGAAAGCAATTCTGTCATTACTGAGCTTGAGAAGCAAATTATCATTCTTGAGGATAAGGTAAGTATTGCTAACTCATTGAAGGAATGTCTTGCTTTGAAAAATGATTATCTTAAAATTGAATTGAAATCCGAACAAGATAAACTGATAGGGTTCAATATGAGTTAAAATAGTTTGAATACGATAATCAACATAGGAAAGGATGTAAAAGATAAGATTGGGTTAGGATTTATTAGAGGTTCATCTAGTGGTCAAGGTAAAACAATTTTTGTTAAACCTGTTGATATACCTAAACCATGTTTGTTTGATTCATTGCATTCTGATATGCCTTATTTACCTAAATTGTTGCATTGCACTTTCTGTGGTAAGACTGGACATGAGTATCACTCATGTTTTCAAAGGAAAAAGAAAAAGTCTTCAAAAATTCATTCTCAGAATATTCAAGCTAAGAAAAAGGTGTTTTCTAAAAAGAAAAAGAATTTTGTGCCACCTAAGTTTTCTAAAGCTGTCAATTTGCCTAAGAAAGAGGTAAAGAAGGAGAGAGAATTTCAAGAAGTAAGAGTAAAGACTGTTTGGATCAAAAAGACTAATTTGATCAATTTTGTGCCGATTAAGTCCTTAGAACTAGATTCCGAAAAGACTTCACCTTCAAACTGAGTCCTATAAATTTTAGTGATCATGGCTTGTGCTTTAAAAGAAAAGTTTGTTACCATTGGATCACTTATTAGGGTTTGGTTAGGGTTTTAATTTTTTGATCATAATTTTCTTGATATACATGTGAAAATTCTGTTAAGGAGTTTATGATCTATCTTTGAATGCAAATTGAGATACATGATAATTTGAATAAAAATAGATTCTTGGTCTGTAACTTATACATTTTAAAATGATTTGCATTGATTAGGGGATTTTTAGATTTGAATCTCTTAAGTTCATAGACTTTTTGTGCACTACCCCATCTCTGACAAATTTGGTTGAAAATCTTTTGATCTATTGACTAGGGTTTATTGTTCACATAAGTTATAAAGATTATTGTCTAAAAAAAATAGGAGCTTAAAAAAAAATTGAAAAAAAAAAGTATTCAGCTTAAAAAGAAAGAAAAATTTGAAAAGTTGCTGAATACTTTGCTGAGGAAAAGGCTACCTACTGAGATTTGATCAAAAGCTCCCATTAAACTATGATTTAAAGCTAAAAGTGGAGATAAGTTGAGTTGGGGAATTGCTGACTACTCTTTAGAGTGAAAGCTGCCTCGCTTTGAAAAATTGCTCAAAACAATTTTATCTTGATGATTTTTGATCAATAAGGTTTAGACAATGATCTGCTGAAATTCAACTAAAGATGGATTAGATTGGATTTCACACACACACATGAACTTGCTATATTAATTTCTAAATTTTTCAGTAAAATTTGCAAGTTTGATTTCATGTTGTGATTATTTTTTGAGATTTGAAATTATTTGAAAAGTCTGTGGAGTCAAATATTTGTTTTTTGAGATATTTTAAAAATTCTCTGAAAGGGTTTTAAATCATGTGCTGACCGGATGATTTTAATGATTGGTGATTTGTGTTTTATTTCTAAAAAAAACAAGAAAAAAAGTGAAAAATTTGGAAAATTCAAAAAGATTTTGATTTTTAGGTTTTTAGTTTGTTTTTGTTGATGTTTTTAATCACCAATGTGTTAAAATATTTTCTGAAAAAAATTGGAAAAGTTTTTTTTTTCAAAATTACACTGTGGATTCAGGAATGGGGGTCTTGAATCAGTTCAAGCAAGTCAATAGGCCAAGCCTAAAGTGACTACCTATCTTGAACCGATTCAATAGGGCTGAACCGGTTCAAGTCTTTGTGCATATTGTACACTGCCCTTTTTGAACAGGTTCAAGGGGGCTAAACCGGTTCATGGGCTCGGGTTTTGGGTGTTTAAAACTGCTTCGGGCCTCATTTTTTTTTGCAAAATCTCTCTAACTCTCTTGCTCTCTCTCACCCATCATACATACACACACACACACACACACACACACACACACACACATATATATATATATCATCTATATTACATCTTTGTCATCATTCCATGCTATAACATTGATCATTACATAATAATTGGAGATTGAAGTCAAAAATTGAAGAAGTTGTGTGAAGAATTGAAGTAGAAAATTGGGTTTGACTTTGAAATTATGGAGTTTGGGAAATTAAATCTAAGAGGATTGGTTAAGTGTTTGATTTGGGTTGTTAAAGCTTCTATTTGTGTCAAAGGATTACAAGTTTGCTTTGTTGAGCAATTGTTGTTGATTTTTGGGAGAATTGAAGATTAAATCAAGCTATTTTATAAACACTTTTGGGGTTACACACCAAGTGTTTGATAAAATTCCCAAGAGAGGTTACAAGCTTCAAAATGCAAACTTTTCTAGAGAACATGGCTCTTAAACTGACTAAGGAAGCAAAAGGGAGAGGAATTGCAAATCCAAAACCTCCAAAAAGGTCCCGAACAAACATTGTCATCCAAGAACCTTTAGTTAGTTCACAAGCTCCAAGCATTACTCTAATGAGATATCCATCAGCTTCTAGTACCAGAAGGATTGAATTTGCTGAGTCACACTTCTACAATGAAGATGCTTAGAAGGTGTATCTCTCTATTTACCAGGATTGTCCAATCAAGACAGAGAGGAATGTCAATCTTCAGAAGCTTCAAGACACAGCTGGATGCGAGCTAATGAATTTCATTAAGTCACATGATTGGCTTTTCTTCACTAGGCTTGGCAAAAGCTTTTACTGTCTGGATATGGTTAGCTACTTCTATGCAAATATCCATGAGGTCCATGACTCATACTTCATCGTATCTCTGTTTGGAGTTGATTATAAGGTAGACTAGAAGGATATTGAAGTTATCCTAGGCCTTCAAGACAGTCGTTAGTTGACTGGACATACTTTGCCTTTTATAGTCACGGGTCTTGATTTTTCCCAGATTTTTCCAAAGATCTGTGTGCCGAACTCCTCTTTGAATCAAGATAGTATTCCAGCTCGATTTCTGACAGATGAAGCAGCTTTCTTCAACTTATTTGCTATGGCAAATCTGGGCTAGTTCGAAAAGAAAGATGAAATAAATCTTGAGCGAGCATAAGTGATTTATTTTCTTGCTAATAATGAGACTATTCTGCTTACATACTCTATTGTGCAGCTTATGATAGCTCTTTACAAGTAAAACTCACGCAAGTATTCTTCTCTGTTGCCAATTATTATCATGGAAATCCTTAAGAACAAGAATGTGTAGATTCCTCCAAGGGCTTACCATAAGCCTATCATGACTGAATTGGATCCTCGTGCCTTGAATAAGTCAAAGACTGCTCGGGAGAATGCTAGGAAGGCAAGGAGAACTATTGATGAGGGGTCGTCACAAACTCTAGAGATTACTCAGCTATTTCCTGTAAAAGGAAATTTCACAAGAGCAGATGCCAACACTATGTATTATCATCTACTACAACATCAGACGACTATGTTTAATAGGATGATGGTTAAGATCCGAGATCTCAAACTACAGATGACTCAGATGAGAGGATAGCCATCAGGGGTTCCAGATGCGGATGTCTACAGGCCTGCACCTCCAGATCCTTCACTGAGAGCTAAGGATGAGGATGATTATTCCGATGGGGATGCGGATGAGGAGGAGAGTGGTGAAGACTAAAACTGATGTTGTTTTTCTCTGATAGAGTGGTTGAGAAGACAATTGATGAGCGCTGAAAGGTGCGTATTTAAACCCCTTAAGTTTAGGCATTCTAGTACCTTTATCTATCTTTTTACTGTTTTAGATTGATTTCGTATTATTTCTATTTTTAGGCACTTATCCCAAAAATAAGCTAACTCAGCCAAATAAGAGCAGAAATGAAGCAATTCTGGGATGAATCAAAGAAATGAGCCAAGTGGAAGCAAAAGGAAGAAAAAGGTGGAAATCAACATCTTCGATCGATCTCAAATAAAAGTTTGATCGATCAAACATGATCGATCTCAGCACTTCAAGCTGGATCAGAGCCATGATGACATTTTCAGAGATGTCAAAAGTTTGATCGATCCAACATCATTCTTTGATCGATCGAACTACCTTGTCCTTATCCAAATGATTGATCTTATCTAGTTGTACCACCCTACCAACCACTTTTGTCCTTTTCCCAAAAATATCTTCAAAATATCTTTAAAACATCTCAGATTTGTGTTTATCCAAAAAGCGCCGCCATTAAGGATCGATCCAACTTCAGTTCGATAGATTTCAGCCATGTTCGATCGATCCAAGTCCAAGGTTCGATCAATCGAACTTCCTCCAGTGTGAAAAAGTTAAATCTCCAACTCATTAAAAGTTGTCCTTTATCCAATCATTGGGGTATATTTTGTGCACAACCCCAGCTTATTTTGTGTGTCATTTTGACCTACCTATATAAGGATAAGGATTACTTTTTACATGGGAGCACCTCATATCACATCATATCATCTCATACCTTGCAAGAACTCTTGGAGAGCAAGCTTAGAAGAGGAGGAGGCTAGAGACACCATTGGAGACTCTTCATCAACCAATGAGCAAATCTCTACCATGGAGTTAGCCCTTGAGGGTTGGAGAAGCACTACCATGAGTGGCTAGACATCCTTTTGGGGCTAAAGTTAGCCCCAAGCATGCTTTCTACATCTTGATTTTGTGTATTATTGAGGGATTAGTGTTGTAATACATGTTTTGGCACTTTTATATATATAAATCTTGTTTATTCAATGATTTATGTGGTTTAATGCATCTAATTGATCATTTCATTCTATCCATATGTCTATGTATGCTAGAATAGATGTTCATGTGTTTGTCTCTATTTCTTATGTTATTGATGCATGTCTATGTGTATTAATGCCATAGATCTAGAGATTGTCAAAACATAGTACTTAAAAGAATGCTCTTGTAATTTTCTAGATGGTTTATGCTCATTTCTTGATGGATTATACCTCTCCCTTAGCTTAGTTAGTTTAATTTCATGTCATTAGCTTAATTGTAGTGTAGTGGTAGCATAGTTGTTAGATGGGAGGACAATCCATGCTTGTTGTTTGATGTTCCATACTTTTGAATGCAAGTAGCATATGTCTCTAACCTTATGGTGTATTTGGCTTGTGAGCTTAATGAAAGGATTAATGACTTGCTAGATATATTGTGCTTTTTACATGCTATTTGGATAATATATACTTAATTGCTAAATATATTGTGTTTTTCACATGTTGATTAGACAATGTATGCTTAATTGGTCACCCTTGCTAATTGAATCAACTAAACACACACACACATCAATATTGCAACACACATTTCCCTCATTAGTCATTAATTAAGGATGTAGAAAAACATTGTTTGGTGGTGACCTCTAAACCCCAAGATTTCTCTCTCTTTTACTTACTCTTTATTGCATTCAATTATTTAGTTTAATTTGCTCTCTAGTTTAACCAACCAACCAACTATTTGTTTGATCACTTGACCACCCTAATAGCAATTCCACAACCAAATTCGACTCAAATCCCTTGGGGCGATCCCTACTTACCCTAACTATATTTTTAGTGAAGGTAGTAGTGGCTTCTATAAATGAAAAACTTGGCCCTCGCCTAAATTGCACACTCTTAAGCTAGTGGTGCGGCGACAGACCACCAACAATGCTGCTGCCTTTTGTGTTAATTATTCATGCATCATGACATTATGTTTTGTTTGATTGTTGATCACATTGTCATTATTTTTGGATATTCTTAGAATATGCTTTAATTGACTTGTTTGGATTGGAATTATTTGCTTCTCTTATGCTTTGACAATTTGTTACAAAAAGGGGGAGATCATAGTGAGCTATTAAGGGGGAAAGACAAATATATATAATGATAATATTTTTTTATTTTTATTTTTGGATATATACTAAAGGGGGAGCTTTTATAAATTTTCATTTATTACACTTCGCTGGTAGTTGTTGCTTGATAGTGTGTAAGAAATCAGGTCATGCCGTGTATCCAAGAAGAAAAGAGAAAAGTGATTATATTTCGTGTTTTTGCCTTTAAACAAAAAATGTAATTTACTTTTCTGCTTTGGGTAGATTGCGAAAATTATTTTTAGGGTTTTGTCACGAAATTACCAAAGGGGGAGATTGTGTGATATTATTATTATTATTATTTCCTGAATGGGGGGTTTTTATAAATAAGAATATACATTACAATATTTGTAAAGAGGTATACTTCCTATTGACGAACTCACGAGCTTGAATAAGCCCATTTCTAGTAGATGCTAAACATCATCAAAAACTTCATAAAGAGGAAGAAAATACAATCAACAAGTCCTCTAATATAATATTTAAGAAAGTTAGAACATCCCAAATAATAGATTGCACAACAAAATTAGCACTATCTTTGCAGCCATGATGAAGAGCAGAGTTACGCATAGACCAAATCTTCCAAATAGTAACTGAAAAAACAGCACATAAGATCTTATTTTATTTTATTGTGAGATATTATTTTATTTTTGGTAATTGTCGTAAACGAAACAAGTCCAAGTCGAGTTGTACTTCAAATTACTTATTCTGCAAGTTATCAAGTATGACAGCAACTATAGAACTAGGAATTTGTTCAAATTTACCATAATTGAAGATCATTCGAAGAAAAAGGTAAGAACGACACTTAAGAAAGAATTCTAAACAGGTTAGGATATTCTACACTTGGTATTCCATTCAGACTTACCATATATATTGTGTCAAGCTTAAAAGAACCATATTTCAAGTTCTAGCAAACTTGAACCGGTTCAGCCCCTTTGAACCGGTTCAAGGCTTCAAGTTTGGATTCAAAAATCCTTCTGCCAAAATTCAACCGGTTTAGCCCCTCTAAACCGGTTCAAGGTATCCTGTTTACAATACAACTTTCAGTTTCCTTTCCTGAATTATTTCCTAGTTTGTCTAGAATTGTACCAAATCCTATGCACGAATTTTTCCTTATTTTCAGGGGGATTAGGTCATTCTATACTCTATATAAACCATGTCATATACATTGGTTTATTTATGGCTTTTATATAATCAGTTTGTAATTCATAAAAAGCCTTAGGAAGATTTTTGTTCCAGAAATTCTTAGAGAATTTTTTGTTTGTCTTTCTAGAACATATACATATAAACACTTAGTGAGTTTAGAGTTGTGTTGTTCAAATCTTGATCATCATCATACAGTTGCATCTTCATCGATTAGACAAAAGCAGATCTACTTCTACATCGAATTCAGATGATTGAAGAATAGAAGTAAAAGAGATCACACTGTTAAAGGGTTGGAGCATTCGAGGAGTGCTGTCTGATCTACCTGCTACTCTTCTACAAATATCAAGCATACGCTTGAGGTCAAGTTACTGTTGGACGGGGAGTCACAAAGCCAGAAGATTGTCAGCAGTTGGTGTTTGGTAGAATGATAGGGTGTGAGCTAGAGTCAAAATTCAGTGTACTTTGTTTTAAGCATAGTGCATCGGTTTACTTTGAATTGCACAGTTCACGAGGTTTTTCTCACGCAAACAGTTGACGTATTTTATCAATTGGGTTTCCTTGCCAAAATCTTGGTGTCATCTCTAACTTTGGTTTATTTTATTGCATGATATTAAATTGTTAATTGCTAAAATAAAGAAAGTTAGAAAAACACAAGATATGTTTTTTAATTAATCAAAACTTTCTAAGTTTTTTCCGCTGCGTACGACTCACAGATTATACAGCGAGTTGAATGGTATCAATCATTATCTAATTTTATATTAGCTGAAGTCATACCAGATGTTGATATGGTTTATAAGAATAAAATTGATTTGCAGATTTCAAACCATCCAATTTTTATAATAAAAGTCCTGATAAAATTATCAGAGGTTTCAGTGTGTCACTTTTATGAATATGAGAAATTTTAACACTTCAATTCTTTTCAGTTGTTCATGTCTTTGTTCTAAGTCGTATTAGAGGCTGCAAATTTCGTATTGAACTGTTGTTATTGGAGTTCTAATTTTATTCATATTTTGGTTTTGCGTCAACTGCAGTTAAAAAAGTCATAATTGTTTAATTTATAGTTGGAGATGTTCATGGGCATGATGATTCTTTTTCTTTTTCTTTTTTTCGTAAGTATCATTTTATTAACAACAGGCAAAAAACTAGCAAAATAGAACAGTGTCACAAACTCTCTTAGTACAACCACTAAAATTATAAAAGGGTTGAACTCAATCGTGTCAAAATCTTATTGGAGTTGTAATTATATTATATTTTAGTTTGTGTCAATTGTAATTAAAAAGTGATCATTGTTGACTTATTCTTGGAGATGTTCATAGACTTCATGGTTTTTTATTTATTTATTCCCAAAGTATCATTTTCTTACCAACAGGCAAAAACTAGCAAAACAGAGATGCTGCTATGCATCTTAATTACAAGGATCAACCTTTTAGGAGTCTGTTCTGCAATATTTCCAGAAAGATTTAAATGAAGATTGAGCATACAAATTTAAAATTCCTTGAATTTAAGTCCTACAAAAAAAAAAAAAAAAAAAAAAAAAAAAAAAAAAAAAAACACCTACTCTGCCTTAGGACATTCATGATTTTGGTTAGAATAGAACTTAAAGTTACAGTTAAGAGTATCAAAATTCAAATTTTAACATGACAGGCTGATATATGGCGAGGGCCAGTCATGGTGACGGTGCCAAGATCGTAACTTCTGACCACAAAACAAGATGGACTTCTGTCCATGTTCTATGGTTATCAGACACAAATTAGCGTGTATATCTTTAATATGTGTCGTGGAAGTTTGGCTGAATCACAGAAACAGGATTCTCTCAAAAGAAACAATATGAAGGGATAAAGGCAAACACTGAGTTTTGAATAGAGTTGATGAAAACATAATTATGGTAACCGACGTGCCAGTGCCCTAGCAATACTAGACTCCTACTTCCCAAAGAGATGTCAGAGGTTCGAGCCTTGGTAGAGATATGTGCGTGTGAGTACCAATTAAGAAAAAGAAAACATAATTTTTATTTATGGACACATATAACGAAGTGTCAGTGTTCGACATGGGTACAGCTCCTTCGTAAAAATATTCGTGCTTCCTAACCTGTAGTATTTTATTTATACTTGTCACTTATGATATGAACCTATTATGATATGAACCTAACGTATTATATTCTGCTTGCATAATAATATATTAGGTTTTGACTTTTTAGCGGGCCAAGGGATCACGCATGAAGCCCAAATTTGCATCCAGACCCAGAAGACGATTCTTTTACTTCATACGAATCATAAGGTAGATTCATGCTGAAAAAAAAAAATGCAACATATAAGGTGGGCTATCAAATAGGCTTTACACACTTACACACACATATATATGTATATTCTCTCTCGTAAATTTACAGTATCCATATTTTTTAGTGGTGCAGACGGATCGGATTGGTTCCATTTAGACCTAAAATCAAAACCAATCATGTCCAACACTTTCATAAGAACCAAAACCAATTCTAACTGAACCCATAAGAGTCTAAATCTGAATCAACTCAATTAGTAAACCATCACATTGATTTTTGAATTGTGTTTTTATAAGTAACGGCAGCCAACCTGTGAAACATCGGATTGATTTTACAAATTAGACTTTTATAAATAACGCAATTTAGCCGAAGATATAAGATTGAGATGAAATAATCGAGACAATATAGTGACAATATAGTGACTGCAAGTTGTAACTACATGATGAAGAATTAAAGATCATGTGGTTTATACTCACCAAATTATTTCAATGGCCTCCCATAATTGGAGAAACATAAAATAAGCTCAAAAACAAGTTACTGAACTTTGATTTATGAATTATATAACTATATAGTAATATAATTTATGTATATTATAGAAATATATATTATAAGGGGATGGGGATTAGCCTATTATGTTTCGGGTTAAATAGTATTATATTTTTATATATTCATATATATTATATGAGTAACAAATTGGATCAGATTCATAGATGGAATTAGTTTTTTTATACCACAATTCATGAATCAAACCGATTCCTATGCATCACTTATTTATGAAACCGCGACCGGACCGATAGTACGAACAGATCAGATGCACGAATCAAATGAGCACACTGCTCTCTCTTTTGATGTTCTCTAGCATTCTTATATAGTTTACATATTTTGAGGGGATTTTGACTAACTCAATTGTCTTCTTCAAACGCTTTCAAGAAAACAACTTACAAGTTGGGTTGTATCTTGAAATTGTATAGCTTTTTCATGCAAGGGGACGGGGGAGGCTCATACAAATTTTTGTCACTCTTATTGTTTCTTTCTTTTTAATTAGAGCTAAAAATATTTATAAAAAAAAAAACCCTTATTGTTTACAAAAACTACATATAACACACTCAATTATTAAAAAACTCTCTAAACTAACATAAACTATCACATTGCCCCATTTCCGTTACAGAACCATTAAGTGACAACAAAATGACAAGAATGCCCTTGATATTATATTAACATTATATTAACATGAAATTATGAATTTAAAATTACAATTATGCCCCCGTGTGAAACAGTGTAGTATTGGGCAGCCATCTTCATCATCTTTGGAGGTCTTCCACGTAGTCTACTTGACTCTCCCTTACTCTCTCCGGTATGTATGGAAATTGTATGTCCCTCTCTCTCTCTAAATTTTACATATAATAATTCTTGTATATGGCGACAACCCAATTCCTTTCACTCCGAAAGCAATCTCTAATTATTGACCCCCTTTTTAAACCCCAACCCATTATTCCATATTCAAAACCCGCATGCAGGCAATTGGGCCTTCTTCCTACCCATCTTCATCCCTCACTCTCCCCAATCCCTTAGCCCCATTAGGGCTTCCTTCCCAGCGCGTGAAGCAGTGCCAGCGAGGTGTGGTGGTCCTAGAGAAGACGAGTGGTAGCTATATGGCAGTGGCAATGAGCAATGCCACCACCGCCACTATGGCAGTGCTTGTACGACTCTGCATCCACTGGCGGCTTTGTAATCGGCTGATATAGTAGTCGTTGTCATGTCGATGGCGGTGGGGCCAAGTCATCAACTCTACTGACTTAATCGCTGCCAACGTTCATCTCAGCCAGCGGCCGGCGCAGAGAGGGGTGATGGTGAGTGAACGACGGTGGTAAATAGGAAAATCTGATATAGAGCCAGAGTATAAAGTTAGGAAAGGAGAATACAAATAAGGGTCAATTTTTAGGGTTTTGGATATGTTTTTGGGGTTAAAGTAGAGAGAGAAGATCAAAATAAAGCAATATGATAATGATAAGACGATATTAATAGATAGGAGCTTTCGATAAGTCGTATATTTGTGTTTAGGTGTGAGAGAGAAAGATAGATAGAGAGAGAAAGAGAGAAGATTGTCGAGAAGGGCAATTTCATCATTTTGAGAGAATAAGGGTATTTTGGTCATTATAATGCAATATATGGTGCACGTGGTGTCACGTGATAAGATCCCTTTAATTTTAGATGGTCAACTATCGGGGAGGGGTTGATATGATATATTTTAAAAAATATGAAAGGGTAATATGATAGTTTATGTACTTCAGGGGCTTAGTAGATAATTTTTGTAAACAACAGGGATGTTTTATGTTTTTAGCCCTTTTAATAATTCTATGGTATTTATATTTCTATTATTCTATATTTGAATTTAACTTATGTACCTTGTATATGATAACTGATTACAACCTACACACATAGATATAAATATACAAGTGACCATGTACATTAGTATTATTCATATGTGTGATGGTACATATTTCCCAGGTCACATAATCCCATTACCTTTATAAATCCAAGAATTTACTCATCTCCTATAATAGTTTCAATCTAGCCAAATAAACATTTCACAAGTGCAATTTATACTGACATTCCAATGCCAAATTTATTTATATAACTCCAATCTAACCCCAGACATCAAATTATTTAAAATTGAGCATTCAACTATCTAAAATAAAATAAAATAAAATAAAATAAATTAAGTAATTAAAAACTTTTGCATGTCTCAATAAAATAAGTAATTAACAATGATAAATTAAGTAATTAAATTTCGTTAGCTTCACAAGCCACGTGACACAACCACTCAGGTTTAGGGCTCCCATAAGTTCCAAACCCTAGCTTACTTTTCCGGCATAGCTCCGTAGGCCAATTCGATTTTGACACAATCAACATACCAATCATTGAATGTTAGCATTCTTCAAAGACAACTTAGGCACATCTCAAGGAGACTACATTTCAATAGTATAAATACCCACACCAATTCCTAGAGTTGATGAACACATTATTGAAAACAAAACAACATTTTGCATAGCCAATTAAAGTGTACTTAATGGATGATAGTAAAGGAATGCTAGAAGAAGTTGCATGCTAACGGCCATACATGGTTGTAATAGTTACATTGTTTGTAGAACATCCCCTTTGGCTCCTTTGAGAAGACCGTATATTTGAGAGATTGCATATTTCAGTAAATGCAGGTTGCTTTGGAGTTGGAAGATTTGCAATTTCCCTACTAAGCATCAAATTAACGGTCGACATAGTTGGCCTATCAGTGGGAAAATCTTGCACACACAACAATCCTATATGTATGTATCTCAAGATCTCAACTTGGAAGCATGGATCGAAAATTGTTGGATCTATTAGCATTACGATCCTATCTTCATTCCATAACTTCCACGCCTGGACACGGTGACACAACCACGAAAATTTGAAATTAGAAAGATTAAAATGAACTATATGGAGTAACTGAGGCAATAGTTCTAGTGAACTTACAAATCCTAGAAGGGTTAAAGAGTGCTCATCATGGAAAAAGCTAGTGTTCTTTCGCCCGCTTACAATCTCTAACAACAATACTCCAAAGCTAAAGACATCAGATTTTTCCGAGAACCTTCCTTGCATTGCATATTCGGGGGCCATATAGCCACTACATTACGTCATTACAACACGAATAGTAAAATTATTTGAGTTGAAGTATCCCATGAGAAAGACAAATTATCACGAATAATTAATCATTTTGGACAAAGCAAAAGCTACTTACTAGGTTCCAACAACCCTTCTAGTGTTGGCTTGTTCTTGGTTGCCTCCAAAAATCTTTGCCAAGCCGAAATCTGAAATTTTTGCATTTAAATTTTCATCCAATAGAACGTTACTTGTCTTTAGATCTCTATGTACAATCCTTAATCTAGAATCCCTATGAAGGTAAAGAAGGCCTCGGCCAATCCCTTCAATAATGATGGCACATTTTCTCCAATCTACGAGTCTTCGCTTGATTGGATCTGAAAGAATATTGAAGAAAAGAAGAAACAAGTATGTGAAAGTTGTTTGGAAAATTAAAATTGATGTTGAGATAGGATTTATAGTTTTAGACTAATAATAGATCAGGATGTTCAAAAACACTTCAAAAGAAAAGGCTTTCTGTCTTCTCAAGACAATGAAGTTCCTACTAATTGAACTAACAAAAAAAGCTTTATCATGAACTAACCAAAGAGAAATGCATCCAAGCTTTTATTTGGCATGTATTCATAGATCAACATTTTTTCTTCTCCTTCCACACAGCAGCCAAGAAGTCTAACAAGATTGCGATGCTGGAGTTGGGAAATTACCACAACCTCATTCATAAACTCCTCCAGCCCTTGTCTAGAGGCTCTCGAAAGTCGTTTGACAGCTATTTCTTGTCCGCTAGGCAGTTTTCCCTGAAATTAAAGATGAAAGTGATTTATTATTTTATTTTATTTTATTTTTTACAGCGTAGAGTTCCGATGAACAAACATTACCTTGTACACTGGACCAAAACCACCCTGCCCAAGCTTATTGGCCACATCAAAATTGTCTGTAGCAATTGCCAGTTTCTCAAAACTGAAAAGCGGTAGCTTTTCAAGTTCAATTTGGTCAAGATTATCTCCAAGCATTCTTTCATTTGAACAATCTGGATTCCCTACCCCTCTTTTAAATAATAACTTCGCCCTCTTTTTCTTCCTTCCTGATTCAAAATTTAGTAATAGGTAATCTATATAATAACAGCAATATGTGCAAATCTCTTGAGCTAATTTTAATGGGCATATACCTCGTAGTCTAGTCATCCACATCCAGGAAAGATAGATACAGATTGCAATGATTAATGAGCCTATGAGCACTGCAACTGTGATATCTAGTTTTGTAATTCTCTTTTTTTCTGTAAAACACAACAAACTTTGAGAGAGTACTCGAGTTAATATGGATTAAAGAATTGGGAGTTTAGTCACTTTCCGTGGCTCTCTTTTTCTGTTGGCAAATGGGAAAAGGTATTATACTTGTGCTATTAAAATAGACAACAAACGCATTTCTGAACTATAAGTACAAATGTCGGGTGGCTAACATGTTTAGAATATGCAGTGGTTGATATTTGCTTATACTGAATCATCAAGTAAAACAAACAGAATAAGAAAAAGAGGATTAGAAAAACACTTACCGAGTTCTGAATATGCAACACGGATGTAAAGATCTGCTCCACCGTAGGAGAATTCCTGTATGTCAATTAAGTCTCCACTCCACTGCATACAACCAATGCCACTATAATATGAATAAGCTGTACAAGAACAATCATTCAAGCACTGACTTCTGCACTTGTCTCCTGCAGCAAATGGCAGCAACTCGGCGAAGGCCGGCACTTTCACCATCATTAGCTTTATAAAGCTATCTTCTTTGTCCTTTTCACCACCACTGTTTTTTCTCTCACACTGCAATTGTCTCTGTATCCTCCTTACACATCCACTGGTCCAATTTCCTCTACTCCATTCCTCGATATGCTTTGGAACAAAACCTTGTAAACAGGTGCAAATTGGTGAACCGTGCTCATTGCAGCTCCCAAATGGACCACACTTGCCATAAACTTCACATTCAATATCCGGAGCCGACCACACATTTTCCCAACTCTTGTTCTTCGTCATTAGATTTCCATCATAACTTAAGGCAATATATGACAGATGAGACTCTTTTAAATAGGTAAAACTTATGTACATGTTCCCTTCTTTATCCTCTGCAATATCGTATCTTCTATAGTACACCGAAATCATTTGAGGTAAGCCGATAAAAATCTGCCCATTCCATGGACCGCTCCGCCAGTATGGATGACTGCCATTCCATATATATATTTCCGGAATATTCAGAGGATTGATGCCCAAAGTGAACCTTCCACTGGATGGATCTGAAGGACTTTTCCATGAGGTCAGCTGAGTCTTCTTATCTGTAAACCTGTTGGTACTAAGTTTCATCCCCTGCAATAAAAAATCAGAAGGGTGTTCAAAACTCTCCCACATTATGTTTCCATTAGAGTCATCTCGCAATACAAGGTTCCCGGAATCAGAAAGCTGGGCACTTGAACTCACAGAAGAATGTGCAACACCTGATGACCAAACAATCTGTTTCTGTCCATCCAAGACCACAAGATCGCCATCCTTGGATATTGTCACAATCCCTGAAGAATCATTAAGAGGTTTATCCCTATTCGCTACCCATACCACAGCCGTCACAGAGATCTCATTGTACCAGATACCAACGTACCTTTTAGTAGAATTAACAGGGCTAAAAAATCCCAATTTGTAGGTTTCACCATCGGAGATTATAGTTTCTGTGTCACTGATGGGTTGAGTAGATGTAATTGTGTCTATGGCAGAGCAAAATTCATCAGTACAACAAGAACAGTAAAAAATGAGAACAAAGATTCGAAAAAGAGTCGTTAAGCTAGCTTGTACCATGGCAATTAAGTCCAATAACTCTGTTGAGTGGCTCTTGTTGGTGAATATGGAAGGTGTGATGTCTTCTGACCTGTTGCCAAAGGACTTCCATGCATCAACAGTAATTCAACTCTCCATAAAAATCATTATTCTTTCCTCATACTTCTCCACATCACAAATACATATTGCATGGAAGGAGAGACGGACTGAGCACAAAAGGAAATCAAGTAGGAGTCAAATCTACGACCATTCATAAGCTCTGAATGGAAATCCCGGTAACGGAAGCAGTATCCTATGCAATGGTTATATGTAATTTCTTTCACTTTTTATTAATAATTTTTATCTAATCAAACCGACCCTTTAATCTTTAAATTGCAAAGGTTTCTAGATCTGTTATATGTCATCTAAACTATACTTCATCTAGAAATGGTTCAAAAAATGAAATGGATTGGTTGGACTGTTGAAACAGTCTTCACAACCTGATTAATTTTTTTTAGAAAATAAATTAATGATTAAAGGTTTTAAAATCTTTGCTCCCATGTTGCATAGAACATGTCAATCGTCTCTATTTGACCATACATTGTCTGAACAAATATAAAAACTCTTTTAACTTGCTCTCCCTTTCAGCGCTCTTTACATAGACCTTAGTATATTATACAAATTGTTAAATAATGAGTTTGTATAAAGGTCAAATTAATGACGGAGCTAAGTGGAGCTTAGGGGGAAGTGCCCCCTTAAATGTTTTATAAATTCATTTTGTTCCTTACAAATATTTTTATTTTGTATACGATCCGGATAATTTCCCACACACATAGTACCTTGAGATTGGACTAAGTCATAGTCAAATCTATTTCTTGAAGCCCTTGGTTTGAATTTTTTTGTCTTCTTCAAAGTTCAAGCAAACGCAAGCACACACGGATGATATTGCCCCAACCTCCCCTATGTGTTTTTTACCCCATATACATAGTATCTTGAGATTGGACCAAGTCATAGTCAAATCTATTTCTTGAAGCCCTTGGTGACCCTTGGTTTGAAATTTTTTTCTTCATCAAAGTTCAAGCAAACGCAAGTGCACACTGATGATATTGCCCCAACCTCCCCTTTGTAGTGGAGAGACTATACCATCTGAACTAATACTAATTGGTAGTTTGAATTTTCATTTTGTCGAGAAAAACCTTTTGGTAATTTAAAGTTTTAAACACATATTTTGGAAACATTTGATGACCAAACAATCTGTTTCTGTCCATCCATGGTATGTACTACAAGGTTGGTCGGAGTCACAGAAGAATCATTAAGGGGTTTATCTCTATTGTGGTCCGAATTTTGTTTCGGCTTGGGTGGCGTTGCCATTTGATTATGATTTGGAAATTTGAAGGAAAAAAATTGACCTATTTTCTCTTGCAAGCCATGAACCCAAGTTGTAGATTCTCCTGTACCCAGTATATAAAGGCATTTAGGGTTTGTAGTGTGATACAAGAGCACATTGAAAATTAGGGTTTGTAGTGTGATACGAGAGAGGGGAGGTTTGGGAGCTAAAACTTGTAATCTCTTATTTGTGGCATAATGAAATGTTTACCGGAGCTTGACCGTGGACATAGACACTTAAATTTTTGTATGTAGTGTGATTCTGAGTGTTATTAGTTGGTTTTTGAGGTTTGAAGGTTTAACCATTGGAGATTATAGTTTCTGGGTTGAGTTGATGTAATTATGTGTGTGAAATTCTATGGTACAAGAACAGTAAAATATGAGAACATGAATGGCAAGAATAGTCATTAATCTTGTACGTACCATGGCCAGTCGAGTAACTTTATTGAGTGCTTCTTCTTTTGGGACTAGGATCCTCTATTATAAACAGGTCATGCTGTACCCATGCTATAATATAAATAACTTCATTTAAGATATGTTTATTAAAAAGGTAATTTACGAATGAAAAGGAATAACCAACGACATTAATAGTAAATTATTAAAAAAATAAAAATCAAAATATACTGTTTGGTTGATCACTGTCTTCCTCCTTGGATTCTTTCGCTCTTAGCCCTTTTAAATCAAAATATACAACGCTTATTTTTGAGCTTCTAAAATTAAATTGAACAAAACACTGAATAATATGGTTCATTGTTGTTTAGCTGGTCTCCTTCCAATCTTCCTCGCTGATCACTGTCCTCCTCCTTGGATTCTCTCGCTCTCAGCCCTTTTAAATCAAAATATACAATGCTTATTTTTGAGCTCCTAAAATTAATTTGAACAAAATACTAGTTTGTTGTTGTTTAACCTTATTCTCCTAAATTTTGTAAAAACCAATGCAAGAGGCATGTTTTGCTAGTATACTCTTTGAATATTTTTATTATTTGAAGCCCCTGCTCTAGTTTGAACTACAAAATATCAAGAAAATATTTATGCTTTAAGCATATAGAATAGAAAAGAACTAAACGAAGGGACTTGCTTGAGTGTCCCTACTATTAGTCACAGTTTTATTATCATTGTTCTCTAGATGCTTCAACAAACTGTTGGTACATCTTTAACCACTTAATAGAGAAGTTACCATTCCTCAACCATTGAGATCGAAGAGATACCGTGAGGGGAGACTGCAATGATTGACAAGTATATTTTGATTTATATTTTTTAAATAATTTACCATTAACATGATTTAAATATTTAGATATACCTTTTTAATCTTGTTCAACATGAATCCCAACACCTTAAATACATTGAATCTTGTTTTCAACACTTTAAATCAATTGTATATGTACATCTTTTAATCTTAACTTCTAAACCAATTGGATACACATTTTAATCTTTTTCTCAACATATTTTAATTTTTATCTCAACACTTTTTAATCTTGTTCTCAACAACTTTAATCTTTACCTCAACGCCATTTAATCTTGCTCTCAACAAATTTTGATCTTGTTCTCAACACCTTTAATATTTAACTCAATGCCCTTTAATCTTTACCTCAACACCATTTAATCTTGTTCTTAACACATTTTAATTATATTCTCAACACCTTTAATCTTTACCTCAATGCCCTTTAATATTTACTTCAACACATTTCAATCTTGTTCTCAACACCTTTAATCTTTACCTCAATGCTCTTTAATTCTTTACCTTAACGTCATTTAATCTTATTCTCAACACCTTAATTTAATCTTATTATCAACAACTTTAATATATACCTCAACCTCATTTAATCTTGCTATCAACATATTTTAATCTTTATCCCAATATTTTTAATTCTTGTTCTCAACACCTTTAATCTTTACCTCAACGCCCTTTAATCTTTACCTCAACACATTTTAATCTTGTTCTCAACACCTTTAATCTTTACATCAACACCCTTTTAATTCTTTACCTTAGCGCCATTTAATCTTATTCTCAGCACCTTAATTTAATCATGTTATTAACAACTTTAATATTTACCTCAACCTCATTTAATCTTGCTCTCAACATATTTTAATCTTTATCTCAACACTTTTTAATCTTCTCAACACCTTTAATCTTGTTATCAACAACTTTAATATTTAACTCAACCTCATTTAATCTTTTTTTCTTAATTGTGGTTGTATAAAAAGAAAAGAAAAAATATATACAGGTGCACAGAGGGCATCCCCTCAGAAAGAATAAACTCTCAAGAGAGATTCGATACAATTATCCACTCCCAAAAACTTAGAAAAGAAAATAAAAAACATTGGACTAGTGGACAAAACCCACTACCATAACATAAAGAAAACAAAATAAAACAATTACCAAGAACTGTCTGCAAAATCAAAACCTCCAACAGCAGAAACAACGATCAAATCAGCCATGATAGCACCAGAAATTTAACTGACAATATCTTGAAGATTAGCATTATGAACTATAAGAACTTCAAACATTATTTGTCTAGCCACTGAAACAGTAGAAGTACTAACTCGAGTATGAAATCTAACATTTCTTTCCTTCTATATAGCCCACAAAGAAGCAGCAAATAAACTTTGAAGCACCTTTGAATTCTGAAATTGATTGTCACACCAGATGAAAAGATCCCAAACTGTAGAGATTTCTGCTAAAAGTAACATATTCCAATTCAAAACATCACCAATCCATTGCCAAAAATTCTTAGCAAAAGGACAGGTAATGAAAGTATGATCCATAGTGTCCAGATCATGTAAACAAAGAACACATCTGGCAACCAATGTAATCTTTCGTTTCTACAAATTCAGCATTGTAGGGAGCTTATTTTACATAACAAGCACTGCTATTAGAGACCATCAAGGCCTGGCCTTGCCCTAAACCATTTTATGCCACTGCACTTCAACTTCAGAACTTCTACAACATTCATATGCTCTCTTAAAGGAGAAAGCACCCCCATCCCATAAAAATTTATCTGGATTAGCGGAAATTGGAACTGTATGCCAAAAATTTGTAAAAGGAGTGAAAATTTCATCCTGTAATACAGCAATATTCCATCCTCCGGTCTGAATTAGACAATGTAACAAATTAATCTTACCCTCAACATATTTTAATCTTTATCTCAACACTTTTTAATCTTGTTCTCAACACCTTTAATCTTGCTATCAATACTTTTTAATCTTATTCTCAACACTTTTTAATCTTGTTCTCAACAACTTTAATATTTACATTAAATGTATTGAGAGCATTGAGGTAAAGAACTTTATTATTTACCTTTAATCTTTAATATTGTTATCAACACATATTAATCTTGTTCTCAACACATTTTAATCTTATTATCAACAACTTTGATATTTACCTCAACCTCATTTAATCTTACTCAACATATTTTAATCCTATTATCAACACTTTTTAATCTTGTTCTCAACACTTTTTAACTAATTCTCAATACATTTAATCTTGTTATCAACAACTTTAATATTTACCTCAACCTCATTTAATCTTGCTCTCAACATATTTTAACATTTATCTCAACACTTTTTAATCTTATTCTCAACACCTTTAATATTTGTATCAACACTTTTTAATCATTACATCAACGCCATTTAATCTTGCTCTCAACACATTTTAATCTTGTTTTTAACACCATTAAATGTCATTGATAGTGTTAAGGTAAAGAACTTAAATATTTACCTTTAATCCTTAATCTTATTCTCAAAACTTTTTAATCTTGGTCTTAGCACCTTTAATGTAATGACCCGATCATTTTCCTTCTTTTGTTTTTTCAGTAATTTCTTTTTTTGTCTTTTTTCCTGTTTCATCTTTTTCACGTTTATCGTTTTTCCTTACATAACGTCACTTTTCGTGCTTGAATTTGATTCCGGCTTTGCATGCATCCACGATATTTGATTTCCATGATATTTGTATTTTTACTTTCATAGAAAAGCATGTTAGTTGCTTATCTTTTTCGTAGAAAAACATGTTAGTTGCTTATCTTTTTCGTAAAGGGCATGAAGGTATAGTTTCCTTAGAAACATTCTTGATTTTTGGGGTTCTAGCGTAATTATGTAAAGTAATTATTTTTTTTATCTTAGGGACCATTTTGTAATTTAATTTGGAAGATATTTTAGAAAATGACCTTTTTGCAATTTTTGGAAAGTGTGACAAGTGTCACACTCTCATGGAGCCACTTGTTGGCATTAGGGTGGAGTCACTTGGAAGCATTATCTTGTGACATGTGGAGGGTGGAGATTCACCCACTTGTTGGCCTAGGATAGGTGCACTTGTTGGCTTGGATGGTTGACAAGTGTAGGCTTAGGAATGAGCCATGGTGACAAGTGTAGGCACCAAATTGAGTCTTGCATTATGTGTGTGAGAGAGGTAGTGTAAGAACACCTAGTGAGTAGAGGAATACTAGATCCTCCACCCACCTCATTTCATTTTATCTCTTCATTTCCTTTGCTCTCAAACCCTAACTTAGCCTCCATCACAGGAAAAGCTTGGCTTAGAGCTTTTGACTTCATTTTGACCTCTTTCCACTTACCTTAGACCTTTAACCTTAGGAAGTAAAAGTTTCCTCTCACTCTCCTCTACAAAACCCTAGTTTTGTCTCCCATTTTAAGCTTGGTTGTTTTGGATTATAGAGATTCAATTCTCTATTGAGGTAGGGGTGGTAGTATGTTTATGCTTTTAGTGTTTTATTTAATATATATTATGTACATGCTTTTGATATTGTAGTCTTGTATATTATAGGAAATCCTCACTTGTGACTTACGATTTATTGATTTAAGCATGTATGATATGTATTTCCCTTGTGTAGAATTATTAATGTTATATACAATTCTTATTAACTTGAATTGCTATATTTTTTTTGACGATAATTCTATATTCTTGTTGATTACTTTTAGTATATAAAGCTTATTGTTAAGGCATGATTTAATTGATAAGTTGGTGGTATTGTTTTGTACATTATATCATGACAAGGACTTGTCATTTATTACGCCATTCTAGACTTGGAACCCTAAGACATGGTGTGTGTGGTTTCAAATTATTTGTGCATGGAAGGTGGTTTACATGCCTTGATTGTTGTATATAAGTTTTGAACTTAATCATGACTGTGGATTCTCTTGGGACATTGTTACAATTTATATAGCTAGAGTTTGGTTCTAGTGCGGGAGGTACGAGTTCTCCTCATTTTGTATAGTGCACACTAAGGTGGTATTCCGAGTGGGTTAGTGCCCGGAATAACTGTTTAGGTCTTGGTTTACTCCGTGATTTGATGTCCAAGTTTTCTACTATTTGGTTTCTCATTCAATTCCAACTTGACAACCAATGCTTAATTGTGACTTGTAATTTTGGTTATTGGCGATTTGATGTTGTTAAGTACATCCATATTGATGTTGTGTTGTTAAAGAATCATTTAAGTTAGCTTAAGATGATCCCTTAGAACACCTTGAATATAGACGTTAAGTGGAATGATCCCTTGTATTCGTCTATATTGATCTTACAATGATATTGAAACTTTAAGGTATACGCATATGCTTCTTCCTATCAGTAACTTGATTACTCATCCTAGTTGTTTGGGTTATTTTACAGGTAAGGAGACAATATTCTCGGATGTTTATCATCTTTGGAGGCTTATGAGCACTTTGGAATATTTTTGTGTATTGATATGCAAATGTTTAGCATGCTCACTTTTGATGTTATATTTTTGCATACCATGGATGTATGGTATTTTAGAAGCTAAGATGGCTTCCTTGATGTGTAATGTATATCTAAGAATACTTGAAGATGCCTATTTTGTATGTATAACATGAGACCAAGGGCCATTAATTTTAAAGTTCACACAAGTATGTTTTTAAACTTGTTTTAGATCATTTGGAATGCATGTATAGCCTTAAGGTTAGCCTTAAAATTGTTTCTGTTTCGTCGTTCAACTATTTTCTTGTTTTTGTTTCATCATTCGGCAGATTGTTGTTTTCTGTTTCGTCGTTCGGCAGTCAGAACGCCTGACCATGTAGGTCCGAACGCTTGACCATGTAAGTCAGAACATCTGACTATGTAAGTCCAAACGCTTGATCATGAAGGTCAAAACGCCTGACCATGGAGATCAGAACGCCTAACTATGTAAGTCCGAATACTTGACCATGTAGGTCAGAATGCTTGACCATGTATGTCAGAACGCCTGACTATGTAAGTTAGAATGCCTGACCATGTAGGTCAGAACAACCGACCTTGTATGAGTGCCGAACGGGCGCTCAGTGCTTTGGCTTTGGACAAGCACTTGTCCATGCCTCAGAACCTTTCTTTTCCTTTGCTTTAATCATCTTCCACTTCCGCATTTCAGATCCATTATCGGGTTGTCTTTTGGTCATCACTGACGCACCGGGTTTATAAAACTTCTGCCGTCACATTTAATCTCGTTATCAAGAACTTTAATATTTAACTTAGCCTTATTTAATCGTGCTCTTAATATATTTTAATCTTGTTGTCATTACTTTTTACTCTTGTTCTCAACACTATTGAATCTTGTTCTCAACACCTCTAATCTTGTTATCAACAACTTTAATATTTACCTCAACCTTATTTAATCTTGCTCTCAACATATTTTAATTTTTATCTCTACACTTTTTAATCTTGTTCTCAACACCTTTAATCTTGTTATCAACACTTTTTAATCTTGTCATCAACACTTTTTAATCTTGTTCTCAACAACTTTAATCTTTAAATTAAATGTCACTGAGACGTTGAGGTAAAGATTAAAATGTGTTGAGAGCGTTGAGGTAAAGATTTGTAAAAATCCGGTCATTTCCTTCCTTTCCTTTTTTCTCTGATTTTAAGGATAAATTTTTTTCACTGGATTTTCTTTTCTGAGTTAGGTTTCTCGTCACTTAGTGTCATCTCGAGTGCTCGAAATTTTTTTTCTAAGACTCTTTCCTTTGGATTAACAATTTCCTTGAAGGACTGCGTTATTTTCACATTTTTTCGTTGTTCGACACTATGCACTTTTCGTCTTTTTCCCTGTTTGTCACTTTATTGGCATAACCTCACTTTTCGTGTTCAGAGTTGAGTTTTGACTTTATAAGTTTTCATTCCAGTTGATTTCCTCGAAACGCGTAATTTTACTTTTAGAGAAAAGCTCGCAGTTGTTTCCTTTTCTCGGAGGGGCGTGGATGAAAGGATTCTTCAGAAACATTTATGTTTCTTTGGGTGTTTTTCGTAAATATCTTTTGAAGATATTTATTTTAGGGGTTTTTAAGAAAATATCTATAATGCTTCTTATTTTCGTCATTTTTCATTTTTTTGAGGTTTATTATTTAATTGGAAACTTACCCAATTGAAGATTTATGTTTTAGTTTATTGGATTTGGTTATGTTGCCATATATATATATATATATTAATATTAATATATGTATATATTGTTGTACCTAATGGAGGAAGCAAAAAGATGCACTAAGAAATGAGATTAGGGGAGAGAAGAGATTGTATTTTGTTGTTGCATGATATATATTGTAATTACCCTGGATTTTTACAAACCCAGTGTGTCTTATGATGACCTGAAATGGATCCAAAAATACGGAAGCAAAACATAAACAAGTTACCAGAGATGTACATCATCCCTAAGACATGAGAGTGGCCTTCCTAGGAGTCCCGTGAGTCAATGGAAGTGAGACCGAGGTTAGGGTTTCAAAGCCCTCCAAGGAATGGATCAAGGGCAAAATGGTCATTCCAAAATGAAATGGGTGCCACTGTGCACACCATTGGATAGATAACTAAAAATCAACAAAGTTAGACTAAAGAATTGATTGATTCAGAGTCCGGATGACAATGATATGAAAAAAGAATGAAGCGACGTCCTCCGATTAAGAGATACCACAACCCTACTTCACTAAAACTATTATAACTCTCAGCACGGTTAGAGTTTCGATATGTGGTTAGTACCATTGGAAAGCTGACTTCAAGCTCTTGAGGTTAGACTTAAAAATGACCCAATTTGGAGTAGAATTGAAGAAGTTATGACCATTTAAAGTCATAGTAACAGTGTTGTCCCAAAACTAAAGAATAAAGAACTGAAGCATTTAGGTCGACCAAAATGAACCCAAAATGACCCCAAAACTGAAAAATGAAGGAAAAACGCATCGGTTGACTGAAATGATGTATCGGTCGACCAGTTGTGGCCCAAACAGTACCTAAGCCACTAGAAATGACTAAAAACTGTTCAAATCAAAATGGACAATGAATCGATTGACCAAAATAAGCCACCGGTCGACCGAAACAGGTCAAAAATATGCAAATCAAACTTGCTATACACCAGATTTTTTTTAAAAAAAGTCTTTAAGTCTTATTGGAATCTCCAATGGCATGATCAAACTTAAAATCATGCATTTGTGTGCTAACGTGAGCATACACGCAAACATAAAATGACATTATAGACGCGCTTCAATGGCCTACGGCCTCATTACATTCCATTTACTCCAAATCACATACCAAACCTCTAAGTTGACAAAAATTACATTTCAAAGGCAAACTTGAATTTTAAAGGTATACACTTGAACTTTAAAGTTTGTGGCCCTTGACCTCATGTTATGTACATAAAATGAATGTCAAAAAGTGTGCTTAGCACATTACATTCTCGGAATTGAAAATGACATGTTAAACCAAACATTACATAATAATTTAAAAGAGAAGATATACATGTTAACACTTGCATTTGAACAAGAATACATTTAAAAGAACTTCAACTCAACAAAACTGTAATGACCCGGTCATTTTCTTTCCTTTCCTTTTCTCAGATTTTCACTAATATATTTTTTTTTTCGTTGATCTTTTCCTTTCTGAGTTCGGTTTCTTGTCACTTAATGTCATCTTGAGTGCTCGGGGATGGTTTCTGAGACTTTTTTCCTTGGGTTGACGACTTCCTTTAAGGACCGAGTCATTTTCACATTTTCACTTTTGTGACACAATTCACTTTTCGTCTTTTTTTCGGTTGTCACTTTGTTAGCATAACCTCACTTTTCGTGCTCGGATTTGATTCCGGTTTTGCATGCATCCACGATATTTAAATTCCATACTATGTGTATTTTCACTTTTGTAGAAAAGCTTGCTAAGTGCTTACTTTTCTTGTAAAGGGTATAGACGCATAACCTTCTTGTAATTTTTCAAACTTTAGGGGTTTTATGTAATTACTGTAAAGTAATTATTTTTCGTCTTAGGGACCATTTTGCAATTTAATTTGGAAGATATTTTCAAAAAGGACCTTTTGCAATTTCCGGAAAGTGTGACAAGTGTCACACTCTCATTGGTCCACTTGTTGACAGTTGTGTGGAAACACTTTGATGCCTTGGGTGATGACATGTGGAGGGTGGAGATTTACCCACTTGTTGGCCTAGGATTGGTGCACTTGTTGGCTTGAATGGTTGACAAGTGTAGGCTTAGGATTAAGCCTATAATGGATGCTTAGATGAGTGACAAGTGTAGGCTCACAATTTGATCTTGCATTAGTGTGTGTGTGAGAGGTAGTGTAAGAGCACATAGTGAGTGGAGGATCTCTATCCCTTCCACTCACATTTCATCTTCATCATTTTCCATTTCCTCCCTCTCTGGTAAAGATGACCCTAGCCTCCATGGATCGAGCTTGAAGCCTTAAGCCTTGACCTTGATTTTTGAAAGCCTTCCATTGATTTCGAAGCTTTTGATGTTGTTAAGTACATCCATGTTTATGATTTTAATGAATCATTTTGATGCTGTTAAGTACATCTACGTTTATGATTTTAATGAATCATTTTGATGTTGTTAAGTACATCTATGTTTTATGATTTTTGTGAATCATTTTGATGTTGTTAAGCACATCTATGTTTTATGATTTTAGTGAATCATTGTGAACTTTGATGTTGTTAAGTACATTATGCCTTATATGTTCAAAGGTGGTTTAGGAATGATCCTATAGATTCGTTTGGAACATAGACGTTAGGTGGCATGACCCACTTTGGTCATTCTAGCATTTTAGATTTCAAGTTGATAACTTTGAGAATCTTATCTTGTTGCTTGTATAGCATGTTCCTATGTTGTTTGGAATTACATGAAAGATATGATTAAAGCTAGAAATGATCTTAGGTAGCTAGGATTCTCCCTGTGTCTCACATTTGACATAGACGTTAGGTGGAATGGATCACAATAATTAAATCATGCAAACTTGTAAAACGTAGGTCGATGCATGCTCATCTCCTACGAATAGCTTTATGTTACTCGCCCATATTGTGGGGACATTTTTCAGGTACAAGAATCAAGGTTGCGATTCTCGTCATGCTTGGATGATTAGTGGACTTGAAGATTTCCATTTCTTGTAAAGGTAGGCTTGAAAAGCCATTTGTAGCCTTATATGTCAAAATATATATATTTGATTCCATATATGTAGTGTGTACATGAGTGCACTCCTTACAATGTATTTGACATATATGAGATGAGGCCAGAGGCCAATGACATGTATTTGTATCCTATGTATTTTTGACTTCATGATATATTATGAAAATATTGAAAAAATGTAGAGTTATTGTTTCACTATGTTTGCATCGGGTGTTGGAATTCCATTCTTACTCTTTCATAGGATTTCATTAATCATGTATGAAGTGTGGCCAAGGGCCAAAGGGTAATTTCCAATCATTTGTTAATTTTGGTTTTCAAAATTTCCATTTTAAATTCATTTTCACCTTTTTGGCTGTCGGGGGGGTCGGATTTTGCATCGGTCGTTTCTGGGAGCCGCAGACCATTCCTGCGTGTTCAAAATCAGTTATTACATGTGTGTGCATATTCGTTTCAGCCTAGAAGTGCATTTGGGGTCAAATGTAGGTCTGGTGCAAACTTACATTTTTGCCATTTTGAGCCTAAACTGAGCATAAGGGCATTTTGGGGTTTTCACATAAAAAATAAAGTTTTCTTTTGGTGTGGTTGGATAGAAAACATGATTTTGAGGATAGTTTCTTATTTGTGTTTTTTTCAGAAAGGCCTAGAAAGTCCTCAAAATCACATTTCAAACTCAGATTTCTGCTAAGCTTTTAGTAGAACGAGCGCTCGAAGATGGGGCAGAGAGTTTTGGCCCTTGGCCGTGTGCTGTTCGAGCACTCGAAACCCTTGCTCGAGTGCTCAAGGTACGGTTCATGTGTGTGTGTGTTTGTGTCTTGGTTCAACACTGCACCTCCAACTTCAAACTATCATATCTTCTTTGTTTTAACTCCGAATTAGCCCGTTCTTGAGTCTAAATTGATCGCACCAAAATAAGCTTTCTAATGGTTCTAATTAGAGCTTCAGATTCTTTTTTGAGCTCAAGTTATTCAATTTTTAGTAAGGTAATGTCTGTTCTTGGTTCGAACCGGGATAGGGTTTCCCTTCCTTCGACTTCAGAACTTGATATCTTTGTCGTCCGGACTCCGAATCATGCGATTCTTGAGTCTATTCTTGTTATTTTTCGTTGTCTTTCCAATGGTGTGCATGATGGCACCCATTTCAGTGTGGAATAACCATTTTACCCCTAGGTTTATTCTTATCTATTTTAGAAACATCGCTTCCGCATTTGCTTCCTTTGTGTTTTGTGACCTCGTTGAGGGTCACATTGGTGTCTTAGAGGAGTGTTGTATCTCTAGAGACTGTTTTTCCATCTTTCGCTTCCGCATTTTGGATCCGTTTTGGGTCATCACAGGATACACTGGGTTGAAAAATCCAGGGTCGTCACAGGTGGTATCAGAGCTCCTAGGTTTGAATAACTTGGACGACGGGTTTTGGGTGCATATCATGCTTATATTGCCATGCTCTATGTGCTTATATACTTCATGATAACATGTTTTGGTTTGATAACATGTTTATGTGCTTATGTGCTATATGTGGTATGCTAACTGTATAGCTTGCGTGAATTCCATTGTAAAGAGCATGACATATGATGTATGCTAGATTAGATTTATATATGCATAACTTTGTTGCATATTCGGCATCACACGGGATTGGTCATTGAGGCATGAGTTGAGGTTGATGGTGATTGTAGTCATAGTTTTGTGGTAGTGTAGGTTGTTGTCGACCTAGCATTGATTTTGAGGTAGGTGGTGAGCCACCTTTTGTTTAGGCTCTCGTGAGGTGAGTCATTTGGCATTGCCGTAGTGCTGGATTTGTTGTTTTTGGGCCATGATGAGGTTATGGACCTCTTAGGATTCTTGGTTATTTTGGAAGGTTCCTCTGAGATTGCAATTTTTGTGGGCAAGTACGTTTGTTGGCAAGTGCATGGCACTGTCATGCTACCATAATGGCTAGCTACGAGCGTAGTTCGGATTGAATCAGTGTCGATTTTTGTTCCGATAAGCGTAGTCCTTTTAGTTGGCAATGATGTGAGTTTTATTTTGAGCGTCTGGTGTTGAGACGGTGATTGATGGTCATTTTGAAGACAATTTTGGATATTGATTCGGTTGTCTGATTTTATGGCTAAAGTAGACATTTTATTTGACTTCTCTTTGTGTGATGATGCTTTTGGGATCGAGTCAATTGATCGATGTTTTGGGTTAGTGAGAGCATAGCATTGTTAGTTTCATTTATAGTGTCACCTCTAGATTCGGAGTTGGATTATTGGAGTCTTACCATTGTGGTAAAGGCTCACATTTGTTTTGAGACAGGTTGTTGTCGCATTGGTTTTTAGAGACAGTTATGGCTAGGACTGGTCTTTCTTTTTTCTTAGACACTCTAGGACACGATGTCCACAGGGTTCATTATTGCATCATTTTTATCTTCTGTAGTTTTGTTTACTATCATGTTAGTAGTATAAATTATGATATTGTGATGCATGAGTAAGTGAAAGTGTATCCACATTTGTTTCCTTGTTGTGTGGCATTAACATACCTTATTTATATGCTTAAAGATGCCATGTTGTTACTGTACTTTAGTAATATGATTTTGTGCTTACGTGGAGACTTGCTGCATGTACCCTTGATTTTTATCTATGTGAGTAGATTTATTTATTTGGTAGTTGCATTCCTTGTCATATGCATGACTTCCATCTTTAGTTCTCCCTTTTTGTTCCCTTTTCGTATTTATCGTGTTGACATTTGTGGGAGAATAGGGTTCCTTCACTTTTCTTGGTTCAAGTAAGGGACTTCACAAGGAGTGAGTCTCTTCTCTTCGTCGCCTTGTGCACGGTTTTGGGTTTGGTTGGTTCGTGAGGATCGCCATTGTTGTCTTCGTGAGGATTTGATGGATTTTGGTTGACTTACTTCCATGTAGGGGGTGAAGTCTTTGACCTAGTTATCTCTCATTTTGGAGATGGAGTATTGGTGTTGTCCTTCTTAGAACTGGTGATTCCTTTTCTTTCGTGTCTTCCTTTGGGGAGTTTTTACCGTGGTTGTTAACGGGTTGAGGTGCTCAGAGTGAATGGATTGGTGTGAGATCATTTTACAAGAACTTGTATTCATTTGATTGAGGATTTGTTTAATTCGTAAGGTGAGCTCGATGCTCTTTTGAGGATGCCTTTTGGAGACTTGTTTCAGTTTTGGAGACCTTAATGTGGTTGAATCTTAGGAAGAGTTTTGAAAGATCGTTGTTGGATATGGCTTGTTTATGGAGTTTTCTCGTCCTAGTATGACTAGGCATAGTTTTAAGGAATCGTAGTTCTGATGATTGATTGTAGATCAAAAATTGAGGAATTTTGATTTAACTTGGTGTTTCCAAGTACGATTTTGAGTGATTCATTTTGTGACCTTAGTTGTTGGCATTTTGATTTGTGTGCCACTTGGTGGACTTGTGTTTCGAGGATCTAGTTATCCATGATTGGGATATGAATCAGATGTTTAACTTCGGTGCAGTCTTATAGTTGATCTGTTTCAAGGAGATATGTAGGACTTTCGATGAAATGTCTTATAATGAGATTCATTTTGGTTTCTAGATGTTTTGACTTATTTTTTAAGATTGGGACTCTTGATTGATGTTGTTATGGGAGTATTTTAAAACATTGGAGTTATCAGCTTTGTTGTATTGAGGATTTAAGGCCTCAAGTGTAGTAGTACCTATGACATTGTTGTCAGAGTTTGGGATTGGCGAGGATGGTCCGGTCAGATGTCTTGGGACCATATCTCAACTCTCACAAAATTTCTGGCCTCCGTGGTGCTTTTGGTATTGATCATTTTTGACATTGATGTCATTTGTATCGAGAGGTTTCATGGGTAGACCTAGTGGGGGCAGGTTATGAACTAGAGCTTTATACTGTCATACTACCGTACAAAGTTGTGTGTTGTGGGCGAGTGTTAGTTGCCGTCGATACTACCTTACTGATGAGTAAGTGTGGGCGGGCACTAGGTACTGTCATTGCTATCACACATTTGAGCACATCGTGGGCGGGTCCTGGTCGTTGTTCATACTGCCATGTCATCCTTGTTCGGTACCTTGATTTGATACGTGCTTATCTTAGAGTTCTTTTGGTGATTATTTTCAGATTCGTATGATAGTTCGTTAGGAGGTATGCTTACGGTTGTGGTCTTCCATCCCTTTGTTTGTCCTTGAGTTTTGTGTATAAGTTTTGACTTGTTGTGTGGCCGAGTGGTCACTTTCCTTTTGAGAGGTTGTCCTGTCATAAGCACATGGGTGCAAATGACACTGGGTTGTTAGGTTCCTTTCAGCTTTGAGGTTGTTGGTGTAGCGTGTTGTGTGGGATACTCAGAGATGTACTCTCTAGTTTTCCTAGTTTCGCCTTTTGTTGGTTGGGGCTGGATTTCGAGGACGAAATCCCTTTAAGGTAGGAATGTTGTAATGACCCGGTCATTTTCTTTCCTTTCCTTTTCTCAGATTTTCGCGGATATATTTTTTTTCGTTAATCTTTTCCTTTCTGAGTTCGGTTTCTCGTCGCTTAATGTCATCTTGAGTGCTCAGGGATGGTTTCCGAGACTACTTTCCTTGGGTTGACGACTTCCTTTGAGGACCGAGTCATTTTCACATTTTCACTTTTGTGACACTATTCACTTTTCGTCTTTTTCTCGGTTGTCACTTTGTTAGCATAACCTCACTTTTTGTGTTCGGATTTGATTCCCTTTTTGCATGCATCCACGATAGTTAAATTCCATACTATGTGTATTTTCACTTTTATAGGAAAGCATGCTAAGTGCTTACTTTTCTTGTAAAGGGTATAGACACATAACCTTTTTGTAATTTTCCAAACTTTTGGAGTTTTTGTGTAATTACTGTAAAGTAATTATTTTTCGTCTTAGGGACCATTTTGCAATTTAATTTGGAAGATATTTTCAAAAAGGACCTTTTTGCAATTTTCGAAAAGTGTGATAAGTGTCACACTCTCATTGGTCCACTTGTTGACATTTGTGTGGAAACACTTTGATGCCTTGGATGATAACATGTGAAGGGTGGAGATTCACTCACTTGTTGGCCTAGGATTGGTGCACTTGTTGGCTTGGATGGTTGACAAGTGTAGGCTTAGGATTAAGCCTACAATGGATGCTTGGATGAGTGACAAGTGGAGGCTCATAATTTGATCTAGCATTAGTATGTGTGTGAGAGATAGTGTAAGAGCACATAGTGAGTGGAGGATCTCTATCCCCTCCACTCATATTTCATTTTTATCATTTTCCATTTCCTCCCTCTCTTGTAAAGATGACCCTAGCCTCCATGGATGGAGCTTGAAGCCTTGAGCCTTGACCTTGATTTTTGAGAGCCTTCCATTGATTTCCAAGCTTGAACTTGGGAATACATTTTGTTCCCCTCATCTTCCTCTTCATAACCCTAGAAGGGTTTGCCATTTTGTGTTGATTTGCCTTAGATTCTAGAGAGACACTTCTCTAGTGAGGTAGGGGATGTTATAGGGTTATATGTTTGTTATCTTGCATGTTTTTGATGCTTATACAACTTGTATACATGTATTGTATTAATTTGAGAAATTATGATTAATGGTAGTTTGCTTATAACTTATTTTAGACATGGTAAATGGCATGGCCATGAGTTAATCTTTGATATACATTAATTTGGGATGATTTAGATGAGTTTTTAAATCTAGAGATTAAATGGATTTAATTTGATTTAAATTCTCGTAAATTGTATTTTACTTGTATTCCATTTTAGACTTGAGATATGGTAAGACCATGATTTGGTGCTTGTTATATATTAATTTGGGATCTTTTGAATAACTTTTGAAATCTAGAGATTTGATTAATTTAAATTAATTAAATTCTATATGATGCTATCTTTCTCATTTGACATTTTTGATTTGATATATGTAATGAGCATGCTATATTGTTGAACATATATTAATTTGAGGTTATTCAAATTTGATTTGAAATCTAGAGAATTTGATTATCTTGTTTAATTAAATTCTATCTAATGGCTCCATGGATCTATTGGTATTTTAGAAGTTGTTTCTATATTCAAATCATGGACTTGAACTTGTTATGTATTCACTTTGTTGTGTTTTGAGCATTGGACTACTTTGTTGTTATATTTATATTCATGAGAACATGTTTTCTTTATGGAATATATTGTTGCCTTGTGCAATGAATTGTACACTTTGTAATTGACATTATGTATGCCATTTTAGAATAAAAACTCTAAGGCATGGATTGTATGGTTTCAACCTACTTGTGCATGGAAGGTGTTTTCATGCATTATATAAATTATGTATAAGTTGTGAACTTATTTAGTTTATTTTGGATTCTCTTGGGACATGGTTATTAGTAACATGGCTAGAGTTTGGCTCTAGTGCGGGAGGTATGAGTTCTCCTCAATTGAGATAGTACACACTTAGGGTGGTCTTCCCTGCCAGTTAGTGCCAGGAATAACCATTGAGGTCTCGGCAGAATTCCGAGCTTAGATGTCCAAGTTTTCCACTATTTGGTTTCGCATTCATTTCCAAGTTAACAATTATGTTTATATTGTAACTTGTGGTTTTGGTTGTTGGCGATTTTGATGTTGTTAAGTACATCCATGTTTATGATTTTAACGAATCCTTTTGATGTTGTTAAGTACATCCATGTTTATGATTTTAACGAATCCTTTTGATGTTGTTAAGTACATCTACGTTTATGATTTTAATGAATCATTTTGATATTGTTAAGTACATCTACGTTTATGATTTTAATGAATCATTTTAATGTTGTTAATTACATCTATGTTTTATGATTTTTGTGAATCATTTTGATGTTGTTAAGCGCATCTATGTTTTTTGATTTTAGTGAATCATTGTGAACTTTGATGTTGTTAAGTACATTATGCATTATATGTTCAAATGTGGTTTAGGAATGATCCTATAGATTCATTTGGAACATAGACGTTAGGTGGCATGACCCACTTTGGTCATTCTAGCACTTTGAGAATCTATATCTTGTTGCTTGTATAACATGTTCCTATGTTGTTTGGAATTACATGAAAGATGTGATTGAAGCTAGAAATGATCTTAGGTAGCTAGGATGCTCCCTGTGTCTCACCTTTGACATAGACGTTAGGTGGAATGAACCACAATAATTAAATCATGCAAACTTGTAAAATATAGGTCGATGCATGCTCATCTCCTACGAGTAGCTTTATGTTACTCACCCACGTTGTGGGGACATTTTTCAAGTACAAGAATCAAGGTTGTGATTCTCGTCATGCTTGGATGATTAGTGGACTTGAAGATTTCCATTTCTTGTAAAGGTTGGCTTGAAAAGCCATTTGTAGCTTTATATGTAAAAATGTATATATTTGATTCCATATATGTAGTGTGTACATGAGTGCACTCCTTACAATGTATTTGACATGTATGAGATGAGGCCGGAGGCCAATGACATGTATTTGTATCCTATGTAGTTTTGACTTCATGATATCTTATAAAAATATTGAAAAAATGTAGAGTTATTGTTTCACCATGTTTGCATCGGGTGTGGGAATTCCATTCTTACTCTTTCATAGGATTTCATTAATCATGTATGAAGTGTGGCCAAGGGACAAATAGTAATTTCCAATCATTTGTTAATTTTGGTTTTCAAAATTTCCATTTTAAATTCATTTTTGCCTTTTTGGCCGTCGGGGGGGTCGGATTTTGCATCGGTCGTTTCCGGGAGCCGAGGACCATTCCTGCGTGCTCAAAATCAGTTCTTACATTTGTGTGCATATTCATTTCAGCCTAGAAGTGCATTTAGGGTCAAATGTAGGTCTGGTGCAAACTTACATTTTTGCCGTTTTGAGCCTAAACTGAGCATAAGGGTATTTTGGAATTTTCACATGAAAATAAAGTTTTCTTTTGGCATGGTTGGCTAGAAAACATGATTTTGAGGGTAGTTTCTTCTTTGTGTTTTTTTCAAAAAGGCCCAAAAAGTCCTCAAAATCACATTTCAAACTCAAATTTCTACTAAGCTTTTAGCAGAACGAGTGCTCAAAGATGTCGCTCGAGCGCTCGAAGATGGGGCAGAGAGTTTTGGTCCTTGGGTATGTGCCATTTGAGTGCTCGAAGCCCTTGCTCGAGCACTCGAGGTACTGTTCATGTGTGTGTGTGTTTGTGTCTTGGTTCAGCACTGCACTTCCAATTTCAAACTATCATATCTTCTTTGTTTTAACTCCGAATTGGTCCGTTCTTGAGTCTAAATTGATCGTGTCGAAATAATATTTCCAATGGTACTAATTAGAGCTTTAGATTCTTCTTGTGGCTCAAGTTATTCAAGTGTTAGTAAGGTAGTGTCTGTTCTTGGTTCGAACTGGGATAGGGTTTCCCTTCCTTCGACTTCAGAAATTGATATCTTTGTCGTCCGGACTCCGAATCATACAATTCTTGAGTCTATTCTTGTTGATTTTTTGTTGTCTTTCCAATGGTGTGCACGATGGCACCCATTTCAGTGTGGAATGACCATTTTACCCCTAGGTTCATTCTTGTCTATTTTTGAAACATTGTTTCCGCATTTGCTTCCTTTTTGTTTTGTGACCTCGTTGAGGGTCACATTGGTGTCTTAGAGGAGTGTTGTATCTCTAGCGACTGTTGTTCCATCTTTTGCTTCCGCATTTTGGATCCGTTTTAGGTCATCACAGGACACACTGGGTTGAAAAATTCAGGGTCGTCACAGAAATGACCTAGGGATATTGTGCATCCCAAACTAAAGTATTCGTACGTAAAAAATAACCCTATAAATTTGGGGTGAGTAAACAAGTTACTCGTAGGGAATGAGCATGCATAGACCTAACATTTTCCAAGGTTATCACATTAATGTGAAACAATTCAAAAGAGTCATGCCACGTAATGTCTATGTTAAATATGAGACTCATGGATCATCTTAAGCTACTCATGCAATTAAAATGAACTACAACATGCAAGTATAGATGCTCAAGTATACTAAACAATGTTAAAACATGATATACAACATATAAGCTTACATACACAAGTATACTAAACCATCTTAAACAAGTTATGCAATACCTAAGCATACATGCACAAATATACTATTAACATGGAAAACTCGTTAATCAAGTATGCAAGCACAAGTATACTAAGTAGAGTTTAGACACATAAACAAGGATAAAAGTTCAAGTATGCTAAATGAGATCTAAATACAAGAAGCAAGTATATCGTTTCAAGTATACTAAATGAGATATAAATACACGAAGCAAGTATACCATTTCAAGTATACTAAATGAGATCCAAATACACAAGGTCAGCACCAATTCTCAAGCTACAAGTAATCCATGATTAATAACTTGAAATTTAATGTGAAATCATATAGTGGAAAGACTAGGTAATGTGGTCACAAACCAAGTAAGTTATTCTGGGTAATTACGACCCAAAAGGTACTACCTAGTGCGCACTTATGACTTAGAAGACTCTTGTCTCCGTACTAGAGCCAAACCCTAGCCATCACCTGAAATATGTCCTTACAAGCTTTCCAAATTCAATAAGTTCAAAATTTATACCAAAATCAAAAAGTTAGACCAAACTTATATCAAATCAAATAATGCATAAAGTCATCTTCTATGCACAAGGAAGGTTGAATCCATATAAACCATATCCTAGAATTCAAGTCTAAATGGCATATGACATGTCAAGTCTCCAATATGCAATTTATACACAAAGCAAGAATATCTTTTAACAACTAAATAAAGTTACCCAATATAAGCCACAAGCACTAAATATACTACAATTTAGTAGCTAGCTCCCCAGGGTAAACATTAATGATATTTTAAACAAGTTATATACCTACATAAGATATATTTTAAACAAGCTATGCAAGACAATAATATCATATATCAAGCTAAGTCCAATTCCATGATTAAATATAGAAACAATTTCTAAGACATAGTTAAATCCATGGAATAAGTAGATAAAATTTAATTAACTAAAATAATTAAATTCTCTAGATTTCAAATCAATCCTAAATAATCTCAAATTAATATATGTTAAATGACATAGCATAGTCTTCACATATATCACATCAAATATCGAATTAAGTGATTAAAATACTTAAAATAAAATTAATTAAACTCATTAATTAATTTTCACTAGATTTTTAAACAACTCCAAATGTCCTCAATTTAATATAGGTTGAAGAACATACCAAGGCCTATTTTAATATCACATTATAAGTTGATTTCATGCTAGTTACAACCATGTGAATTAAACTTTTATAAAAGTGAAAGATTAAATAAAAGTTGTAATGCTTATTCAAATACTCCCAATTTAATATATGTTAACAAACATATCAAGGCCTAATTTAATAGCATGCTACAATTTAATTTTAAGTTATACACAATCATGAGAATTAAATCTTATACATAGAAAATAATTAAATTAAATTCTAAAACTCGAACAAAGGCATGCTTACAAATTGTATATGCGTATAAAACAATCAACACAACATTAATATAAACCTAAGACATCCCCTACCTCAATTTGAGATTGAATCTCAAATCCCCACCGAAATGAAACCGCTTCGAATCCGACAATAGTTCTGGGTTTTGTCGGGGACAACGAGGTGAACATTAAACCCCAAGATGGTCACACCAAAATTCAAAATTGGCTTCAAACCTTAACTCAAAAAATGGCCGAAAACGGATTCTAATCGGTTGGAATCGAAGGCCTCGCCAAGGCAGACATTAAAGCCTAAGGCATCATTACTTTTTAATAAAGGGAAGAAGTCCAAAAGAGGAGAGAGAAGGTAGCAGCCCCTTGGGCTTCCATGGCTGTCGGGCAAGAGGGGAAAGAGATTAGAAAATCTAATTTTTCATTTACTAACCCCCTATTTATAGAAAAACCCTAAAAGTGCCCCGAACGGGCCCTGTCGGGTCCGAAAAAGTGGAATTTGAGTAGACGCGCTCAAATGGAAAAACACCAAGAATGAAAAAGAATCAAAATAATAATAAAAAAAAAGAACAATGAAAGAAACGGCATCGAAAACCGAGTCCCGAACAAAGAGATATGCCCTAAACAAGTTCGGCGGTAACTGGGGTCAAAAACCCGAAAACTGGAGAGTTCGACCACAAGACAATTCTAAGAGTATACGACTCAACGAAATGTGAAAATGAATCCCGTATGAAGATTCAAGCCCCGAGGAGACACTTTGCATTTAACTTTCATTAATTACACGAAGGTCCTTATACAAAAGAATAACTGCACAAGTGACCTAAAATGAAAATATCTTAAAAACCCCTGAAATAAATATCTTCAAAAGATATTTTTGAAAAACACCCCAAGAAACATCAATGTTTCTGAAGAATCCTTTCATCCACGCCCCTACGAGAAAAAGGGAACAACTGGCAAGCTTTTCTCCAAAAGTAAAGTTACGTCTTTCGAGAAAAACAACTGGAATGAAAACTCATAAAGTCAAAACTCAACTCCGTACACGAAAAGTGAGGTTGTGCCAACAAAGTGGCACACGGGGAAAAAGACAAAAAGTGAATAGTGTCAAAAAAATAAAAAAATGTGAAAATTACTCGATCCTTTAAGGAAGTTGTCAATGCAAAAGAAAGAGTCTCCGAAACCATTTCTGAGCACTCGAGATGACACTAAGTGACGAGAAACCAAACTCAGAAAAGAAAATCCAACGAAAAAAATTTATCCGTAAAATCTAAGGAAAAAAGAAAAGGAAGGAAATGACACAGTCATTACATGTATATTTATATATAACCTGATGGAAGGAAAGATACACCTAGCAGCTGAGTATGGTAAGGATTGAAATGGTGATGTAAAGATTGATATTGTGATTGTGGGTCCCACTTGAATTTAATTTGGCATCTTTGTTGCATAATGTATATGTATGTATGTATGTATATATATATATATATATATATATATATATATATATATATATATATAGAAAATGAGATATTTATTTTCTTTCTCACGTGGGAGCCACCATTAATTCAATTATGTAATGACCCAAACCATCAGTTCTTCCATCTCTCTCCTTCTCTCACACAGAATCTCCCTTTCGCCCTTTTCTTTTATTTCTTCTTTTCCAATCAAAGCTTTAAATCTTGATTAATCTTTAACCGTTGGGAGTTTTTGGGTGCCGTTTGCAGTAAAACGGAGAGCTCAGCGAGATCTATATGTTGATGTAAATAATTTCTTATTTAGACAACCTTATAATTTCAAAAATTCTAGGGATTTTTGGAGGTTTTCTCATTCTTTGACGTAGGGGTGTTTAATTTACAATCTCTTGGATTTTTGTGAATTAGTCCTTCATAAATTGTGTTATAACATGCTTGATTTGTATATATTTCACGAGATATTTGTTATATGTTATATTTGAGATATGATTATGTTTATTAGTTGATGTTGTTTAAGAAAGTATGTTTAAATGATTATATTCCATGCCTATTATGATTAATTTGCTAGAATTTGTAATATGGAAGGGTGTTGATTTGTGAAATATGAAAATCTTATGTTGATTTGTGAATTGTAAAAATCCTTTATTTGACATGGCATTGGAAAGCATGAGACATTCATGCTTACCATTAGGCATGGAATGGGAAAATTTGATTTGAAAGAAATGAAATGGATTTTTGGAAAAAGGTTTTGGAAAGGGTTTTTTTTCGTAAAAACCCGATCGCCTAGGGGTTACCTAAGGGCCGTGGTGGTAGTGAGGCCCAGAGGGAATTAGGGAGATTTTCTTTAGTGTGGTTGAGTTACCTAAGCCCCAAACGACACCACGTGGCTACTATGGGTCAAGAACAGTAGCCAATCCTCCTCTCGTGCCGCCATGGGGTCACCATAGGACGGGTCACTAACGGTTTGGAAATGATGATGCAAATGATTTTGGAAAATGGGGAGCAACATTGCATGACATTACACCCATTACACGGCATATTCATTCATGACTTGGTTTATAAATGTGATATTGTTGTTATTTTTCCCTGGCATAGCATGACCCCATTTACTTTGTTTCTATTCATTGTTTGGATTCACGGGGTCTCAAGAGGTGTGCTTTAGGCACCTCCTACTAAGCAATTTGTTCACCCCTTTATATTAACATTTTGTTGTTTTTGTATCTAAGTCTCACTATTTTTTTTTGTAAAACTTAGCATGCTATATTCTATGCTAAGACTTATGGACTTTTGTTATTGTAATTATATTTATGGGCTGTAACTTTAAGATAAGTTGCCTAAACATTGTAAGACATGGACTTTTGATCTTAACTATATTTTTGAGACTGTAATTATGATATTTGGATTAAATGGCATGTGGTTGTTCCACCACGAGTTGAACTATGTTGAGGCATAATGAATGGATGAAAGGAATGTTGAAATGTATATTTTTTTACATTGTATGTTGGGACAGATTAGATAAGTTTTGAAGGTCCAAGAGAGGCCATTGCATTTTTATGTATTTAGCAGGTTGTTGTAGGACCCCTTTTTAGCAGAGGTCATGCCAAATTTTTTTTATTTTTATAATTAGTATCATTTTAGGGTCGTTACAATATCTTTTGGAAGATATTTTCATTATGGACTAGTTGCGCAGTTTTCTTTTTGTGTTGGGGCCTTTGTACAATTAATGAAAGTTAATTGCAAAGTGTCTCCTCGGGGTTTGAATCCTCGTACAGGATTCATGTTCACACTTAGTCGAGTCATATAATCTTAGAATTGTCTTGTGGTCGATCTCTCCAGTTTTTGGATTTTTAACCCCGGTTGCTGCCAAACTTGTTTGGGGCATATCTCTTTATTCGAGACTCGATTTTCAACGTTGTTTCTTCTTTTATTCATATTTTCTTATTTTGGTTCTTTTTCATTCATTGTGTTTTACCGTTTGAGCATATCTGCTAAAATTCCATTTTTCCGGACTCGGCGGGGCCTGTTCGGGGCACTTTTAGGGTTTTCTGTAAATAGGGGTTCTAAAATGAAAAGTCAGTTTTTCTCATCTCTTTCTCCTCTTTTGGCCGGCAACCATGGCAACCCAAGGGGCTGCCACATTCTCTCTCATCCTTTGGACTCGTTCCCTTTAGTAAAATGTGGTGATGCCTTAGTTTTTAATGTCCGCCTTGACGAGGTTTTCGATTCCAATTCATTGGAATCCCGTTTTGGCCATTTTTTGAGTTTGGGTTTGAATCCAAGTTTGGATTTTAGTGTAACCTCCTTGGAGTTTAAGGTTCACCTTATTGTCCCCGATAAAACCCTGAAGTTTCGTCGAATTCGGAGCAGTTTCATTGCGGTGGGGATTTGAGATTACATCTCAAATTGAGGTAAGGGATGTTATAGGTTTATATTTGTGTTGTATTGATTATTTTCTAAACATATACAACTTGTAAGCATGCCTTTGTTCAAGTTTTAGAATTTAATTTAATTATTTTCTTTGTGTAAGACTTAACTCACATGGATGTACATAGCTTAGAATTAAATTGTGACATGCGATTAACTTAGGCCTTGATATGTTTGTTAACATATATTAAATTGGGATTATTTGAATAAGTATTGAAACTTTTATTTAATCTTTCACTTGTATGAAAGTTTAATTCACATGGTTATAACTAGCATGAAACCAACTTGTAATGTGATATTAAAATAGGCTTGGTATGTTCTTTAACCTATGTAAAATTGGGAACATTCGGAGTTGTTGAAAATCTAGAGAAAATTAATTAATTAGCTTCATTAATTTTATTTTAAGTGTTTTAATCACTAAATTTGATATTTGATGTGATATATATGAAGACCATGCTATGTCCCTTAACATATATTAATTTGAGATTATTTGGAATTGATTTGAAATCTAGAGACTTTTCATGTTAGGATGATAATCTCATGAAATGTAGTACAATTAATTATCTTGTAAGCATATTACTAATTAGATGTAGAATTAGTACTTGTGGCCTCTTAAAACGGTAATTGAACTTAGCATGATATAGGATATCATTGTCTTGCAAAGCTTGTTTATATATATCTTGTATAGGTATGTAGCTTGTTAGAATATTACAATTGATTACCTTGAAAGCTAGTTACTAAATTGTAACTTATTTAGTACTTGTGGCTTAGGATGGTAATGTTACTCAATTGTTGTAAGATATTCTTGTTTTGTATATAAATTGCATATTGAAGACTTGACATGTCATATGCTATTTAGACTTAAATACTAGGACATGGTTTGTGTGGATTCAACCTTACGTGTGCATGGAAGATGGTTTTTATGCATTATTGGATTTAATATAAGTGTGGTTTAACTTTTTGACTTTGCATAAGGATATAATTCAGGTGATGACTAGGGTTTGGCTCTAGTACGGAGACAAGAGTCTTCTAAGTCATAAGTGCACACTAGGTAATACCTTGTGGGTCGTAATTACCCAGAATAACTTGTTTGGTCGGTGACCACGTGTCATAGTTTTCCACTATTTGATTTCGCATTTAATTTCAAGTTGTTAATCATGGATTACTTGTAGCTTAAGAATTGGTGCTTCGTGTATTTAAATCTCGTTTAGTATACTTGAAACTGTATACTTGCTTCGTATGTTTAGATCTTATTTAGCATACTTGAACTTGTATTCTTGTTTGTGTATCTAAACTTTATCTAGTATACTTACGCCTTGTATATTTGATCTGTGTAATCGGATTTCATTTTAGTATACTTGTGCCATGTATACTTATCTTTTGCGTAATTCATTTTGCTTAGTGCACTTGTGCTTGTGTACTTGATTTACGAGTTTTCTATATATATGTGTATGTATGCTTAGACATTGCATATCTTGTTTTAATATGTTTTAGTATACTTGTAAACATATGCTTATATGTCGTATATTGTATTTCAACATTATTTTGTATACTTGAGCATATATACTTGTATGACGTGGTTCATTTCAATTGCATAAATAGCTTAGGATGATCCCTGAGTCTTACTTTTGACATAGACGTTAGGTGGCATGATCCTTTTGAATTGTTTCACATTAATGTGATAACTTTGTAAAATGTTAGGTCTATGCATGCTCATTCCTTACGAGTAACTTGTTTACTCACCCCAAAATTATCAGGTTATTTTTCAGGTACGGATACCTTGGTTTGGGATGCACAATATCCTTAGGTCATTTTGATGAATTGAAGTTCTTTAAAATGTATTTTAACGAGCATGCAAGTGTTAGAATGCGTCATTTTGTCATTTTAAGTTGTAATGCTTAGTTAGGCCAAAATGTCATTTTTGCCTTGAAACTTATAATGTGTGCCTAAGCACACTTTTTGATACTCATTTGATATTTATGACACGGGGCCAAGGGCCACAAGCTTTAAAGTTCAAGTGTATGCATTAAATGTTAAGTTTTGTCTTAAAATGTAATTTTTGTCAACTTGGAGGTTTGGCATGTAAAATCTTGTAAATGAATCTTAAAAAGGCCGTAAGCCATGGTAGCGTATTTAAAATATCAAATTTCACTTGTGTGCATATCCATATTGTCATACAATAGCATATAATGCAAGTTGATCATGCCATGGGGGATTTAAAGGAGGCTTGAGAAGCCTTTTGCAGTTTTTTGGTTCTGCAGAAATTCAACCTGTTTCGGTCGACCGGTGGCTTGTTTTGGTCGATCAGTTCCGTGTTCAATTTAAATTGAATAGTATTTTATAAATTACAGTAGCCAATTTCAATCGTGAGCAACAACCGGTTGACCGGTTTGTCATTTTGGCTGAGCAAAATGAAGGCTCACTTCTTACCTTTTCTTAGCTTACTTTGGTTGACCGAAGCTTCATTTCAGCCGACCGAAATGGAGCTGCCTTGTAGGTTTTTGTTTGGTTGTTGCCTCTCCAGGCCTTTACCGATTGGTTCATTTCCACTTGACTTCGTTGATCTTGATTAAGCTATTTAATGTCATACGTGGTCTAGTTTGAACTAGATCATGCCTTCTTATAGGGTGCCAGTTGATCTTTTCATTATAGTTTCTGCTTTCGGTTAAGTCTTTGAGTTCCGTGACTTCATGGAAGGTCACATTGATGTCTTGGGGATGACGTGCTTCTCCAAAAACTTGTTTTTGTTTTGCTTCTGCATTTTGGATCCGTTTCGGGTCATCACAGGACACATTGGGTTGTAAAATCCAGGGTCGTCACAAGATTAATCTTATTCTCAAAGACATTTAATTTTGCTCTTAACACATTTTAATCTTTATCTCAACGCTCTAAACATATTTTAATCTTTACCTCAACGCTCTCAACCTTATTTAATCTTGTTCTCAATGACATTTAATTTTACTCTCAATATATTTTAATCTTTACCTCAACGCTCTTAACACATTTTAATCTTTACTTCAACACTATTTAATTTTTGAAAGGCGTTGAGGTAAAGATTAAAGGTGTTAAGAACAAGATTAAAATGTGTTAAGAATAAGATTAAATGGTGTTGAGGTAAAGATTAAAGTTTTTGATAATAAGATTAATAGGTGTTGAGAACAAGATTAAAGGTGTTAAAAACTAAATTAAAAAGTGTTGAGATAGAGATTAAAATATGTTGAGAGCAAAGTTAAATTAGGTGGAGGTATATATTAAAGTTGTTGATAAATGATTAAAGGTGTTGAGAATAAGATTAAAAAGTGTTGAGATAAATATTAAAATATGTTGAGAGCAAGATTAAACGAGGTTAAGGTAAAAATATTAAAGTTGTTGCTAGCAATATTAAATTAAGGTGTTACAAATAGGATTAAATGGCGTTGAGGTAAATATTAAAGGTATTGAGAACAAGATTAAAATTTGTTGAGAGCAAGATTAAATGGCATTGAGGTAAAGATTAAAGGTGTTGAGAACAAGATTAAAAAGTGTTAAGATAATGATTAAAATATGTTGAGAGCAAGATTAAATGAGGTTGAGGTAAATATTAAACTTGTTGATAACAAGATTAAAAGTGTTGAGAACAAGATTAAAAAGTGTTAGATATAAAGATTAAAATATGTTGAGAGCAAGATTAAATGAGGTTGAGGTAAATATTAAAGTTGTTGAGAACAAGACTAAAGGTGTTGAGAACAAGATTAAAAATTGTTGAGATAAAGATTAAAATATGTTGAGAGCAACATTAAATGAGGTTGAGATAAATATTAAAGTTGTTAATAGCAATATTAAATTAAGGTGCTAAGAATAAGATTAAATGGCGTTGAGGTAAAGATTAAAGAGCGTTGAGGTAAAGATTAAAGGTGTTGAGAACAAGATTAAAAGGTGTTGAGACCAGGATTAAATGGCATTGAGGCAAAGATTAAAGGTGTTGAGAACAAGATTATAAAGTGTTAAGATAAAGATTAAAATATGTTAAGAGCAAGTTTAAATGAGGTTGAGGTAAATATTAAAGTTGTTGATAATATGATTAAATTAAGGTGTTGAGAATAAAATTAAATGGCGTTAAAGTAAAGATTAAAGGGCGTTGAGGTGAAGATTAAAGTTGTGAAGAACAAGATTTAAATGTGTTGAGAGCAAGATTAAATGGCGTAGAGGTAAAGATTAAAGGTGTTAAGAACAAGATTAAAAAGTATTGAGATAAAGATTAAAATATGTTGAGAGCAAGATTAAATGAGGTTCAGGTAAATATTAAAGTTGTTGATGACAAGATTAAATTAAGGTGTTGAGAATAAGATTAACTGGCGTTAAGGTAAAGAATTAAAGGGCGTTGATGTAAATATTAAAGTTGTTGAGAACAAGATAAAAATGTGTTGAGGTAAAGATTAAAGGGCGTTGAGGTAAAGATTAAAAGTGTTGAGAACAAGATTAAAATGTGTTGAGAGCAAGATTAAATGACGTTAAGTTAGAGATTAAAGAGCATTGTGGTAAAGATTAAAGGTGTTGAGAACAAGATTAATATGTGTTGAGAGCAAGATTAAATGGCGTTGAGGTAAAGATTAAAAGTGTTGAGAACAAGATTAAAAAGTGTTGAGATAAAGATTAAAATATGTTGAGAAAAATATTAAAATGTGTATCCAATTGATTTAGAAGTTAGGGTTAAAAGATATACGTATACAATTGATTTAAAGTGTTGATAACAAGATTCAATGTATTTAAGGTGTTGAGATTCATGTTGAACAAGATTAAAAAGGTATATCTAATAATTTAAATCACATTAATGGTAAATTATTTAAAAAAATATAAATCAAAATATACTTGTCAACCATTGCGATCTCCCCTCACTGTCTCTCTCCGATCTCAATGGTTGAGGAATGGTAACTTCTCTATTAAGTGCCTCATTGTTAAAGATGTACCTAACAGTTTGTTAAAGCATCTAGAAAACAATGATAACAAGCCTGTGACTAATAGTAGGGACACTCAAGCAAGTCCCTTCATTTAGTTCTTTTCTATTCTTTAAGCTTAAAACATAAATATTTTCTTGATATTTTGTAGGTCAAACTAGAGCAGGGGCTTCAAATACTAAAAATATTTAAAAAGTATACCAGCAAAACATGCCTCTTACATGATTTTGGTTTTTAGGAGGGTTGACAGAAGACAATTTAGGAGAAGAAGGCTAAAGAACAACGAACCATATTATCCAATATTTTGTTCAATTTAATTTTAGAAGCTCAAAAATAAGCATTGTATATTTTGATTAAAAAGAGCTGAGAGTGAAAGAATCCAAGGAGGAAGACAGTGATCGACAAGGAAGATTGGAAAAAGACCGGCTAAACAACAACGATCCATATTATTTAGTGTTTTGTTCAATTTAATTTTAGGAGCTCAAAAATGTGCATTGTATATTTTGATTTAAAATGGCTGAGAACGAAAGAATCCAAGGGGGAAGTAGTGATTGGCGAGGAAGATTGGAAGGAGACAGGAGATAGCAAACAATATATTTTGATTTTTAATTTTTTAATAATTTACCATTAACATCATTGGTTGTTCCGTTTCACTCTTAAATTACTTTTTTAATAAACATACCAGAAATAAACTTATTTATACTACATCATGGGTACAACATGACCCGATTACAGCAAAGGATTCTAGTCCCTTCTTCTGACCCATTCCCAAAGGACTTCAATGCATCAACACTAATTTAACTCTCCATTTACTCGTGAGTAGTGACGTTGTGGAGGGAAAAAATTCCCCTTCCAATAAGAATCATTCACATCATCACACTAGAAAATTATCTTAGATACAGCAAGGGCCCAATCGGTGTTAAGCCCAAATTGGGAGAACCTAGTCTAGAACAAGCCCAGACAAAGTCTTGCTTCCATATAGACCGCTGACCCAGGCTATCCGGCCCACTTACTGAGCCCAGACGTCAACAGCCCGGGGCACCAAGGGTAAACTCCAAGCCCATTTACCGAATCGTTTGGATCAGCCCACATTCAGCCCAATCCCAATTAAAGGTAGACCAGTCCTGCTAGACAAAGGAATCAACAAAGAAAGCAAGTTCTGTGCAAGGAAAGTTTTGCATGGAAAGAATTGTAAAAAGGAAAGGATTATAATTGTAAAGAATGTCATGTATGGAATGGATTGGAGGATAAGCCATGCGAGTCCTACCATAATTTCACCACCTTGTTTCTGATAAATAAAGGCCTAGACCTCCAATTAAAGCATCGAGCATTATATACTTATTTCTGAGTATTATATTTGCTTGTTCTAAGTGAGTTGTATTTATTCTTTTTATTTATTTTAATAGAGAGAAATTTTGCACCTACACTTTGGCGCCATTTGTGGGAAACGTATAGAAATATACTCCCACTTTTGCTTTAAATTGCTTTTGTTTTCACGATCTGGAATGTCGAACGGAGAATCAACGATGGTTGATCAGTAGATGGAGTTGATGCAAAAGATGCAAGAAGAGTTCTTGCACCAATTCGAAGCACTTCGTTAGGCGAATGAAGCCAGTGTAGCCCAGATTGCATTGCTTCAACAGCAAAATGGCACCTTTCAAACGGCTATGGCTCAGTTGACACCTCAGCCACCACCAGTTGATGTGGCTACCCCTCTTTCCAGCCAAAACGAGCCTCAGGTCAATGGGGTTTAGCTTAATGAAGTTCAGCCCAGTGAAGTTCAGCAAGAGCAGATAACACAATCCGAGGCGGTAGTTTCGGATAATCTTCCTTGTCGTACACAGGATGAACAAGGTGAGTCCAGCCGTAAGCTTACGGTATGATCTAATGGTGTTCCAAATGGTGCAGGAGTAAAGGAGGCCTTTGACGAGAAGAGACTCCTGAGAGTTCAAATGCCTATCGAGATGGCCAGGGAATATAAAAATTCTCTTATCAAGACCCCATTCATTGACGATGTGTACCTTGTTGACAGACCTAAGAAATTCACTATGCCTTCCTTTACCCAATTTGATGGTGCGGGAGATCCTTCTCGGCACCTAGATCACTACGCACAAAAGATGGCTATAGAGGATCATAATGACCCATGGATGTGCAAAGTTTTCCCTACTAGTCTAGCAGGGGCTGCGCTGGAGTGGTTCAGGAATAAGCTACACAAATCTATTCCAGACTATGAAACTCTATGCACTATGCTCCTGGCACAATATTGTGGTAATAAGAAGCAAAAGAAGAGTATTGCTAGCCTTTTCACTATAAGGCAAAAGAAAGGCAAAACATTATATAATTTTTTGTCCAGATTTAACATGGAGGCTTCAAAAATAGCGATTGCCATCCTGCTACCGCAATAGAAACTTTTAAACTTGCAATGATTTAGGGAACCAAGTTCTATACATCCCTAGTTAAATATTCCCCTTCTGATATGCAGACTCTTAATGCTAGGGAACAGATCTACATTTAGCTTGAGGAGAATGTGGCCCACCAAGCGCAACATGCCACCCTCGTCACAGTGGAGAACAAACCTCAGGAAAGGGCTTCAAGCTCAAAAAGCCGAAAAAGCCAGCACGCTTCAGCACCAGCCATTCAAATACCCGAGAAAAGGCAAAGGACAGAGGAAAGGTTCACACCTCTTTGTACAACCTTGGCTCATCTATTCCAGGAGAATAAGATGAAGTTTGCATCCCCTCAGCCAATAAGACAACCTTTGGAACAGAGAAAGAAGAACAAACACTGCACCTACCACTAAGATTACGGGCATACAACTAATGATTGCAGATCCCTTAGGCGGCAAGTGGAAAACATGATAATAAGAGGTGAATTGGCAGACTACCTCACAACAAAGGAGTACGTGACCCCCAGGAGGTCAATCCTCAAAAATTCGAAAGTAATCAAGTGAAGGTCATCCATGCAATAGATGGAAGATTGGAGGATGATCAAGAGTCAGAAGAGGTATATAGGTCCCGATTGAGACCAGCCCATAAGCTAAGGAGGTTATCCTCAGTGAACGTTATCGCTTCAGGAAGCATCAACATCAGGTTCGGGGATGGAGATCTATCTAGAGTTCCACTCCCCCACGAGGATTCGTTGGTCATCAGTCTCTTGGTGGTGAATTGCATGATTAAGAGGGTTTTGATAGACCCGGGTAGTAGTGCCAACATCATCACAAAGGCGGTCTTTGAGCAGCTAGAGATTCCATCATCATCAATTCGGCCCACCTCCAGCCCCTTGATGCGGTTTGATGGCACAAAGGTGGACCCCCTTGGGGTAATTGACCTATCCGTAACTGCAACAAAGAGGGCACTGAAAGAGAACTTTGTTCTAACAGAGATCTACCATTCATATAATCTTATTATGGGAAGAGGATGGATCCACCGAATGAACGGATTTCCATCTACCCTTCATCAAGTGATGCGATGCTTATCTCCGGATGGTAAAGAGGTCATTGATCTTAGGGGAGATCAGGTCGCTGCTAAAGAATGCTATATATTGACACAGAATGAAGCAAAGAAGGTAACAAAATAGTCTCAACCAATCACACCTCCTGGGAACATGTCCAAATAGCAATTACAGAATCCTCTGCCCAGGTATCTGAAAGAAGCAGAACATGAGGTCGAAGCTGAAAAGCCTACCAAGGAGTCTCTAGAGGCTGTTAAAGTAATCGTCGGCGATCCTCAGAAGGTCAGCTACATAGGTTCTTCCCCCACAGCCGAAGAAAAGAAGGCATTAATTGATGTCATTCGACAGAATGCAGATGCATTTGCTCGGAAGCATTCAGACATAGTAGGAATCAATCCTTCAGTCTCATGCCATAGCCTGAAGGTGGATTCGGCGTTCAAACCAGTTAAGTAGAGGCACAGAAGGTTTCCTCCTGAGCGCAACCAAATTATAGCTGAAGAGGTTAGCAAATTGCTTTAGGTGGGCTTCATCCGAGAGGTGCACTACCCACAATGGCTCTCTAACGTGGTGGTAGTTCAGAAGAAGAATGAAAAATGGAGGGTGTGTATAGATTTTACCAATCTCAACAAAGTCTGCCCTACAGACAGCTTGCCATTACCCAAAATAGATCAGATGGTTGATGCTACTACTGGTTTTGAGAGGCTCATATTTCTTGATGCATACTTTGGTTAGAACCAAATCCCTATGAATCTAGAGGATGAAGAGAAAACTACTTTCATAATAGAGAAATGTACCTACTGTTATAGAGTTATACCCTTCGGACTCAAGAATGCTGGGGCAACTTATCAGTGCCTTGTTAACAAAATCTTCGACGATATGTTGGGAAAGATGGTTGAGGTTTATATTGACGATATGGTGGTCAAAAGTGTGAAGAAAGAGGAACATCCTAAGCAACTCCAATAGGTCTTTGACACTTCGAGAAGATATGGTATGAAGCTAAACCCCTCAAAGTGCTCCTTTACGGTTTCTTCAGGATAATTCCTCAGTCATATTGTAAACAAAAGGGGAATTGAGGTAAGTCTGGCTCAGGCTCTGGCCCTTATACAAAACCAAGAGCCAAAAACCTATAGGGAAGTACAGGTTTTGACTGGCCGAATTGCAGCTCTCAGTTGATTTATCTCTCGATTGTCAGATAAGTGTAAACCATTCTTTGATACAATAAGGTCAAAAAATAAAGACATGTGGGGACCTTAACAATAGGTTACTCTCAATCAACTGAAGTACTACATGGCTGAAACCCCGATTCTGTCAGCTCTGAAGCCTGGTGAAACTCTTATCATGTATTTAGCCATCTCCAGCACAGCCACAAGTGCAGTATTGATTAAAAAAGAAGGTAAGAATCAGTATCCAATCTTCTACACTAGTAAGACAATGACAGATGCAGAAACACAATACAACAAAATAAAGAAGATCATACTAGCATTAGTGTATGCAAAGAGAAAACTTCGACACTACTTTGAGTCGCACAGCATCAAAGTTCTTACTAACTACCCCATACGAGTCATTCTTTCCAAGCCAGATTTATCCGAAAGAATAACTAAATTGGCAATCGAACTCAGTTCCTTTGATATATCCTATGAATCGAAGGTGTCACACAAAGGACAAGCACTAGCTAATTTCCTCTTGGAGCATAAGGATATGCCCAAAGAGCCAGGCCCTTCCAAGCCACAATGGGAGCTTCGGGTGGATGGTTCCTCGAACCTAATTAGTGCCAGAGTCGTTATCACAACCCCTGAAGGCACCAAGCTACATCAATTAATTCGTCTGACTTTTCCTGCCACTAACAATGAGACAGAATATGAGGCCTTGCTCGTAGGACTCCGATTAGCAAGCCAACTTCAGGTAAGGTGTCTAAAATTTTTTAGTGATTCTCAACATGTTGTGAATTAGGTAACAGGCCAATATTAGCCCAAAGAAGATAGAATGAAAGCCTATATAGAGGCTATGGAGAGTGCCTCACGAGGGTTCGATCAAATCAAATTCCATCAGGTACCTCGCGAGGAGAATTTCGAAGTAGATCAGTTAGCTGCAGTAGCGTCTTCTTCAGATGAAGATTTGGTTCGGATCGTGCCAATTGACATCTTGGACGAACCAAGTATAAGCCCTCGGCAGGAGATAATGGTGATCCCAGATGTTCCACGCGAACCATGCTGGATGGATCCATTGGACGCTTACCTTAAGGAAGGGACTCTTCCGAGCCAAAAGGCCGAGGCACGGAAACTCAGGCTCACCCCAGCCAAATATGCTATCATCAATAATCAATTATATCGGAAGTCATTCTCAGGTCCTTACCTGAAATGTTTAAGTCCCACTGAAGCCCTTACGATTCTAAAATAGATTCATGATGGGGATTGTGGCAACCACTCTGGAGGTAAATCCTTGGCACATAAGGTCTTGACTCAAGGTTTTTTCTGGCCTTACTTGGCTTGGAATGCTGAAGAGTATGCCAGAAGATGCGATAAGTGCCAGTGACATGGTCTAATGAAACATCAACCCGCCGAAGATTTGCACGCAATGGCGAATCCATGGCCATTCGCTCAATGGGGGATTGATATGGTCAGTCCTTTACCTAAAACTATGGAGAAAAAGGAATATGTGTTGCTAGCCACAGATTACTTCACTAAACGGGTTGAAGTAGAAGCTTACTCAAGCATGACCCATGAACAAATGAAGAGTTTTCTATGGAACAACATAATCTGCTGATTTGGGGTGCCGAATGTTATCATAATGGACAATGGCCCGAACTTGGATAACCGAAGCACAAGAAAGTTCTTTGCTAAGCATGGGATTAGGCAAAAGCTGGCTACAGTTAGCCATCCCTAGGGAAATGGGTAGGCTGAAATAACTAACCGAGCCATTTCAACTGCTTTAAGGAAAAGGTGGAAAAGCTCAAATCAAAATGGTACCAAAATCTACCTCAGGTGTTTTGGCCATATCGAACCACCCCACGAAAACCAATGGGAGAAACCCCTTTTGCCATGGCCTATGGGTATGAGGCTATCATCCCCATGGAATCAGCAATTCCAACTCTTTGAACCCACTTGGTGCTCGAAGGTAACAATGATCAACAACTTGAACACAGCCTCGATCTCTTAGAAGAAAAGAGGGATGCCGTAACAATTAGGCTCGCTTCGTACCAGCAATAGTTGCGTAACAGTTACAACAAGCAAGTCAAGTTCAGACGTTTTGTGGAAGGAGATTGGGTGCTAAAGTAGGAAATAGCCCATGTAAAAAGTTACAACCTAATTGGATTGGACCTTATAGAGTCACAGAAGTAGTAGGGAAAGGAGCTTACCGATTGGTGGAAGCTGATGGGCGTCCAATTGCACATCCATGGAATGCAATACACTTAAAAAGGTACTATCATTAGATAATATTGTTTATTTAATTTTTATTTACAGACAACATACGTCTATTTTCTATCCAAGTATGGTTGTTTTAATAAAAGTTTCTTGAGTTATACACATCTTTACTCCTTTTACTTTAGTAATATGGGGTATTACTTGTTATTATTTTCTTTTGTCATCATAGGGGGCAATACATGTACCCTACTGTGGATATTGCAACAAAAGCATGTACCATATTGTTGATATTACGACAAAAGAAAGATATTACCACAAAACAAATAAAACAAAGCTATATAATTTTTTGGCTTTTTGGTGGTACTTACAAGTCCTTTTTCATGAAAATGTACTTTAGAGGGCATGGGCATTACAATGAATGCCCATTGAACATTCAGGCTCTACTTAAATCATGGACCCAAAGGCGCTTTATAGTTTTTCTTTCATTTTTGGACACAAAACGCAAATATGTATAGCTCAGAGCACTTATCTACTATGGTTCCACATCTGAAAAAAACTACTTCTACACGTACCTTTATATAGGGAAATATTAAAGTATTTGGGTGCATTGTAAGGAGGGCCTGTTGGTAACAGTAACGGCCTAGCCCAAGTTGTGTTCAAAGCCCTAGTACCAATGGGCATTCATTATAATAATTTTTTGTTCTTTCTTTCCAAACAAACCAAGTTTTTGGCCCATAGTAAAATATATTCCTTGTCCCACATCGAATAGGAGTACAAGAGGTATATAGTAAATATAGAGTTAGCACACCACATTTAGTTGCCACGAAGAGAGTCTCTTTGAAGGAAAGTCTCCCAAATAAATGAATGAGGGACTTCTCAGTTACAATTACTCTTTTTCTTGGCCTCATGTCATTTTTGAATCTTCGGCCAGCCTTGTATACTTGATAAGGTTTCCAGATTAGCCTTATAGCCGAGGAACACAAAGCTTCGGACCTCAAGAGTCCGATAAAATACAGTTCCTCTCAAGCCCATAGCCGAGGAACGCATCACTTCGGACCTCAAGAGTCCAGCATAATACAGTTCATCTCAAGCCCATAGCCGAGCAACGCGTCGCTTCGGACCTCAAGAGTCCAGCACAATACAGTTCCTCTCAAGCCCATAGCCGAGGAACGTATCACTACGGACCTTAAGAGTCCGACACAATACAGTTCTTCTCAGGCCTATAGCCGAGGAACGCATCGCTTCAGACCTCAAGAGTCCAGCACAATACAGTTCCTCTCAGGCCCATAGCTGAGGAACGCATCGCTTCTAACCTCAAGAGTCCGGCACAATACAGTTCCTCTCAAGGCCATAGCCGAGGAACGCATCACTTCGTACCTCAAGAGTCTGACACAATATAGTTCCTTTCAGGCCCATAGTTGAGGAATGCATCGCTTCGGACCTTAAGAGTCTGGCACAATATAGTTCCTCTCAGGCCCATAGCGAGAACGCATCACTTCGGACCACAAGAGTCCGACACAATACAGTTCCTCTCAGGTTCATTACCGAGGAACGTAACGCTCAGACCTCAAGAGTCTAGCATAAGAGGTACGAAGTTCTCAGGCACTGAGCTTTATTCCTCGAGGATAGGAGCACATTATTACAATGTAATAGTGTAAACATCAAAAGCATTCACAAGTATGAAAGATACTCCAGAATAAATGTAGTTACTGCATTTTAAGAACAAAAATATATATAGTTTCTGCATTCATTCTTTCAAAACAAAATAAAAAAAAAAAATTACACAACTCTACTTCCTTTTTGGATTAAAAGGAGCAGAGTCAAAAACATCCACTACATTTGGATTTGTAGATAAAGGAGCTAGCAAGTCAGAAGATGGAGGAGCAGGTAAGCTTGAAGCTAGATAACCCTCCGGATGAACCCTCACCATCTCAGCAAAGAGCACCTCAGCCTCTTGGGCTTTTGGAACCTCAGCATAAGGAAAGGACACCTCCATGTCAGCATCAAAGGCTTTTGGATCCTTTGCTTTGTCACCAGAGCCCTAGCTGAAGCCAAACCTAAAAGCCTTTGCACTGGATAAGCACACAATAGTGGAGTAGCATCATTACATTTGCCTCCCAGCAGTAATACAGGTACCAATAGCATCATTTAAGCGCTATACTTCAGCTTCCAGAGTCTCCACCTTTGCCTCAGAAGCTGCCAGGCGATTCTTATAGACATCCCTCGTATCAGAAGCGATCTTCGCATTCATAGCAAAATGCGAAGCCTTCTTCTCAGCATTGCCCAGGTCTCTTTCTAGTTTCTTAATGGAAAGAGATTGAGCTTCAGTAGTGGCACACAGTGCCATAGTCTGATATAAACTCTGCATAATCAACAAAGATAATATCAGTAAGTATGCAGTAAAAAGAAATCTAAAGAATTAAGCAAGTAGAGGGAAAAGAATAAACCTTCACAGCATCAACTAGGGCGAATGGTAGTAGTTGATCCAACCCCAGATTCCCAATGATCTCTTCATCCTTGGGTAGCCACATCCCTCGCGCAACCGCCAAGGCAGCAGAGGGGTTAGAGACTATTGAATTCCCAGAGTGAAGGACTGACTTGTCAGCCCTTGAGAAGACAGGCCTCCATGGTTCCCCAGATTCGACTTTAACATAAGCCCGAATTTCCTCCTCTTGGTCAGTTTCCCCATACTTATAAGAGTGCTAAGGTTTACAAATCAAAGACTAAGGCATTTCATGACAAACATATCTTGCATAAGACTTTTGAGCCTGGGAAGAAGGTTTGGTTGTTTAATACACGACTGAACTCTTTCCTAGAAAGTTAAAGTTACGTTGGGAAGGTCCATACATGGTTATTTCTATTACACCTTATGGTATAATAGAGATACAAGATTACAAGACTAGACAATTGACCAAGGTCAATGGACAAAGACTAAAACCCTACATAGAGGGTGGTGTGTAGAGAGGCAAGGTGAAGGCAGAAGAACTTCATGATCTTATTTACTTGGACTATAGAGTCAGTTTACGTCTAGCTATTGACGTTAAACTTAGCATGCTGTCAAGCTATTAACGTTAAACTTAGCATTTATATGTTGTACCATAGTTTTATTTCATAAGTTATTTTCATTTAATTTTCATTTGTGTTTTAATTAGTTGTTTAATTAGTTGTTTTTCTGGGTTTTAGTAATTTTTAGGTTTATTTTATTTATAGTTTAGCTTATATTTAGGTTAAATAAGAAAAAGAAAATAAAAAATGAAATATAACAAAAATCCAAAAAAAATTGTCTCAATGCTCGAGCCTGAAAGTTGTGGCTCGAGCATCAGTCGCTAAAAGCTTGAGCTGGCATACGCTAAGCTCAAGCCTTCCATTATCATTAATTTTAGGGTTTTCAGTAGCCATGTTCAAGCCTTAAACCTAAGGCTCGAGCCTTTGAACTTTAAAATAAAAAGAAACCCTCGAGCCACAGATGAAACCCTCGTGCATTGCCTCTTTTGGTCTCCAATCACTCCCACTTCTTTCAAATCTCTTCACTCTCATCATCTTCGTCATCTCCAGCTTCGATTCCAAATCAAAAAGGTACAAATCCCTCGTCCATCTCGGTTTTATATATATATATATATATATATATATATATACATGTATGTATATATATGTATATTTTTCTATATCTGCATTGATTTCATCCAGAAATAATTCCCAAATTTCCTAAAGTTATTCACTTTAATCTTATATAACCTAATCTAATAATGAAATCATTCGCCACTTTGCAAAAATTCCAAATCTCAAAATTGGATTTGAAGAACATGCGTTGTTGAATTTTGGAAGGTGGAGGTGTTAATATAGGAAGTTTGGGGGTGTTGTGTGCTTCAGAAAGAATTTGGGAATCATTTGGAGGGGAGTTTGATCAATTTTGAAGGATTTAGGACGTGTTTGCTTTGATTGAAAATCAAGAAGCTCGAGCCTTCAGATTAAGGCTCAAGTCTTTGCTTGCAGCAAGCCCGAGCATTTGGATCCTAAGCTCGAGCCTCAGCCAGTATCAAGCTTGAACCTTTGGACTTCAGGCTTGAGCCTTAGGGGGCAGAGTTGATACTTTCTATTGATTTATAGTACCAAGGGTGTAGACGGTTGTAGAGATACTGAGACCGCCAAGGCAGCAGATTATTAGGGCCCTGGTGATGGCATTAGATGATTCCTAGCAATACAGTACTATCCATTAGGAGACAGATTTTGTGTTGGAGGACTTCCAGTGCCATCGAGACACATTTTGGGTAATGGAGGCCCTACAGGCTCGCCAACTATCGGGATTCTTGCGACATCCAGCTCAGATTACCTATCCCCGACTGGTGCTAGCATTTTATCACTTCTTGCAGTTTCATGCAGGGGATGATGAGTAGGAGGAGGAGGATCACTTCACAGTTACTGTCGAGGGAGTACAGCTGACAGTAAGCTATAAGACTATTGCTCAGGCCATAGGTTGCCATCACAAGTACCCAGCTGCTCTTTAGGGGAAGTTTCCTCAAATTCCCCTGGACACAACCCGGGAGGCTATGGTCCATGCTCTAGGCCAGGGGAGGTACTCCACCACATGGGAGATGATCTGGAAGTCACAGCTTTTACGACATTTTTTGTTCTTGGATATGGTCCTCGTGGCCAACGTTCGCCCTATCGGACACAAGATAGGGCGATGCACTAAGATGGTGGATACGCACTACGCATTCCACACCGGCTATTGGGTGTCTATTCCCCAGTCGGTTTTTGTGCAGCTTTATCGGCTCTACAAGGAGATGGGAGAGGCCCGACGCCCTCCTACCCACTATATTCACTTTCCCAGGCTTATCACATGCCTGATAGAAATAGCGGGGGTTCCAATACCCCTGAATGAGGCTACTATTACCATCTTCACCCAGTACCATTTCACGTAGTGGAACAACGTCTTTGGGCATATGCTCAAGATGAGGAAGCTAGAGTAGGGTATTGATGATGGATCCGAGAGGATCGACGGCACATGGACATCGAGGAGAGGGGTGTACCGTATGTGCTACATTTTCCACCTTATCCACCTCTGCTTACTATTCTTTCTACTGACTGTGTTGATGTAGCATTGGTGAAGGAGGACAATGATGAGGAGTTCAACGATGAGGCGACGGATGAGGAGATGGATCTCTCTGATATCCAGCCATCGCTTACAAGGAGGCCCGCTCCTGCAGCCCAGCCTGAGAGTTCTTCTCAGGCTGAGATTTGAGCTTTACTGGCCAAGGTGGCCGAGCTGCAGGATGGTCAGATGGTGCTATGACAGATGCTGACTATGCAGCAGAACATATTAGAGAAGTTATTGCACATTCTGTCCGCTCCATCCGCTTACACAGATACTCCTTCACCTTACAAATTAGCTTTCTAGGGCTTTTTTGTATTTTTGTTGACTAAGGTAGTCTTTTTGATGTATTTATTTCCATATGATGTATATCTGCCCTAAGTCTTTCTATCAAAAACATTGTACTGATTTTTGATAAATATACATGTCTTTTGCTTATATTCTCCTTGTGTTGAAATTTCAGTTCATTGTGCTATTTCTCTATGATTACTCCATATACTTGATACTCTTATGTGTGTTAGAGTTTATTAATTTTGTGAAATACTACAGATTAAGTTTAGGGGTGATTAGACTAAAATCACCATTGGGTGGTTTTAATAGGAACCACTATATTGAAAGAGGCGATGCTAGAAATTCATTTTTACCCGTCTGTACATTATTTTGACATATCTTTGTTGGTCTGCTTGTCTAGTAATATCTTTCTCATTCTCTTTTGTTCTCACACATTAAGGAAAATGTGCACACGAAGTTTGGGGGTAAGGTTGTGTTGGGAAATTTAACTTTTTTCTTACACAAGGACATAATTTGTTAGTTGATGTTAAAAGCATGAGTTTGAGTCTGTGGATGGTCATGTACTCTGTTTGCAGTCTGATGTTGGTTAAAACTGGTTTATATGTTGAAATACTGTGAAAAGGGATTCCTTGAAAAATTTTCGTATTTATGCAATGCAATAAAAGAAAAAATACTTCACCAATTTGAATGAAAAAGAAAAAAAATGAAAAAAGTAGAAAATGATCAAGTTCAGGTTTGTACTTAGATTGCTTGAGTGATTAAGTCCTTAGGGGTGTGTTCTAATACCTAATGCTCTAAGACCATCTGGTCTGGAGTCATTGGCTGATAGCTTGTTACATAAGGGGTTTAAGTTGCCTAGATTACTTGAACAATTAAGTCATTAGGGGTGTTTTAACAGTTAATGCCCTAAGACCTTCTAGTCTGGGAGTCATTGGCTAAAAGTTTGTTACATAGGTGATTTAGAAAGCTTAATAAACCTGAACATTGCACAGTATCCTTTTTGAAAAAATGCATACCTGTAGAGAAAAATAATAATGCCTTAGGAGTTGGAATTTGAAAAGTCTGACTGTCAATTGAGGAATATCAAGGAATAAATGAAAGTATGGACTATAAGCCACACGTTGAATTGTAAGATCACTTTCAAAAAATGTTTTAGAGATTAAGATTGTTGAATTAATGATTAAACTAATATGTGAGGACTATGGTTGTGTAATTAAAATTGGAAGTTGAAAGTTTTTCTGATTGCATGATTGGTATACTTGTTGTATTTGACTGATTAATGAACTGCGGGAATGATATGATTTGAATATAGGCTTGAATGAGCTTACTGTGCAGTAAGGCACTGATTTGAGAAGTTTGTGGGTATCTTCACTGAAAACCAGACTACAACTCATCCACTAGGGGTAACCTAGGGGTTTCAAGGCTTGTTGTATAAGCTAAATACAACCGTGATTCCCACGAAAGCGGATTTTTAGTTCTGTATTGCTAAGTGACTAGCAATATGTAAGTTTAGTGGTGTGATGAGCATTAAATATATGCATATTCGAGCCCCTAAATATACATAAGGCCTAAAGTGATACTTCTATCCATAGTTAGACTGATTTATGTTTAATGTGTGTTTATAAGTAGTTTCCCAGAGAAATGGTTAAAACTGGGACTTTATGATGATCGAAGCTTATAGAGTCATTGCCGGACATTCAGAGCAAACCGAGAGCTTAAATGGTGAAGTTTGAAGAAATTCAAACCCCAGAGCTCAAGCCCAAGTGTTGAGACTCGAGCATTGCAATAAAGAAAAGAAGAAAAGTCAACAAGGCATTGAAGCTCGAGACTTGTACCTTGGTGCTCGAGCCCCAACTAAGGGTGCTTGAGCCTTACCTAAGGGTGCTCGAGCCTTGACCCTCAAGCTCGAGCATGAGGCGTCGAAAGTTGAAAAGTTAATTTTAATTGAAGAACCATGCTCCCAGGTCTCGTGCCTCACCTCTAGAATCGAGCATTATCACTTAAGGCTCGAGCCTTGAGTACCTAAAGCTTAAGCCTGGTACCTAGTGCTCGAGCCCATGAAGCTTGGATCGAGAAATGTTAAAAGATTAAAATCCCAAAAATAGTTTAAGTGTTGAAGAAAAAGACGGTTCGTAAAATAGTTGAAGAAAATTGGTTAAGTGTCAAAGTGAAGATCGAGCACCAATTCTTGGAGCTTGAGTATCAATCCAGAGAAGCGCGAGCCTTGTTCCTTAAGCTTCAGCCTGAACCTTAAAGCTCGAGCCTTTGTTCCTAAACCTTAAGCCTTCCATGACATGTCAGATTTAAAGTATGGGATTATTCTCTTTACCAGCCGTATCTCATCCCAGATGGGCCAGAAAACCTAAAAGCCCACCAGATCCTTATTTTCTTCTATAAAAGAAGGCATAAGCCTTGATAGAATAGGCCCAAAAATGTTGTTTTTACGGTGTTATTCAGAAGGCTGGTAGTGTGGTGGCTTTTAGGGTTTCTACAACCTTAGAAGTGAAGATCCTGAGAAGAGAAATGTCGTCCGTGATGATGGAGATGAACCCAACACAGATCATCATGAGTAGCTAATTCCTCTCTTAGGGCACTGATGTAACCAAATCTAATATTATGGTTTGATTGTTCTTAACCCTGGGATATTTTAATGTATATTATATTTTGATTATATGACTATGAGCGATTGAGACTACTCAATCGGATTTACTATTCTAAATAGATTACAAATTGTTATCACCTTATCTTAGATATTACTATTTGTTTTCTATTCTCAACCTATCTTATTGGACGGTATCTAGCAGAGCCCTGCTGGACATGAGAATAGAGGTCATACAATAGTGTTCCAACGTTTTTATAAAAGAATGTTTTCATAGTCTATGCTTAGGAATGATGGATTATTTACAAACTAGTTAAAGTAGTTACCGTAGTTAAAGTAAGTAGGTGTATAGTCCATGCTAACCGCAGATACATTATAGTTAACTGAATTTTGTAAAATACCTTTCTTTAAAAATTGAATTGAACGAATGTTATTGAGTTCAATTCATTTAAAATATAGTTTGTTAAATTCCCAGAGTTGAAACAATTAATCATAGTATGATGATTGTGGTGAAGTCAAAGCCCTAAGATCTCTCTCTCTCTCTCTCTGATCACTCTAGTGTAATTTAGCTTAATTTAGTTTATTTTCAGCAGTTTATAATTGTGACAATAAATCCAACAATTCAACTAGTTACCTATGAACCAATAAGAATTAATTAAAGGCTGAACATAAACTCTCATCTCCATATGGGTTCGACACCTTCTTTATAGTATTATCTTTCAAAGATTTGTACTATTGCGAGTGGTAATTATAAATTTTAATCAGTATACAAACCGAGACACAACATTTGTTAGTGGAGTAAGGAAGACAAAATGGGATTTGAAAAGTATGTGCATATGTCTATGTAATATATATATATGTTTGTTCTGACAAAAAGGAAGGGAGCAAGTGCTGATTTAAAAAGAGAAAAAGATAAGGATGGGGTGGCAGGGTCCACTGTGATAACTTCTTTGACTTAAGCAATTTGATTTGATAATGGTTTGGTGTGCTGTGTGAATTGTGTCGGTATAATTTGCTTATATATTGGGTGCTTGTAACTTGGTAAGTATACAAAGGCAGAAGAGAGAAAATTAGAAGACATACAGAGTGAGCCAAGAGTGGACAGAGAGAGCCGAGAGCTTGCAAAGGAGGCCGAGACTTGAGGTTTTGATGATCCAGTGAGGAAAATTCTTTTTTAGTATAGGGTTCTCTATACCTTGAATGGCTTGGGGTGGTTTTGCTTTAAATGGTTTTATTAAATGTTTTAATTAAATGCATATGTATTTTGTTTATATATTCACCTGAATATGTTTATTTTGTAAAGCTGTTTTATTAAACCTCCATGAAATTCTTGTTATAGTTTTTCCAACTAGGACTTTCCATCTCACCACCCTCCAGTTTTAGGTACCGAAGATGAACGGGGATTGCTAGTTTCGGACTTAGGTGGAAGAGTTAGCATTGCACGAAATTATTTATTTGAAGAATTTTTGTGTATATTTGAGGAAATTGATTTTGTATAAAAGAGGACATTTTTTTATGATAATGGGTGTATTGTGATGTATTTTTATTTAAATGAATTGAGGATTTTATTAGAATTTTCGGGTCATGACATTATGTGTTACATATATTGATGTGCTATATGTTGCATGCATTCATAGTGTGAGTTCTAGTCAGTCATAATAACTTGTGTTATTTTTGACCCCTTTCCTTTCAGGCATTCAGCGTCATGATTTTGACACGTGGAAAGACTTCTCGCCACGCTGGTGGAGATGAGCAGGTAGCTGACACAGGGTTTGTCAAGGATCCTCCTAGGGGAGACAGTGGCCATGGTCGTGGTGTGAGTGCTGACCCACCACCAGTGCTTTCATTTAAGGAGACGATCGCTAATTCTCTTCAGGAGTTGGTGGAACGACAGGTGGCTAGAGTGCAGATTTCGGTACAGCCACCCACACAGGCTTCTATTGCCAATAAGGCATTGGATTATTTCATACGTTTTCAGTGAGTGAAGATTGACTCATTCGTAGGTTGTTTGGACCCACTTGTCTCAGAGGCTTAGCTTAATCTCATGGTACGCAAGCTTGATAGCATGGCAGTGCCTACAGACTGATTGAAGATCTCTTTGACAGCCTCTATGTTTATGGGCGATGCTGACATCTGGTGGAGGTCTATGACCAACATGACATTAAGACTATGACTTGGGCTGAGTTCAGGGAGTTATTCTTTGACTGCTTCTTTCTGACGGCGATGAGATAGGATATGAGGATGCAGTTTTCTAGCCTTCGTCAGGGCATGATGAGTGTCATTGAGTATGAGACATGATTTATTTCTCTCTCCTGTTATGCCCCAGAGATTGTGGCTATAGATGAGCTCAAGGCACGGAAGTTTCAGGATGGACTACATCTTGATATTAGGCCTAGGGTTTCTTTGCTTGACTTGAGGACCTCTAGAGAGGTTGTTTAGCGAGCTATGCTAGTTGAGGCTAAGGACAGGGATTAGCTCAGGATTTGTGGTTCTCAGAGGCAGTCACGGGGAGATGTTTCATCATTTGTTGGGGTATCGTGGAAGAAGGTTAGGACCGATGATGGTTCTCATTCTTAGGGACAGCCGCAGCAAGCTAGGTCTGTGATCAAAAGCTAGGGCACACCAGGCCTCGCTGTCCACAGCTTTAGACTTAGGACAGTTATCTAAGGGTGGCAATTCATGTTGGCGAGTCGTGTTCATGTCAACACGATTACGACATGAACACGATTAGGGTCGACACGAGCACGACACAATTATTAATCATGTTAAAACCCTCAACTCGAACACAACACTATTATAAACCATGTTAACACGACACAACACATTTAATAAATGAGTCAAAATTCAACTAACATGACACGACCCATTTAACACGTTTAATAAATAAGTCACAATTCAACACGACACGCCACGACACGACACGAAATTTCTTATTTGGGTCGCACAACCCACATAACTCATTTTTTATCTGTCACCCATTTAAGACCTGCTTTTATTTTCCTTATTTGGGTAGCACAACCCATACAACTCATTTTTGACAGTCACCCAGTTATGACCTGCTTTTATTTTTAATTTTGTAAGATAAATATGATTTAAAATATAAATTCTAGAAAGGGGGACTGAGGAACATCCTCTAATACGATGAAACCATAGTAAAACATAACAGATAATAAGATAATAATAGATACTACATGAGTGCATGTTCCAGAAATCCACACCAACTGAAATTACCCATAGAAAGTGTAAGTCCTTCACTAAGAAACTCACAAATACAATCCCATAACAAAATAAACCAAAATAACTTATAGTCACAAAAGAAACTTAAGAACATCTCGGGATAGTTGTGCACATCCTAGCATTATCAGTATCACCATCTACTATTGTCAAGTGTCAACCTTTCACCATTGGAGAAACTGGAAAAGAAAAACCTCAAAAGATCAAATAATCTGATAGTAAATTAAATTGAAATGTACACAAAAAGAATGACACAAGATAATCAAATTGTGTGTTGTACTTTGAACCTAATATAATTATAACATTTTTCAAGCTGCAACATTACCCAAAAATTATCATTCCTTGAGATGCAACGTTACCAAAAAACTAGCATTCCTTAAGTTGCAACATTACCCAAAAGTATTTGTTGTCTGCAATGAACATAAGCACAGAAACACTTTAATAAAGATTAAGCTTAAAAAAAGGAAATAAAAAAAACGGTTATACATAATACAAAAAAGGCAACAAACTTGTAAAAAAAAAAATATCAAAGCAAAAAAAAAAAAAAAAAAAAAAGCACAAATAGTCAAACACCTAGAAAACAATACCCATTCAGCCACAATGTAAATCAGAAAAACTTATGGAAGAAAATATAAAAGCCTAATTAAAGGAATCAAATTTGCTATGAGACTAAATATAATGATACCTCATTGGACACTACTCCACCATATCAATAGCGTTGGAACATTCAGTTGAAGTAGGATCCCCTTTGCTCATATTAACATTTTCAAGATCCACAATAAGCTTTTCCAATTCAAGTTCCGAGCTCTCTTTATTTAGACCAAAAAAAATGTTAATAAGAACAAATCAAAATAATTTATAACCAAATCCATTTCAGTTATTGTTTGTTTGAATTATTTACCTTTCAAATTAAACAACCAATCTCTAGTGCATACCAAAGCTTCCACATTCTCGGGCAAAAGAAAAGTACGATATTGGTCAAGAACTCGACCACCAACACTAAAAGCAGCTTCAGAAGCAACCGTAAACACTGGAATACTCAAGATATCACGAGCCATGTGAACAAGTATTGGATACCTAAATTGGTTACCTTTCCAATATGAAAGTATATCAAGGTCTACCTTCCTATCAATATTTGGCTCATCCAAATACAATTCCCCCACCACTTTGAAAAGTATCATATTTCTACATATTAAAAAATATATATATAAATGAAAGCAAGTAATTAGTCAAAGAATGTTTTGTAATGTTGCAAAGTAGAACAACATAAAAATATGAATAAAGTAGCAGCAAATTACCTCCATAACATCCCTACTTGCTTTTGAAAATTGTTTGTCAACCGTTTCATGAGAACCACTTCCAACTTGTTGTGAAGAAGTTGATATGTTAGCAGATATAGGAGAATAAACCATGTATTCATTAAAAAGATAAAACAACTTCTCATGGACTTCCTCTCCCTCATTAGAAACACTACCATGAGTCTTCTTGTAGCAAAAAGCCACAAATGCAAACTTATAGCGAGGATCTAAAATGATAGCAAAAGCAAGGATTGTGCTAAATTTCGACTAATACTTTTCAAACTTTAAATACATTTGACCTGCCATTTTGTGCATAAATGCATCCTTACTTTTCAATTCCGTTACCAATTTTCTTTGAAACAAAAACACAAGCGGAAAGTATAGATTTGCTATAGGATACTTGGTTCCAGAAAATATTTTTGTAACAATGTAAAATTCTTCCAAAAAACTACAAATCTTTCCCGCTTTGGTCCACTCCTCTTGAGTTGGGCAACACTTGTAGTTTGAATCACTCAATTCCAAGTGACAAAAAGCACGACAAAAATAGATGGCAATCTCAAGCATAAGAAAGGTAGCATTCCACCTTATAGGAACATCTTGCCTCAAACCTTTCTTAACATCTAAAGAAACCTGAGTAATACATTCTACAAACTTCAGTTTTCTTGCTGGAGATCCTTTAACATATTTGACACTCTCACGAATCTTTTGAATAGATTCATCAATTTCTTTTAACCCATCTTGCGCAATTAAATTCAAAATATGAGCACAACAACGAATGTGAAAAAACATACCACCACTTAGCAATACACTACTCAAATTCAATTGGGACCTTAACATGTCAACAAATGCAAGATTTGAAGAAGCATTATCCAAAGTAATTGAAAATAGCCTTTTTTCAATCCCCCACTCATTCAACAAAG